>NC_069504.1:588884040-589484040 GCF_027579735.1 Bombina bombina
CTGATTGGTGGTTATTTGATTGATACATATTGAATCGTTACATCGTATGAACTTTTAAAGTTTTTTTAGAGTACATTTAAAATAACTTATCAAGTTTCAAAAAATCATAATAATTTGTCTTATATAAAAGAAACACATATAATTCACATTATGAAATTTATTTACAACTTTTATCCCTATATTAATTATCCCTATATTAATTAGCGCTATTGTGGATATTTAACCCTTAATCTCTATGGTAAAGATGGCAATATTGTCTCTATTGTCTCTGAGATTCCACAAATATTGTTAGGAAATATAAATATATATATATATATATATATATATATATATAGTGGCCCTAAAAAGATGTATATGTATAGAGGGTAATATAAAATAATGTATATTATAATATAAACGTATAACAAAAAAAACAAAAAACAAAAAAAAAAACATATAAGACAACGTGAAAATTAATAAATTATATATATATATATATCTGAATGTAATGATGTATGCATAT
Source organism: Bombina bombina (assembly GCF_027579735.1). Lineage (NCBI taxonomy): Eukaryota > Metazoa > Chordata > Amphibia > Anura > Bombinatoridae > Bombina > Bombina bombina. Next base: position 588,884,543 of record NC_069504.1, read on the forward strand.
ATAATAATTTATTTAATTATATTGGCGATCAGGGGGGTATTAAATAATGTGTTAGGATGCTAATATAGCCATCCTTTTAAAATGATGTTGGTTTGAATATATAAATATTACATGTATATATAAAAAATTAAGAAAAATTTAAAAAAAAATTTAAAAAATTTTAAAAAATGTTTTTTATAGTGTATAGATATTGTTAGAAATATATAAAAATATATAAAATTATAATTGTCATTTTATATACATGTATTATATTTGCCCATGTATCATCTCTAAGTTTAGTACAGTAACATATCGCGGAGGGATTATTATATGATGGTGGGATTTAAATTTCCACTATACAACTATTTTTCATGTATTTGAACTTTACTGTCTATTAGAATAGACCATTCAGATCCAATTCTGAGTTTAATCCAGAGGGGTAAAGTGTTTTAAAATTAAAAATGTATTCAGCTTCTTTTTTACATAGTAATGTTGTGATGTTGCCTCCTCTAATTCCTAGATTAAGTTTTTTGACCCCCCAATATTTAAAATCTTTAAGATTCCCTGAATGTATTTCTTTAAAGTGAGAATAGAGTTTAGTGTCTTCTTTTTTTTTGTTTTTTTTTTTTGTTATACGTTTATATTATAATATACATTATTTTATATTACCCTCTATACATATACATCTTTTTAGGGCCACTATATATATATATATATATATTTATATTTCCTAACAATATTTGTGGAATCTCAGAGACAATAGAGACAATATTGCCATCTTTACCATAGAGATTAAGGGTTAAATATCCACAATAGCGCTAATTAATATAGGGATAATTAATATAGGGATAAAAGTTGTAAATAAATTTCATAATGTGAATTATATGTGTTTCTTTTATATAAGACTAATTATTATGATTTTTTGAAACTTGATAAGTTATTTTAAATGTACTCTAAAAAAACTTTAAAAGTTCATACGATGTAATGATTCAATATGTATCAATCAAATAACCACCAATCAGAACAAAACTCAACATTTTTAAACCAGGTGAATCCCCCAGGTGAGCATCTTGATAAAGGCCCAAGCGGCTGAAACGCGTAGAACTTTGCTCACTGGAAACATTGTTACTTTTGGATACTTTCATTTAAGTCGGATATAGTGCAGTAGGCTGGGTACTTTGAACTAATCATAAGTATGTGCAGTTCTATAAGTATAATTCCTAACCCATGATCTGATCACTATCCTTCTTATATACTAACGCTGTGAAATAAGACAGCGGTGACTCAGTAAACAATCTACCTCTCTTCAACTTTGCTCCGGAACTACTTGGAGGCAACTAACCACAAGGAGAAATCTCCCCACAACAATACAGAGATTTCACTGTCACGCTGACATTCGACACGGCGTATATGATACGCACACAAAGCCATCACAAACATCAGGACACGGACATCATACGGCAGCGAAAATTGGAACTTTGACCTTCTATTTCTCTTGAGAGAACTGCCGACAAATAGAAACTGTTTCAAAAAAAAAAACATAATCAACACAGGACTAAACACTGAGAGTCCCGGTCCATTGCAATAGCGAATATACACAAATCTCTGCATATAAGGTAATATCAATGCAAATATCTAACACCTATATGCACGGTGATAATCGCTATTTTCCCTTTAAAGTATAATATTTCAAACCTGTTTAAATTGCTTTTAAATTATTTTGATATATTTGTCAATTGTTCCACGTTACATTTGTATACATTGTATTTAACTATCCATATGCCGGCATCCATTTTTATTTGTATTTTTAATTCTCATTAAAATTTTTAATATGAAACACAATGTTTTTATGAACATCACTAGATTAGGGACTTGCCTTAAACTCTTATCTAAGGTGTTGAGACTGATAAGTTGGCATTATATGCATTTATATACTTATGTATATAGTCAATTAATGAGATCAATTAATGAGTCAATTAATGTGATCTCATTGCATTTGTTAATTATTCCATGAATTCTGATCTACAGTATAGAACAGGACTTGAATTTAACCAAATAGTTCTGATGTTTTGAATTCTGGAATTCTTTGCATTTATTTCCTATCATCAGCTCCTATTATAATGATCTGTCAATTACATTTAAATAGTTCTATTTAATGTATCTAGATGTAACCTTATTGATACAATTGTTTCCATCTTTATATCATGTTAAGCACTAATGTTTAACCTCAGTGAAGTGTTAAGGGTTAAACTTTGTTCACTTGTAAGGGATGGAAGGGGAGGGGTGTTTTAATGTTTTAACCAATGAGGAACATTTTACCTGTGTAAATAAGGGTGACACCTGTATCAAATTATGTCTATGATTACGGCTATACTCTGCCGAAACATGTAAGACCTGTTTTGTATCTTCCACCATCCTTTGATGTTACCTTCATATGCTTTTAACGAATTTGGATATGAATCCTGAATAAAATTTGGACTTTTATTTATCTACATTGGCGACTCTTTGGACTTATTTTTTCTGCTTATCTAGAAGGGTAAGGAGCCCTTCTGTCTTCATGTTGCCTTGCAGCCATGGGTGGTTGTACTTTTCCTGAGCACTGCTGTTATGTGTGGAGGAGGGTTGAGTGAGTAGCGCTGCTTGGAGTTGGTGCTGTTCGGGAGCTGACGTAGGACCACGCAAACAGGAAGTGCCATTGCGCATAGTTGTGCAGCCTCGCGGAGGTGAAGGCACAGAACGCCGAACAGGTATACCGGTCAAATTTGGGCTATAAAAATATATAAGCCTTTGAAGCAGGACCGGCTGGATGTTGCTGTTCTCCTGTCAAGCGGGTGAGTTCGTCTTCTTGTGAACAACAAGTTTTATTACCTTTAGCATTTACATTTTGCACCTTTACCGCTACAATACCCTTCACACACAGAGACATCTCTATTTGCAGAAATTTCTATATATATGTACAACCATACAAATTTTCTGTACCCGGCACCATCATAATTTAACTGGAGTAAACTGTACGCTTGTACTATTTTCTATAGAAAAAAAATAACTCATTGTGTAGTTCATTAACAAATCTAGACAGGCCCAGAGGCTTGTTTTTCCAAAGAAAACCTCTGAATTACATTGTTTCCAATGCAGCAAAGGATTCTGGGTAAGATATGCAAATTAAGTACACAATGACACACCTTTTTACTTCAGTCTGCTTTTCAGCAGGTTCCCTTTACGACAAAGTATCGCTGTTCACACAGCTTATAAACTTAGCTAGGGTTAATTGGAAACAATGTAATTCAGGAGTTTTCTGTGGGAAAACAAGCCTCTGGGCCTGTCTAGATTTGTTAATGAACTACACAATGAGTTTATATATATATATATATATATATATATATATATATATATATATATATATATATATATATAGAGAGAGAGAGAGAGATATGCTTTTCATCAAAGAATATCAAGAGAATAAAACAAATTAGATAATGTAATTAAATTAGAAAGATGTTTAAAATTACATTCTCTTTCTAAATCATAAAAGAAAAAATGTGGGTGGCATGTCCCTTTAAATACAAGTTTACTTTTTCAAAAAAAATGTTCCTGTTTCTAAAATTACAATCTTCCTTTTGTAATCAATATACCAAGATAATGCCTCAAACTTATTACACTCATGAGCTAACAACCTATATTGTTAAAAAACTGCAAATAAGCCCTTATAGAAGAGGGTATGTCTTCAAGGTCTTATAAATTAGCCTATGATTCTCCTAGGTTTATCTTTAAAATAATAATAACAAGAGAATTAATAAAAAATTTAACAAAAAATCAATTGTTAAGTTTTCTGAAATTAAATTCTCAATCTGAAACATTAAATATTATTTTTTAGTAAAATATCTCTTTAACACATATATGTATTCTTTTTAACTATTATAGCACGACCTTATAGCCAATCTTCTCTACAAGCTACGGAGTCAATTGAGGAATTAGCTTCTACAAGCCAAATGAGGCCTACAGAAAATGTTTGTCAAAGAACACTTTCGTCATCTTCGATAACAACACATAGTTTAGGATCAGCGGATACATTGCCTGATATTCCCTGCAGTAAACCCGTTGACAATTCCAGAAATTCGAGAGGTATTTTTTTTTTTTAAATTGTATTGTTGCATTTCTTTTCTTGTTAACAAATTAAAAGAACCATAAAAATTAAATGTCATTTTTTATTTTCAGAAGTCATGAATATCTTCAATCAAATTATATCCGGAGGTATAGAAGAAGGTAATTATATAGCTTTATGTACATTTATTCTAGTCTTGTCCAAATTTTACATTTTTTTTGTCCTTATTTCTCTTTTATGTAGAATCATGTTTTGTAATGTGAAAAAAGATATGTCCCATGGTAAATCAATCTGCATATCAAATATCTTATTTTCAGTAATAGATTTTCCTGAAATGGCACAGAACATTCACAATTATTATTGATGTACTAATATTATCTTTAAGATTAAATGATAATCATATACAAATCTTACATTTTTAGAAATTTTTTTGAAAATCAAAATTAATTTTTGTTTCCTAATGAAATTGAGTAAGATCTGTATTGGCTATCTTTTAATAAAAATGACTGTTTTTTTTTTAAATTTTAAATATTTTAGAATGTTATTGGTGTCAAATTTATATGTAAAACATTGATGGTTTTTTTATATATTTATTTTCTATATTTATTTGTAGGTAACGAAGAAGAAAGCACACAAGATGATATTAGTAGTGGGGAAATAATACTAAGGACTGTAGACCCTTTAGACGAAGATTCCCAAATGACTATGATTGAAGAGTCCTTGTCAGGGACAAATACATCTGCCCAATCAAGGTCCCATCAACAACCAGAGTCTACAATGTCTACACCAATACCTGAAATTGAAAATGCTGCTAATATAGCTAAATATCCAATTGAAGCTGCCCCCTAGACAGACGCATTACAGGAGATGGTGGGAATAGCACGGAATTTTAGGGATGAACAAAACAAAGTAATTGAGATGTTTGGAAATTTTTTAAAGGATAGGATAAGAATAGAGGAGCAAAAAATAGAAATTGAAAGGGAAAGAAATGAGATATTTAGAGCTGGATTTGAAAATTTAAGTAAATGCGTAGAATCAATAACACACTTATTCTCCGCATCATCGTCACCAAACCCACAATTTCAAGAATAGCCTTAATTTTAAATCGCTATTTAAATTTTATAATACAAATGTTTGAAAATAGTTTATTCTGTTCTCATTTAATTTGTTATAAAGAGTTATTTATTTAAATATAGAAATCTATTTAATAAAATAAAAACATATATATATATTTATATAAAAATATATATATTGATACATACATACATATGTTTCTTTATATAAATATATATATCTCTATATATATATTTATAATTATATTTTTAAAATATAATTATATATAATTTACAATCCAAATATGTATGTCTATATATATATAAATATATCTAATTTCTCTCTATCTCAATATCTATATATAAATTATAATTGTGTATATATATATATATATATATATATATATATATATATATATAGTGAGACAGAGAGAGAGTGATTTATATACATAAACATAGATTGCATGGTTTGTATATGTTGTATTTTTACATAATCAACCGAAACTATTAATATTTTAATAGTATTGATTGATTGATTGAGTCATGGATAATCTTTATATATATATATATATATATATATATATATATATATATATATATATATATATATAAATATATAAAGCAATTACAATTATGACTTATTACAATGATTTATTTTATATATAATATATATATATATATATATATATATATATATATATATATATATATATATGTAGGAAAAAAGGCACTCACTGGTTCAGAGTAAAAAATAACATTTAATAGTTTAAGTTAAAAATGCATGACGTTTCGGAGGCATTCCACCCCCTTTATCAAATGCAAAATACAGACAGTTTGAATGTACAAAAAACAATCGTTTTTTGTACATTCAAACTGTCTGTATTTTGCATTTGATAAAGGGGGTGGAATGCCTCCGAAACGTCATGCATTTTTAACTTAAACTATTAAATGTTATTTTTTACTCTGAACCAGTGAGTGCCTTTTTCCCTACATATATATTCGATGATCTCCTCGAAGTGCACCCTGGAAGTTGCCACATTTTATATGGAGTGCCTTTCTCATTGACTTCTAGCTATATATATATATATATATATATATATATATATAGATGAATATATATATATATATATATATATATATATATATATATATAGAAAAAGAGATCTGTGATTAAAATATATATATATATGTCACTATACATATATATATATATATATATATATATATATATCTTTATTTAGATATTTGTAGTTCATTAATATAAATATAAATATTATTCAGTGTGTGTGTATATAGATATCTATATATAGAGAACAATATATACAGGGAGTGCAGAATTATTAGGCAAGTTGTATTTTTGAGGATTAATTTTATTATTGAACAACAACCATGTTCTCAATGAACCCAAAAAACTCATTAATATCAAAGCTGAATATTTTTGGAAGTAGTTTTTAGTTTGTTTTTAGTTTTAGCTATTTTAGGGAGATATCTGTGTGTGCAGGTGACTATTACTGTGCATAATTATTAGGCAACTTAACAAAAAACAAATATATACCCATTTCAATTATTTATTTTTACCAGTGAAACCAATATAACATCTCAACATTCACAAATATACATTTCTGACATTCAAAAACAAAACAAAAACAAATCAGTGACCAATATAGCCACCTTTCTTTGCAAGGACACTCAAAAGCCTGCCATCCTTGGATTCTGTCAGTGTTTTGATCTGTTCACCATCAACATTGCGTGCAGCAGCAACCAAAGCCTCCCAGACACTATTCAGAGAGGTGTACTGTTTTCCCTCCTTGTAAATCTCACATTTGATGATGGACCACAGGTTCTCAATGGGGTTCAGATCAGGTGAACAAGGAGGCCATGTCATTAGATTTTCTTCTTTTATACCCTTTCTTGCCAGCCACGCTGTGGAGTACTTGGACGCGTGTGATGGAGCATTGTCCTGCATGAAAATCATGTTTTTCTTGAAGGATGCAGACTTCTTCCTGTACCACTGCTTGAAGAAGGTGCCTTCCAGAAACTGGCAGTAGGACTGGGAGTTGAGCTTGAGTCCATCCTCAACCCGAAAAGGCCCCACAAGCTCATCTTTGATGATACCAGCCCAAAACAGTACTCCACCTCCACCTTGCTGGCGTCTGAGTCGGACTGGAGCTCTTTGCCCTTTACCAATCCAGCCACGGGCCCATCCATCTGGCCCATCAAGACTCACTCTCATTTCATCAGTCCATAAAACCTTAGAAAAATCAGTCTTGAGATATTTCTTGGCCCAGTCTTGACGTTTCAGCTTGTGTGTCTTGTTCAGTGGTGGTCGTCTTTCAGCCTTTCTTACCTTGGCCATGTCTCTGAGTATTGCACACCTTGTGCTTTTGGGCACTCCAGTGATGTTGCAGCTCTGAAATATGGCCAAACTGGTGGCAAGTGGCATCTTGGCAGCTGCACGCTTGACTTTTCTCAGTTCATGGGCAGTTATTTTGCGCCTTGGTTTTTCCACACGCTTCTTGCAACCCTGTTGACTATTTTGAATGAAACGCTTGATTGTTCGATGATCACGCTTCAGAAGCTTTGCAAGTTTAAGAGTGCTGCATCCCTCTGCAAGATATCTCACTATTTTTTACTTTTCTGAGCCTGTCAAGTCCTTCTTTTGACCCATTTTGCCAAAGGAAAAGAAGTTGCCTAATAATTATGCACACTTGATATAGGGTGTTGATGTCATTAGACCACACCCCTTCTCATTACAGAGATGCACATCACCTAATATGCTTAATTGGTAGTAGGCTTTCGAGCCTATATAGCTTGGAGTAAGACAACATGCATAAAGAGGATGATGTGGTCAAAATACTCATTTGCCTAATAATTCTGCACTCCCCGGAACATATATATATAAAAATTTCGAAATATATGCAAATGTGATCAATAATATATATGTTGGTTTTGAAATAATAAAAAAAAATTAAAAATAATATATTGATCAGTATGTATTATAATCGTTGTTTGAATACAAGTTGTAGAAGTTATAACTTTTGAACTGCTAAGCCAAAAAATATATGTGAATGCTATTAAAAAAAAAAGATAAGAACGGTTGAAACAAAATATTTAGTTTTTCTTTAATAATTAGTTTTACTCACTAATTTTTATAAAAATATTCAAAATTACTTAACATCAATAAGACATATTAAAAAAAATGACATATATATTAGTCTTGACATAGAATATTAATAGAACATTCAATAATTATAAGAAAGTACAATTATTATTTTTTCAATCAACATTTTTCGAGTATTGAAATCATTTTATCAATCTCCTTGTTCATCTTCAATAATTTTTTCTTAAATTTTTTTAGTTTTTTAACAAAACTATTTTTTCTTGTTGTATCTTGCTCTTTTTCAGGCACGGCTGTAATATAAGGAAGATAAAAATGAACAAAACAAATATAATAATTTATATTGAAGAAAATGAATGTAATTAGAATTTAGAGATATACACATTTTGATGTATTTCGATTTTCTAAGATCTTTATCACATAAAGAAAATTATTTATCTTTACTCTATTTTTATACATTGAAAAAAATTATAATTAGATTGACACTCACATTCACTACAGGGAGTGCAGAATTATTAGGCAAGTTGTATTTTTGAGGATTAATTTTATTATTGAACAACAACCATGTTCTCAATGAACCCAAAAAACTCATTAATATCAAAGCTGAATAGTTTTGGAAGTAGTTTTTAGTTTGTTTTTAGTTTTAGCTATTTTAGGGGGATATCTGTGTGTGCAGGTGACTATTACTGTGCATAATTATTAGGCAACTTAACAAAAAACAAATATATACCCATTTCAATTATTTATTTTTACCAGTGAAACCAATATAACATCTCAACATTCACAAATATACATTTCTGACATTCAAAAACAAAACAAAAACAAATCAGTGACCAATATAGCCACCTTTCTTTGCAAGGACACTCAAAAGCCTGCCATCCATGGATTCTGTCAGTGTTTTGATCTGTTCACCATCAACATTGCGTGCAGCAGCAACCACAGCCTCCCAGACACTGTTCAGAGAGGTGTACTGTTTTCCCTCCTTGTAAATCTCACATTTGATGATGGACCACAGGTTCTCAATGGGGTTCAGATCAGGTGAACAAGGAGGCCATGTCATTAGATTTTCTTCTTTTATACCCTTTCTTGCCAGCCACGCTGTGGAGTACTTGGACGCGTGTGATGGAGCATTGTCCTGCATGAAAATCATGTTTTTCTTGAAGGATGCAGACTTCTTCCTGTACCACTGCTTGAAGAAGGTGTCTTCCAGAAACTGGCAATAGGACTGGGAGTTGAGCTTGACTCCATCCTCAACCCGAAAAGGCTCCACAAGCTCATCTTTGATGATACCAGCCCAAACCTGTACTCCACCTCCACCTTGCTGGCGTCTGAGTCGGCCTGGAGCTCTCTGCCCTTTACCAATCCAGCCACGGGCCCATCCATCTGGCCCATCAAGACTCACTCTCACCTTGTGCTTTTGGGCACTCCAGTGATGTTGCAGCTCTGAAATATGGCCAAACTGGTGGCAAGTGGCATCTTGGCAGCTGCACGCTTGACTTTTCTCAGTTCATGGGCAGTTATTTTGCACCTTGGTTTTTCCACACGCTTCTTGCGACCCTGTTGACTATTTTGAATGAAACGCTTGATTGTTCGATGATCACGCTTCAGAAGCTTTGCAATTTTAAGAGTGCTGCATCCCTCTGCAAGATATCTCACTATTTTTTACTTTTCTGAGCCTGTCAAGTCCTTCTTTTGACCCATTTTGCCAAAGGAAAGGAAGTTGCCTAATAATTATGCACACCTGATATAGGGTGTTGATGTCATTAGACCACACCCCTTCTCATTACAGAGATGCACATCACCTAATATGCTTAATTGGTAGTAGGCTTTCGAGCCTATACAGCTTCTAGTAAGACAACATGCATAAAGAGGATGATGTGGTCAAAATACTCATTTGCCTAATAATTCTGCACTCCCTGTAGATCCAATTCCATCAATGACATTTTCCTGATCATTTTCAGCTGTCAAAGTTACTTCACATTCGTATTGATTGTCCATATCAGTAGTTAATGGATCTTGAATTTCTGTGTTCAAATCATTATTTTCCATTAAAGTTATAGGAAGTGGAGGAGATTGTGCATTACTGTTTGGTGTAAAAGCCATTATTGGTCTCAGGTATCGTGGAACACTTTATATTTTATATTTTTTTCCTTTCTTCTTTTGGTATCTGTAATCACATTTCCATTAAAGAATAAAATCAGAATAAAAAATTTTTTTTGAACAAACATTCATAAGAAAAGATAGAATGATATAGAGCTCTCTCTCTCTCTCTCTCTCTCTCTCTCTCTCTCTCTCTCTCTCTCTCTCTCTCTCTATATATATATATATATATATATATATACATATATATATTTATATACATATATTTATATATATATATATATAGATATATATATATATATTTATATATATATATATATATATATATATATATATATATATATATATTTATATAATAATTATTATTTTTTGGAGTTGAATCTATTTTTTAAATTATATAATTTATATCTATATAAACTTTACAATTTATATATAAAGATCAATCTCTCGAACTGTTTATCTTTCTCTATCTCTTATCCTTCTTTCTATTTCCTAATTCTAGATTTATCATTTATTTTATATAATTTGGTTTATTTATATCTATCTTTGTATCTCTCTCTATTATTCTTTTAATATCTATACATTTACTAGTCTATATCTATCTATATCTCTCTCTATCTATCTTTGTATTTCTCTCTCTCTCTCCCTCTCTCTTTCTCTCTCTCTCTTTTGCTAGCTCTATCTCTCATTGTCTCTCCTATTTCTTATTATTTATATTTCTATTTTTAAATAATTTTATCTATTTATTTCTCTCTCTCTCCCCCTCGCACTATATTTCTCTCTATCTATCTCTTCCAATATTTCTTTCTTTCTATTTCAATCACTATTATTATAAATATTATTTTGCACAAAGTAATTTTCTATATTTCTATATGTGTCTCTCTCTTTTTTCTATTATTTGAACTCTCTTAATCTGTCCTATTTCTTTGTATTTATTAATTTAGTTTGCTCTTTCAAAACTATATTATCTATCTATAACTCTTTGGGCGCCATGTACTAAGCTTCGAAGTGACCATCCGTCTGTATTTCCGCGTCAAAATTCGCTCACGATCTGCTTCTCGTATGTATCAATCTGCGATCTGCTCGAAAAACCACTATTTTCATCAGCGATCGTAATTTTACTCAACTCATCGTTCCGAAGCCTTTTTCCACTTACTACATGTTCGATCGCACGTAAATTCGCTGTAATCAGAAATTATGAATGTTACAACTAATCCGCCCGCTCCAACTTTCACTGTAACTTCGCGTGATTTGCTTCGCGACCATTTAGGTAGCGAATACAATAGAAAACTATAGGGGGTATCAACCTGACGCCAGGTAGAAGTACTTAAGTGAAAGGACTAGACTACTATTGTAGCATTATTGGTTTTTTGATCTGTGAATGAAGATGGAGACACTTTTACACATGTTTCTTTTCCGATTAATTCAATTACGAGGAAGAAGGGCTATACAGGCACCGGTTAACAAATTGCAAAGAAGGAGAGGTAGAAGAATTAGAGTCCCTAGAGTTTTCCTTCCACGTATGGGTTTGGAAAGCATTTCTGATCGAGAGATTATCCAGAGATTCCATTTGGACAGAGAAGCTATTATGCAACTTTACAATGAAATAGCAGAATACCTTGAACCAATGACAGCGCGTTCACAAGCCATACCCGGACTATTAAAACTGTTGGCAGCCTTACACTTTTTTGCCACCAGTTCATTCCAAGCTGTGTCTAGCGTTATAATTGGCATCAGCCAGTCTGCTTTTTACATGTCTTATAGATGTCAGCAGCCAGACATTGCCGCTTGTCTGGCGATTATGACACCTAGATCGTCACGTGGGTAAAGAACTAAACCAATCAGGTCGCAGACTGCTTCTTAACTTTGCTCTTTCGCGCCGAACGAAGCTTCAAAGTTATCAATAATCCGATTGTCTTCGACACACAATAGACGCAAAATTTTACGGCTTGGTTTTTAGTACATTCATGTAACGAAGTGCCATCCGCATGGTGCGAATGCCGGCGGGTTATTTCGATACGGTCTGTGCGAAAAAATTGACGCCTTAGTACATGGCGCCCTTTGTATCTTTTTTTTCTGGGACTTAATATTTCTTATTGTCTCTCTTTATCTATAGATGTATACTTTTCTATATCTATTTCAGTTTATCTCTATCAATTTGTAATTCAATGTCTCTATAGCTCTTTCTATTTCTCTTCGATTAAATTAACAAGTCTATCCCTATATATACCTTTATCTTTATATCTATATTTTTTTCTGTTATTTCTCTTTATATTTTTCTATCTAGCTTTTTATCTCTCTTTAGAGTTCTATATATTGATTATTATTTATATATAGTATATCTGTCTATATCTATAATGTTCTATCAATTATATATAGTATATCTGTCTATATCTACAGGGAGTGCAGAATTATTAGGCAAGTTGTATTTTTGAGGATTAATTTTGTTATTGAACAACAACCATGTTCTCAATGAACCCAAAAAACTCATTAATATCAAAGCTGAATAGTTTTGGAAGTAGTTTTTAGTTTGTTTTTAGTTATAGCTATTTTAGGGGGATATCTGTGTGTGCAGGTGACTATTACTGTGCATAATTATTAGGCAACTTAACAAAAAACAAATATATACCCATTTCAATTATTTATTTTTACCAGTGAAACCAATATAACATCTCAACATTCACAAATATACATTTCTGACATTCAAAAACAAAACAAAAACAAATCAGTGACCAATATAGCCACCTTTCTTTGCAAGGACACTCAAAAGCCTGCCATCCATGGATTCTGTCAGTGTTTTGATCTGTTCACCATCAACATTGCGTGCAGCAGCAACCACAGCCTCCCAGACACTGTTCAGAGAGGTGTACTGTTTTCCCTCCTTGTAAATCTCACATTTGATGATGGACCACAGGTTCTCAATGGGGTTCAGATCAAGTGAACAAGGAGGCCATCTCATTAGATTTTCTTCTTTTATACCCTTTCTTGCCAGCCACGCTGTGGAGTACTTGGATGGTGTGATGGAGCATTGTCCTGCATGAAAATCATGTTTTTCTTGAAGGATGCAGACTTCTTCCTGTACCACTGCTTAAAGAAGGTGTCTTCCAGAAACTGGCAGTAGGACTGGGAGTTGAGCTTGACTCCATCCTCAACCCGAAAAGGCCCCACAAGCTCATCTTTGATGATACCAGCCCAAACCAGTACTCCACCTCCACCTTGCTGGCGTCTGAGTCGGACTGGAGCTCTCTGCCCTTTACCAATCCAGCCACGGGCCCATCCATCTGGCCCATCAAGACTCACTCTCATTTCATCAGTCCATAAAACCTTAGAAAAATCAGTCTTGAGATATTTCTTGGCCCAGTCTTGACGTTTCAGCTTGTGTGTCTTGTTCAGTGGTGGTCGTCTTTCAGCCTTTCTTACCTTGGCCATGTCTCTGAGTATTGTACACCTTGTGCTTTTGGGCACTCCAGTGATGTTGCAGCTCTGAAATATGGCCAAACTGGTGGCAAGTGGCATCTTGGCAGCTGCACGCTTGACTTTTCTCAGTTCATGGGCAGTTATTTTGCGCCTTGGTTTTTCCACACGCTTCTTGCGACCCTGTTGACTATTTTGAATGAAACGCTTGATTGTTCGATGATCACGCTTCAGAAGCTTTGCAATTTTAAGAGTGCTGCATCCCTCTGCAAGATATCTCACTATTTTTGACTTTTCTGAGCCTGTCAAGTCCTTCTTTTGACCCATTTTGCCAAAGGAAAGGAAGTTGCCTAATAATTATGCACACCTGATATAGGGTGTTGATGTCATTAGACCACACCCCTTCTCATTACAGAGATGCACATCACCTAATATGCTTAATTGGTAGTAGGCTTTCGAGCCTATACAGCTTGGAGTAAGACAACATGCATAAAGAGGATGATGTGGTCAAAATACTAATTTGCCTAATAATTCTGCACTCCCTGTATAATGTTCTAACATTATATAAATAAACAGTTTTAAACATCAAAAATGAATCAAAATACAATATATATTAAAAAAAGTGTATGTAGTCAACACTTACAAACTCTAATGAGACTTTGAATCCTAATATGGTATTCTTTTTCACGTCTACGTAGATCCGAATAGCGTTGAAGGCACTGTCTTCTTGTTCTTTTTATTCCCGATACCCTATACATCCTGCGGATTATCTCATAAACAAGATAATCTCGTTGATCTTGTTTGACAGATCTAACACCTCCTATTCTTCTTGGAAAATATTTCTCCATCCCATAAACTAAAATAATTAGCTCTCCAGCAGTGAACGGAGAACGTTGCGACATCTTGCTAACGAGTATCAAATCTTGAAGCAAATGACGTATCTGTCAATCATTTTAGTACATTCCGAAAAACGGTTTTTTTTATAATTCAATGTTAGAGTTTATATTATTTTATGATATATGTGTTAAGATACAGATAGTTTGTTAAAACTTATTCGGTTCACATAATTTGCATCCACATTAGATTAGAATGTTATTCAATACATGTATATTAAATTCATTTTCATTTGTTATTCTTGCATCTTATAATAGCTAAAGTTTCATTATATGTTTAAATAAGTTTATTAGTTATTTAAAATGCGTTGTTATATTATATATTGATGGTTAACTGGTTATTTAAAAATTTAAATAACACTTTTATATGTTGCCTTCTTGTTTTGATAAAATTTTAATATATTATGATGTTCATATATTCTTGAAAAGGTTACTATCGAATGCAATAAAATGTAATTTGACTTTTTACATTTTTAAAACATCTCTCCTGTCAAGGTTTGTTTGCTTGCAGTGTGTAGCATCAACACTATAGCTAGGGGGTTTATATGTTTTATGCATTTTATACTTGACTAGCTTACATTTTATTCAAATTGCATTGCCATACGGCTAGGAAAGTTTTGTTCTTAATTTATAGGTTCCAAAAGCTGTATCCGGCATCCAAATATATACAAAGCTAGTGCTTGTTTTAAACAATAATAAAAAGTTTATAATCACAGAACCTGTTTTCTTTATTGCACCCTGCTCAAGGATACAACTTATTTTCAACAACTATCTTGTGAGTCGTTAGTTAAAAAAAAAAAAAAAAAAAAAATGATTTTATTTTTATTTATTTAAACAAATAACAAATAGAAGAAAAGACAACATAGGCAAATGCAATTTTTTATTTTTCAACTCTATCATTCAGAACAGATTTATTTTATTATTACAAATCACTATCATCATCTAAATTGTGAAAAATTTTGAGTAGAAATTTTTGAATTTTTGAATTTTAGATTTTCATGCTTGAACTTAATCCGAAAATTTTTTGAGTTAACCTTTGAATATAAGAAGAGATTGTTTATAAATAATAATTCAGAAAATTTATGGAATCAATACCTAAATAATACATCATTTTTATTTTATTCACCTATGAAATGACTTTCTATCAACTGGTTACGTGCATGTGTACCCCCTTCAACTACATCTTGAGGAACAGATTCCACACCATCTTCCTCTGGTGTTATTATTTCAAGTTCTTCTATGTTTGATTGTCGCAAAGCGATGTTATGCAACATGCAACATGCAACAGACCAACACCATAACTGCCACTTTCTCAGGGACGTATTGAAGAGTGCCTCCGGATACATCTAGACAACGAAAACGGCTTTTGAGCATTCCAAAAGTCCTCTCAATCACACATCGAATTGTTTTGTGGGCATCATTGTACCGCATTTCAGATCTTGTTCGCTGAATATTTACAGGAGTAAGTAGCCAGTTCCTAGAGGAATATCCTGCATCTCCTTTTGAAAAGTGATACAAATTGAAATGTGTTCAGATATACTTATTATTTGTAACCATTTTTATGTTTTAAATTGTACATATATATTGGTATTAATAAAAATTTAAATATATCACTCTATATATATATAGATAGATAGATAGGTAGGTAGTTAAAAAAAGGTATGACATTAGAAATCCAGTGACCTTGGTGCTGCACCAAACAGAATAAATAAACAAAGAAAAACAGGGTATCTACTGTATTTTACAATCTGTTGATATTATACACTGCACAAAATTTCACAATATTGTGAGTTAATAATAACGAACATTATAATTTATAATTTTCATAATCATACCTAGTAGCCATCCTTCAGGCATTTGTCCTTCCTCAAATTTATTATACAGGGCAGACTGTTTGAGAATATATGAATCATGACATGATCCTGGAAATCCTGAATGGACACTCATGATTTTCATACCAGCATCACAAACCATCTGGATGTTCAAAGAATGATAAAACTTGCGGTTGCGATACATTTCTTCTTTTAGATGTGGTGGCCTTACTCTGACACGAGTACAATCAATTGCACCCAACACATTTGGGATTCCAGAAAGTCTAAAAAAATTAAGCTTTACAGAATGCCATTCTTCTGCGGCATTTGGTAAAAAAACATACCGTTTGAAAACTGACAAAAGAGCATCAATTACTGTAGTTAGGTGGCGTGAAAAAGAAGGCTGGCTCATGCCAACAACTATACTAGTAACTGATTGAAAGGAACCAGTTGCTAGAAAATGTAAAACAGCCAACAGCTTCAACATTCCTGGCAGAGCATGTGTCCGAAAAGTAATGGGTTCAAGTTGACCAGATATTTGATTGTATAGCCTTTCAATTGATTCTCTACTCAATCTGAAACGCTTGAGAATGTCAATGTCAGAAAGTGCATCAAGTCCTGATCTGGGACGAAAAACCTTGGAATCCTTCTGCGCCTTCCTTGAAGCCTATCTATCTGGTGAACAGCTTGAACATATATTCTTCGTTCCATTCGACGCATATAAATGGTATGAAACATTGCAATAAAAATTTCCATAACTGATTAATATATGCGTTATAAATGCTGCTTGAAGATATATTTCGCAACCACAGAATATGCGTATAGAAAAGCGCATACGTGACGAGATACGATGCCCGGATAGAATTGTCAACTGGATGATAAATTGAATAATAGCGTAGATTACATCGATTACAGTAGAAAAATAATCGTATAGATGTTCGAACGTATCTTGGCGTTAGAGCTGCGGACATATTGACGGATTTAGAAAAATATCGTTTCTAAGCTCCAATTACTGTTTGATAAATTTTAATAATAATTCGGAAGTGAATTTAGATGCGGATAATATTGAGAATACAGTGTTGAATGCTTGATACATTTCCCCCATAGTGTACTTATTAACTTGCCAACTGTGTGGTAAACAGTATACAGGGAAAACTAAACGTTCACTAAAGGATAGATTTTTACAACATTTGAGGTCATTAGAGGATGCAGATTCTAATACCCCAGTAGCCAGACACTGTAGGGAATGCCACAATTCAGACATTTCGAAACTCACTATACAAGGCATTGATCATGTTCCAGTTTGGAAAAGAGGAGGTAGCAGAGAGAACAAACTAAACAAAAGAGAAATATATTGGATGTTTGTCCTTAAGACTACCATTCCACATGGCCTAAATATTAGAAGAGATCTAGACACTTTTACATAAATTAACATGTGTCCTCTATCTTATTTGTCTTTTCTAAGATGTAATATAGAATATAGCTAACAGTTTCCATTAGTTTAACTGTCCATGCAACAATTAAATTTTCTTCTACTTTTTTACATATTTTTTTTTTCTTTGTTTATCTATCTTTCTCCTAGGAGGTTTAAATTGCTAAAGTATTCTATCTAAGATATATATAAGATATAATATTATCTAATTATAATGTATTTAATGAGATGTTCTTTAGCTACAAAGATTTAAACTATATTGTAACAAAAGAGTACACCTATATATTACAGATACTGTTTCTTTAATACACAGGGGAGCTTGCCCCTTTAAATAGCAGGTGTGCACAGGTAATTACCTATGCAGTGATCAAGTGCGCAGGCACGACACATGTATGCTACGTTCCTGTTCACACTGTGATGTGATTTTGTATTTTTATCTACCGTGCTACGGTTTCTCTGTTTTTAACATGGCTTAATAAATTTGTTAATTTTTACTCTACTGCGGTCTGAAGGTGTTTTTGCGCTTTTCTTCACGTTTATATATATATATATATATATATATATATATATATATAATGTGTGTGTTCACATTATACACTGACCAAAAAATATTGTGGCCGAAAAACAGCCTAAAACTTAGTGGGGGGGGGGGGCAGCAGAATTTTAAGTGCCTACTTAGCACAAAACCTAAATACGCCACTGGTGAGCCCTTATAACTTTTTTGTGTAATTGTTTAAAAATATTTTTTATTAGATAGTGTTATTATGAGTGTAACTTTAGTTTAAATGTATTTTTTATGTGTTTTGTGACATTGTTTGTTATGCAAAACATTTAACCTTAGCTCTTATGTCATGATATCCCCACGAGCATTACCTTAAATTGCGTTTAAGCAATCACATTTACTTTCAACTCGTAAAAGGAACGAAAAACCCGAAGCAACCATGATGAACCCTTTTGTTTGTGCATAACTCTCAACATTCCACTTGTAATCTGGCCCTTATTTGGCAATGCAGTGACTAATTGTGGATATATGCTATCATCCCAATGTTTCAAATCACAGATGAACAGGGTTACCTCCTTTTGAACCTGTCCGTCTGTAATCACAATGAGTGGGCAACAGTTTCTGTACGCCCAGTGCCTGCATTTACACAAGTATTTTGGTTTTCCAGCACCACTGCTCTTGCACAACTGTCAATTACCTCAAACGAGTGAGGTTGGGGTGTTTGAACTCTGTTTTCAACAAGTGGGCTTGCATGAGTGAACCTGCCCAGCAGGATCTCCAAAGCAGCTTCCACTGCTTGATAAATTGAGCTGTATGCGTTTAATGTTCCTTTAAGTTTAACTCAGGATAATTTCCACCTAAATTTATGAGTAAGGCAATCTGCAGTCTATATCCATGAAAAGAAAAAATACTGATGCCTTAGATAGACAAATTTCATTTCTAAATTTGTACTTTAATACTACTTTATAACACTTTAATCTGTAGTATGACTGTAACTTTGTGTGTTTTTGTACATAAATATATGAATGTGTATATGTAGAGATATATATATATATATATACACATATACAAGTATATATACACTCACTGGCCACTTTATTAGGTACACCTTGCTAAAACCGTTTTGAACCCCCTTTTGTTACCAGAACTGCCCTAATTCTTTGTGGTCCATATTGTGGTCCATATTGACATGATAGCATCACGCAGTTGCTGCAGATTTGTCAGCTGCACATCCATGATGCGAATCTCCCGTTCCACTACATCCCAAAGGTGCTCTATTGGATTGAGATCTGATGACTGTGGAGGCCATTGGAGTACAGGGAACTCATTGTCATGTTCAAGAAACCAGTTTGAGATGATTTGAGCTTTGTGACATGGTGCATTATCCTGTTGGAAGTAGCCATCAGAAGATGGGTACACTGTAGTCATAATAGGATGGACATGGTCAGCAACAATACTCAGGTAGGCTGTGGTGTTTAAATGATGCTCAATTGGTACTAAGGGGCCCAAAGTATGCCAAGAAAATATCTCCCACACCATAACACCTCCACCACCAGCCTGAACCATTGATACAAGGCAGGATGGATCCATGTTTTCATGTTGTTTATGCCAAATTCTGACCCTACCATCTGAATGTCGCAGCTGAAATCGAGACTCATCATACCAGGCAAGGTTTTTCCATTATTCTATTGTCCAATTTTGGTGTATGTGTATATATATTTTTATACATTTTATATTTTATATATATATATATATATATATATATATATATATATGTGTGTGTGTCTCAAAAAATATATTTATACTGGTGTTTATTTCACTTTATTTCACTTGTATATGTTACTCACATTTGGTAGCACACTAGAAAATAGTGCTGAATTTTGCAGGCTGGATGTCAAAGTCACCAGCTGACTGTAATACTTTGGCCTCCCAGGAGGAATAATGATGAGTTCAGGAATCCAAAGCCAGCTCCAGGAAAGGAAATGGAATAAAGTAGTACAAGGCAGGTACTACCAAAACAATTTTCATACTTAAAACAATAAAACCAACAATGCAATGTACCAAATGTGAGTAATATATACACTCATTTCACAATATACCTTTGGCATCAAAATTGTGCTGCACTATTGGGTTTTCGCTCTGTGCTTTATGTTTCATAACAAACATCTGATTTGCCACTGATATCCCTGTGAGACAGTCAGCTGGAGACTGAGAGGCCCAGCCTGCGATATCAGAACTAATATATAGTGCTCCAGTTTTGTGAGTACCCTCCTACATAGTTTCTTAAAAGTTGTCCATCAGAAAGTCTTTTTTCTGCACCATGAGGCGCTCTTCTTTGTTTTACTTATAGAACCACCCTCCAAGCCCAATCCTTTGGAAGAAGAGTCGACTTTTGAATCCAGCAAATACACCTCAAAGTTTTACAAAGACTTTAACGTTGTTCTTTTCAAATATTACATATATATTTGCTTTATTATTTATTATTCTTAATCTTTATTATTCCCAAATTTTATTTAAAAAAATATTTTTTTTTTTATTTAATTTTTTTGCTTTATTTTATTATATATTTTTTCATTACCCTATTTTGATACTGAGACTTTTTATATTATATATATAAAAAGTCTCAGTATATATATATATATATATATATATATATATATATATATATATATATATATATATGTGTACATACATCAAACGAACAGATTGTGAGTGACATAGGTAATTATAATACAGATCACACATAGTAACCTCTTTTTTAAAAATTTTCCTTCTTGAGAGAAAGTACAAATTTTTTTTTTATAGCAGTATATTTAGGATTTGAACTACCTTGCAAATATAATTTCAACTATGTCCCACAATCCTAAGCATCTTGTCTCCACTTTCAATAAGCTCTCTCTCTTCCCATTACCACTTCTCTCACAGCACATGTGTTTTCAATATATTTCAAAACCAAAATTTACTCCATCCAACATAAAATAACCTTCTACAACAACAACACTATTGACACCTTACAAATCATTGCAAACTTTCAAACTCAGCCTACCCAAATACTCAGCACATTAACTCCTGTTACAGTGGAGGTGTTTTCTGCTCTTCTTTCATCTTACCATCTTACTACCTGTCCCCTTGATACTATTCCATCACCTTCCCTTTCACCCACTTTTACTTTTACTTATTTATGTGTATCTGCTCCAGTTTCCCAAAGAGCTTCATTATTTTCTATGGGCCAGATAAGCAAAGATTCTCTAATTTGGAAAAAAAAATAATAGTGCAGACTTCACAGGGGCTGAACTCACTGAAATCTATAAGAAAATGGGCAGAACCATTGACTCTCTGGGATAAAGAATTTCACAGCGGAGACAGAACTTAACAGGAGAACACCTGGGGCTGATAAAAAGTCCCAGTTTAGTATATATTACTTTTCTGTCAATTAAATAAGTGTATTGTGTACTGTGAATTTTGATTAAACTTCAACTGCATACAGTTGGTGAGATAATTCAGTGAGACCATCTTGTTTAAAATGCTTACAGCATTTTACAAGACTTGTGAGAGGGTTTCAGACATACCATGTGAACTCCCCTGTTCCACTTTCTGAAGTTCTGTTTTATTCTACATCAAAGTGCAATGTAAGTTGTAAAAAATACACAGAAATATACAGAGTCTGATCTTAATTTGTTAAAGTAAATCTAAATGCATTAAAATACAAATAAGAAGTTCAGATTAAATGTAATAAACTTAAAATGTAACTAAAAAAATTCTCATATCATGCAGTGCTATATTGTACTGGTCTTGTCTCTCCTTCACATAGAGAAATGCAGCAAAAAAATGTGCCTGTCTACAATCTTGCGAGAGTTTTTTCAATGCTGCAGGGTCCTGCCCTTTTTTTTATCATTCAGTAATTTCAGCCCCTGTGAAATCTGCGCTACAGTTTTTCTCCAAGCAGGAAAATGTTATCATCGGGCCCTAAGTCTGATTGATAAGTGCATTGAAAGAGGGGAAACCCATTTTTTTATAATGTAGTATACCGGAGATATAATACTAGCTCCATAACGTATTTTATAGAACAAATAATTCACAATAATATTATTTCCTTCTATTACAACTATGGAACCACTAATTGATCCCCTAACATATATTGGATATGATTTTTAAATTGAAGGAAAAAAAATGTGATCTCTCTAGACAGGTTACATAATGGGCTTATATAAACATTATTAGAAGGGAAAATGAGAATATCAAGAATAGGACCCATCAATAGTTTTACCTCATACTTAATATTTCAACCAAGGAGATAGTATATTTAACAAGGACCATTTGTAGGTCCTCTAACTAGTAATAAGGGTACCATATGTGCCCACTCTAAGGCAAAAGGAATTTTATAAAGCTAAGAACAATCCAGCCATAGCAAAACATAATTAGGAGGAGTCAATTAGCTTTAAGCAGTCAAATATAGACAAGCTTATAACCATGCTTACAGAACTTGCAAATACTAGAAAAAGCAAGATTAGCAAAAACATTAATGGGACAGTCTAGTCAAAATTAAACTTTCATGATTCAGACAGGGCATGCAATTTTAAACAACTTTCGAATTTACTTTTATCACCAAATGTGCTTTGTTCTTTTGGTATTGTTTGTTGAATGCTAAACCTATAAACTGATTTCTAAGCCATTGAAGGCTGCCTCTTATCTCAGTGCATTTTGACAGTTTTTGACTGTTAGAAAGTACTAGTTCATGTGTGTCATAAATATAACATTGAGTTCACTCCTGTGAAGTCAGCACTGATTGGCTAAAATGCATGGCTGTCAAAAGAAATTAGATAAGGGGCAGTCTACACAATCATGTGCTGTAAATGTTTAAAAGTTATATTTATGCTGTTGGTCTCTATGCAACTACTTACAGGCACGCACTGACTTGACCAGGAAGAATTGCTACCCAGGAAATCTAGTTAATCTGGCATGATGACTACCATTTTTCCCAGTGCTCAATGTTCTTTCGAGTCACAAAGGAGTTAGTTGTCTTCCCCAACTGGGAATCAGCTCGCTTCACAATTATAAGGCCCCTTAGTTCTGCCATGCATCAGCACTAAGCAGTGTCAAGATCCAAGGGCTGCTCTACCGATCACAGGAAGAGATGATGAGAGCTTGTGGTTTTCAGGCAAGCTCTTTCTTGTGGCTAGGGCTCAGAAAGATAAAACATATTGACCATACAGGCTGTTATTTGCCGAAAACAAGCGCAAGATTCCTCCTCCTCCTCAGATGGCTAACTTTGTGCGACTGACCTGTTAACTAACAACTCCTAAGTAGGCACAAGTGTCAATATTTATATTCCAAAATGTGCAGCTGCACCTAACTGCAGAGCAGTTAACTTTTCTCTCCCCCATGCTTAGTGTGCGAGGTTTACGCATGCATTCGCAAGCTCAAGATAATCTGTGATGGATCAACTTACTGAATGAGATGTGTCATGAGATGCAGGACATATGCAGGACACAGCAATGATGGTACAACTCTATTTTATTGCAGAGCATAGCAATACACATCTATTCAGGTTGATTGTACTAAACTAACTGCGACACAGACACCGAAACCAAGCCCCGCCCACAAACCAGTGACATCACATCCTGCTCTCATCACATCTTCCCCTTTTTCAAAGGCGAAGCATACATTTGCATATAACAAATAACAAGGTACACCAACAGAGTATACAACAACATTTTGTTTTTGAACATTATATAAACAAATAGGTTAGAAACCATAAACAAATAAATTACATCCTGACTTGGACATCGGGGTAGACTACCCTAGTCCACAGTGACCATGGGATTATTCTGCCCATACTGGAGGCAAAGATATATCCCCGTTGTGGTCTTGCTGAGGGGAAGGCACTTCTCTTAGAACAGGGAATCCCACCGGCGGTGGTACTGAGGCATCCAGTTCCAGACTCTCAGGTACAGACTGAAGATGTCTTCGGTTACGGCGTGTAACCGTCCCTCCCTCCGTAAGGACTGTATAAGACCTTGGTTCTGGAGAGCGGCCAACTACCGTAGCAGGCGTCTTCCATTTCTTCTCATCATCCAGTTTTAATTCTGACACTTTGGCCCGCTTTCAGTTCCTATAAGGGCCTGACAGAATGTCTCCTGTCGTAGAAGAAACGATAAACCTTTTTGGCCTCTTCATCCCTCCTAAGGACTTTGTCCCGAGGAACAGGGCCAGGCGGTTTGAAGACACCCACTGAGGGTAAAGTGGTACGAATCTGGCGTCCTAGCATCAGCTGTGCTGGGCTAAACCCGGTGGCTTGAATGGGCATCGCCCTGTATGACAAGAGGGCTAGGTACGGCACAGATTGCTTTAGAATGAATTTTGCTGTTTGGACTGCCCTTTCAGCCATTCCGTTGGCCTGCGGATAATGTGGACTTGATGTGGAATGTACAAAATCATATTCCCTGCTGAAAGCACTGAACTCTGTAGAAGTGAACTGCATACCATTATCACTCACCAGCTCCATTGGAATGCCCCAGCGGGCGAACAAGCTCTTCAGGCGAATGATAACGGCCTGACTTTTGATATCATTCAGGGGTGCAATTTCTTGGAACAGCACCAACCCCTCCAGCTCCATGAGCTGCGACCTCTCTGGCTGGTAAGCATTCAAAGACATCCAGGCTGCCCGGCTCTCGGGCCAGCCTTCTTTTATGTACCTTATAACTTCTTGCAGATCTGTGTCCAAATATGTCTCTTTCTTTATCTCTTCCAGTTTCCTTGAAGAAATGGACTTAGAGGCCAGAACTGAAACAACATACACTTTCACATCCGATTCTGTGGAGGATTCCTCAGCAGCAGCCAGCGGGAGCCTGGATAGTGTATCCACCACAACCAGTTGTTTCCCCGGCACATGCACTGCCTGAACATTGAACCTGAGCAGTCTAATTAAAAGTCTCTGGCATCTCAAGGGTGTTTTGTCAATGTCATAAGAGTTGATTAGAGGGACTAGCGGTTTGTGGTCAGTTTCCAGACTAAATTTCTCCAAACCCACTAGATAGCGCTGGAAGCGCTCACAGGCCCAAACTGCAGCCAGGCACTCTTTCTCAATTTGAGCGTATTTTGACTCTGCAGCCGTCAGTGTGCGGGAACAGTAGGCGATGGGCTGTAGTTTATTTCCGTTCAGCTGCAGGAGTGCAGCCCCCAACCCATAACTGCTTGCATCGGCACTAACCACAGTCTTTTTTGAAGGGTCGTAGAACCCCAGCACTGGGGCAGACCCCAGCAGGGACTTGGCATGCAGGAAAGCTTTTTCCTGTGAAGGTCCCCAGACCCAGGCAACGTCTTTCTTAAGCAGCTCTGTGATAGGGTGTAAAACTGTTGACAAATCTGGAAGAAACTTGCCCACGTAATTTACAAGGCCCAATATCTGTCTCAGCTCATGTACATCAGAGGGGCTTTTCATCTGTTCAATAGCACGAATTTTCTCGGGGTCTGGCTTGATGACATCCCCGTTGATGATATGCCCAAAGTAGCATAATTCAGTTTTCCTAAAATGACATTTTTCTTTATTCAGCTTCAGCCCAGACTCTTTGCTAGCCTGTAGCACACAACTCAAACGCTGATCATGCTCCTCCACTGTAGACCCATACACTAGAATGTCGTCCATGACGACCGCTGTGCCCACGTGGTCACTCAGGAGAGAACTAATTTCCCTTTGAAAGATTTCAGGAGCGGAGGATATCCCAAAGGGAAGTCTGCAGAAGCAGAACCGACCTACCGGTGTGATAAAGGTGGTCAGTTTGTGGCACTTTGGATCCAGGGGGATCTGCCAAAAGCCGCTAGAAGCGTCTAATGTGGAAAAGAACTTCGCCCCAGCTAACTTTGGAGCTATATCTTCTAATGTCGGCAGCACAAATCTCTCTCTCTTCACCGCCTCATTCAACCTTTTCAGGTCCACACAGATGCGCACCTTTCCGTTTTTCTTTGCAACTGGAACAATGGGGGCACACCAATCAGTCGCTTCAACAACCTCTTTAATAACCCCCATAGACTTCATGCGCATAAGCTCTTTCTCCACTTGAGGCATAAGCAGGAACGGAATTCTACGAGGAGTAGAAATACTGTATGGGACTGCGTCACTTTTAAGTGCTATACGGACTGGTTTGCAATTCAGTAGGCCCAATTCGCCAAACATATCTTCAGAAATCTCATTCACTCTGGCCAAGAGGCACAAGTCGCAGGCTGCCTTTCTGCTCAATAAATTTCTTTCTTTGCTTGTACTCACAGCTGGCAAGAAATTTCCCCACACAATCAATGCGGCCACCAGGACTATGGACATTTGTAGTAACCTTCGCCAGCTGGGGCTGTCGAGGCAATTTCATAAATTCAGCAAAAGACAGTAATATCTGCTCCTGTGTCAATCTTAAAATCAACTGTCTCTCCCATTACAGTAAAAGTAACTTTCCAATCTTCCTCTGAGCTTGGCCATTCCACAACGGACCCCACAAAAAACACTTCATGACCCTCCTGGTCACCGTCCACCTGCAGCTCCTTAATGTATTCAGTTTTACACACCACTTCAAAATGGCCCATTCTGTTACATTTTCTGCATCTTTTATCTCTGGCCGGGCATATAACACTCTGATCATGGGCCCGGTAGCACCGTGTGCATCGGGCATGTTGCGCCCATCCACTTCTAGGCTTTTCCAGTACTTTAGATCTACCGCTAACACTGTGCCTTTCACTAGCAGTTTTCCTAGATTGTTGCACTTCATCCACCATACTCTCAGACCTCAGATCAGCACTTTGCTTTTTCACCAGTTCACTCTGGCGGGCCATCCTAATAGCCCCATCTAACGTTAAATCAGGCTCTAACTTCAACTTCAGTGAGACTTCAGCATCTGCAATTCCAATAACTATTCTGTCTCTGATTTGCTCTTCTTTAGCAACACCAAACTCACAGAATTCAGCTAGTTCATACAGGCTGCGCACAAATGACTCCACAGATTCTCCCACACGCTGATTACGTTTGTGAAAACAAGCTCTCTCATGAATCACATGTCTTTTGGGCACAAAGTGGGCACTGAGTTTATCCATAACTATATCAAAGCTAACTTCTTCCGCTTCTTGGAAAGTAAAAGCATTGAAAACTGGCTCCACATCTTTCCCCATAGAGTATAAAAGAGAATTAACTTGTACTTCACCACTCTCCTTGTTCAGTTTGGATGCAATCCTGAAGCGCTGAAACCACTGACGCAATGTGGGCCAAGCTACAGGCTGAGAGAAGTCAAAAGGCTCAGGTGGGGTAAACTTTGACATTGCAATCGATCAGGAACAGAAGCGCAGTCCAGAACTTCTGACACCATGTCATGAGATGCAGGATATATGCAGGACACAGCAATGATGGTACAACTCTATTTTATTGCAGAGCATAGCAATACACATCTATTCAGGTTGATTGTACTAAACTAACTGCGACACAGACACCGGAACCAGTGACATCACATCCTGCTCTCATCACAAGATGTATCAAGCAGATGTGGATAAACTAAGTAAAAACATCTTTTGGGACAATTAAATGCTATATGTTCTTTGTAAAATTAGTATAATGACAGAATGTAAATTTAGCCTTGCACAACCCAGTGACTTATATGGAGAGAGAGAGAGAGAGAGAGAGAGAGAGAGAGAGAGAGAGAGAGAGAGAGAGAGAGAGAGAGAGAGAGAGAGAGAGAGAGAGAGAGAATGGGAGAGAAAGAGAGAGAGAGAGAGAGAGAGAGAGAGAGAGAGAGAGAGAGAGAGAGAGAGAGAGAGAGAGAGAGAGAGAGAAAGAGAGAGAGAGAGAGAGAGAGAGAGAGAGAGAGAGAGAGAGAGAGAGAGAGAGAGAGAGAGAGAGAGAGAGAGAGAGAGAGAGAGAGAGAGAGAGAGAGAGAGAGAGAGAGAGAGAGAGAGAGAGAGAATGAGAATAACACATGTCAACGGGCTTTAGGACTAGTCTGTAATACTTTGTTCAGTTTCTGTACACACATCACATTTTGAAGGTTCAGCTTGAACATCTAGGATCTTTTCCTTTTTCGCAACATCTGCAAACTTTAAAAAATGAGTGAATGTCATATATGTATTCTTTTTATCAACTTTTAATAGCCTTTAAAATTACTTTTCACAGCAGACACTTGTGCCTTGTCAAAAAGTTGGTCTTTGTCTATTAATTTGTACATTTTCTTGAAAAATTTAAATCTGAAGGATTATCTGAAATGATAACTTTTATGATGCTTCCAAATAATATTTCTCCTTATTATACATTGCAGTTCTGACTTTCTTTTAGAGGGTTAATAAAAACTTTATGCATAGTTGTTTTGCAAATGAGTTACATGCATTTAGAAATGTTAGGGTACTTTTCAACTAATCGAGCACCATTTGCACAATAGAGTTTAGTTCTGTTATTGCCAAAGTATAGTAGAAGCTGAAATTCTCCCATCTCTACTCTCTTTGTTGCCTCCGTCTGGGGGGTTTAAAGGGGGCGAAGCGTCAATCCACGATTTTCACTTGGGGTAGATGCCAGAGTATCGGTGGTGCTCTTCACCAATCCTCTGGCATCCATCCCAAGTGATACTCATGGATTGACATTTCGCCCCCCCTTGAATTCCCCAGAGAGTGGAGAAGAAGGAATTTCAGCTTCTACTGTACTTTGGCAATAATGGACAAATAGCACTATCCACTCAGTGAATATGGTTTTAACTATTTGGTAGCGGGTTGTTCCCTTCCCTGGTATGACATTCTCTTTTCTAAACACTTTTTAAATTACAACCTCTAGTATAATATTGATGACAATGACCATTGTGGATGGGGCAGGAGGATTGAGTGTCTTGTTCTACATAGCCTGCACATGAGACTTCGGGACTGATATTCAAAACCTTACCGCTCAGACAAGATATTCTAAAAATATCTAAAAAGGCCCTTAAAGGGCATCATTGCTGTTTGATAACAATGATATTGGTCACTATATGTTTTGTTCTGCTTAAATGCTTGCTAAGCTTTGTATTCAATTATCTCCTACACATGTATGTTCATGATATGTTTTACATGTTCTGATGCCTGCATATATATTTACCTACAGCCCATTAGTATGCCTTATTAGACTGTTTTCCAGCTTAGGTTATCTTAACTCAGATTCCTCACTTAATACAATAGGCATTGTAAAATGTTATATAGATAATTGAGAGAAAGTTGAGTGTTTGCTTGTTGTTAGGACATAGGGCCCGTGTCTTGACAGCAAGATTTCTAAGTGTGTGGAAAAACCTAAATCTTACTCTCTGTTCAAATTAGAATGCCTAAATGATCATCATGCCTGAAATACTGGAGTTACTTCTATCTTTTTATAATCAGGTAGGCATTGTTAGTAGAGGATTCAATTGCTTTAGACACTCATACATAGCTTTATTGGTGAGCGAGGAAGACACTACAATCAAAACTTGCAGCTCCCTAATTATATCAAGAGATAGGCATCTCTTACTAGAGCTTAACAGGATCTTCAAGACCATAAAAATAACATATATGTATAGGATGGTTGGGCAGCTTAAACTTCCTAACAATTTCTAGCGTAATATGTTCTATAACTTAAATATAGCCATCTTATTGAGATGTTAAACATTACCTCACTACCCCCTGTGTCTCTGTTACTTAGCCTATTACTGCATGTTGGACTCATTGAAGCTAATATTTTATGTAATACGAGCAATCCTGTATACCTTTTCCTATGAGTCCCTAATCTTACACTTAAAATAATATGCAGCAACTGAGAAGTCTATCTCTAACTTGGCATACATGACTGCAATGTAACTGTTGACTCGCACCTGCTTCTCTAGAGACAGTATTTCCCGTAGATAATGGAGTATGTATCAAACCTGGCCTAACACTGTATATACTTTTGGCTGGTCCTACTCGCTAACGTCAGATAGAATGAGAACCCTAGTCCCTGATTCCGCTCATTTAGATTTAACTCCCCCTTTTACATCACATTCCTTAATATGCCCCGCTACATAGTTTCAGGTATAACTATTTCATTACTAGCATATATAATGTAGCATATCTCCTTACATTGTATTTGCATAGCTCACTATTGCGTGTTTAATCTCTCCCTGTTCATGTTTTATATAGTAAAGATAGTTCTAAGTGCATTTTATTTCGTTTTAATGCTCCTAAACGGTGAGATATTCCTGAAAGCATGAAAAATACCACCTCCTCCCCCCCCCCTACAATAATGTATTCCCTACTCCAGGGAAACTAACAAGGCGGTTTATCTCGTCCATACCGCACCTGTATCACAGCTATTGAATGCTCACCTAGAACCTAACCCTTCATAACACAATAAGAATGCGTTCATATGACCCGTCTGGATCAGCAGGTCTGATCGCTAATGTGTGTCACCTACGCATACTATTTTAACTCAGCTGCTAGCTAATTTTATGGAGGTGTTCCAATGTTTCAACATAAACATATTTACCAGACAGGGAGCTTGACATTATATCATCCTAAAAAACAAAAAATTAGGTTTTTCAATAGGGGCCCATGAGTGGCTCTTTCCAATTTATGTTCATTCACTCTTTGTTTTATTTACAGTATCCCCATATAGCCTAATAATGACTGCTTGGTTCATGTAGTGGGTCTTCAGCTACCTTGGGGTTTACTGTATAATGTGAAAAAGTATTTGTTTTTCAATCATTTGGTTTACCTATCTGGCATATGTTTGCAGTTTACTCTGTAATACTTTTCTGATTTCTTTTTTATTGCATATTGATAATTACCAAATGTTTATTTTGACAAAAAAAAACCTCAATAAAAAAACTATTTAAAAAAATAAAATAAAAAGGCCCTTAAAAATAATTAGAAACACAAATTTTATCTTGAGAAATGTTTATCTTGCTATGTAGTGTTCTTTATGTGAAACAGAGACTCCGACATTACAATACAAGGTCTGAAAAAATCCCATAGATTTTGTGTGATTTCTCTCAATGCCAGTGAGGGTTTGAATATCAGGCCCTTAGTGAGTCTGATTGTTTCCTACAGTTAGTAAATATACTTAAAAAGAAGTGCTAATTGCTATATTCGAAAAGCTATAGCTATATCATACTGTACCTGTAAAATTACAAAAATACATTACACACAACTTACAGTTATCTGCTGTTTTCAGTGGGTGTAACAGGCCTAATGCCCAAGTTTTAGTTTGCACAGGTGTGCCCAATTGTTGTTTTCAAAAACTTTGTTGTGCCTCTAATATTTAGTCAGTAAAACAAAAATGTTATTTGGCCGATATAGATAATAACACGAATTCCTTTGATAGTACACAGAAAAAGGCTTAAAACAAATCCACCTCTCCCTTATTACTATCAGTCTTTAACTGAGTTAGATACACCTTAGTAGTATGAGTGTGCAGATAGCCAATGAAGGTGGTGCTGTCAAGTGTCAAAACAAAAGTCTGCTGTAGAAGGGAAAAGTAGTAACAGAGTCCCTCCAACCGGCACTCCTTCTCCAACTTCCAGTGCATCCAGCCCAACATTTGTCCCTCATACCCTAACTGCCTGTACACCAATCATGACCTGTGCCAATCCTACCGAAACTGTCAGTGTATCAAGAACTTAATGGGCAGGTATAAATCATTTAGTTTTCTGTGAATAATATATGCATTTTGTTTGCAACAGAACATTCATATACTTTTAAAGGGACATTACACACTAGATTTTGCATAAATGTTTTGTAGATGATCCATTTATATAGCCTATACAGTTTCTTTTTTTAAAAAAATGTATAGTTTTTCTTATTTTTAAATAACATTGCTCTGTTTTTCAGACTCCTAACCAAGCTCTAAAATTTTAGGAGAATACTTATGTATACCTACTCCAGCTTGCTCCTGTTTGTGTAAAGAGTCTTTTCATATGCAAAGGAAGGAAGAGTGTCTGCTATTTATCACTTGCAGTGGGCTTTCCAATTGCCTTTTTAACAGAGCTAAACTGGGAGCTTCTAAGTAAGTTTTTAAACAGTTTTATACTGGATTTTTAGATCAGTATCTGTGCATAAATTTCTTCATAGTAGTGTTTTTTACATGCAGTTATATGAAAATAGGTGTATACTGTCCCTTTAAGCATTCTGTCATACTTCTTTTATGTGCTTTTATTATATATAAATTGGGAACCCATATAACTGTCATTCAATTTTATGGATCAGTTTGATTGGAGTCCTAGGGCTCCATGTACTAAGCAGTCAGCGAGCTACCCGCAACAAATCTCGCGTCAAAACTCGCAAACTGATATGTACAAAGCCGTCAATTATGTTAAAACTCGCATCTTTAAAATTGCGAGCGTACTTATCCGCCAAACCTCGCTATCTCTCCATTTTTTACTGTAATTAGACACATTTGACCACCAACTCGCCAAAAACGAATGTACTAAAAAATCTATTTGTCCGCTCGCGTCAATCTCTGCCCCCACCTCGTTATTTTTGCCTCGCCACCTTTTAGGTGGCGGGCAAGGTACAAAACAATAGGAAAGTCACTCTAGACGCCAGTCTAGACATATATAAAAGGCAGTAATATCAGCATTGTACTTACATTGTTCATTTCAGCAGCTATGGAGAGAATTCTGTTTTAGTTTATTCTCTGTGTGATGCAAATCCGGGCTAGAAGACAGAATACTGGAAATGTAGCTAATCGTATCGTTAGAAGAAGGAGAGTTCGTGTCCCCCGTGTATTCCTTCCACGGGTTGGTTTGCACGGCCTTTCTGACCGAGAGATCATACAAAGATTCCGGCTTGATCGTGAATCGATATTACACCTGTATCGAGAGATTGAAGATCATTTGGAGCCGATGACTGCTCGTTCACAAGCTATTCCGGGACTTCTGAAACTATTAGCTGCATTGCATTTTTTTGCAACAGGCTCCTTTCAAGCAGTTTCTAGCATCATTATTGGAATGAGTCAATCTGCTTTTTCACGCCACTTATCCAAAGTAATAGGGGCTATGATGGTTATTTTTCATCGATATGTTTGTTTGCCATCTACCCCTGAAGAATGGCAATCTATCAAGTCAAATTTCTATGGCTGGGATGCCCAAAGTCCTAGGTGCCATAGACTGTACCCATGTTGCTGTAAGACCACTTCAAGCTCGTGAGGAGATCTATAGGAATAGAAAGCATTTCCATTCCTTGAATGTCCAGATGGTCTGTGACCCCAACATGAGGATTATCAGTGTCCGTTCTAACTTTCCTGGCTCATGTCATGATTCTTACATCTTAAGGCAGACTGGGTTATACCGGAAGTTCAAGGACGGAAATATGCCTGAAGGATGGCTTCTAGGTAAGCATAACTTGTCTCTCATTTCAATGTACAAAAATTGCGCCCAATTTGTCGACTGTAATCTGTATAGTTTAAATTTGTATTGTATAGTTCTGAATCTTTATAATTATTCTTATATTAATATTTATATTTATTATATCTTCTATTAGGAGATGGAGGGTACTCATGTACAGAATGGCTGTTGACTCCCTATAACAACCCACAGACCAGAAGTCAAGTACGTTTCAATGAAGCTCACCGATCTACCAGGGGGATTATTGAGAGGACTTTCTGTCTTTTGAAAATGCGGTTTCGATGTCTTGATCGTTCTGGTGGTGCTATGCAGTATGCACCAGAGAAAGTTGCAAAAATTATATTGGTTTGCTGCATACTGCACAATATAGCAATTAAAAGAGGCTGTCCATTAGAAGATGAAGATCCAATAGATGCTTATGATTTACCAGAAGAAATATGTGTAGAACAAGCTAATAGGCGTGGAAATGCAACAAGGGACATGGTTTCAGAACAATATTTTGAAGATTAAAGTTTCAGTTGATCAATAAAAAACTTTCTTTATTAACTTGTCTCCATTTTTTTTTTAAGAATTAAGGTTATTAAAAATCACTCATGATAAACAGTTAAATACATAACAGTTGTTGCTCTTCAATTATCAAAGGTTTCAAATAAATAAAGTTTATGATCAAAGTTATTACAGACAATATATTATAGGTAATACATTGTCTTTGTGACATCACACTAGTGTCTACAGCGGCTCTCACTCTTTTACATAATGTGATTAGTGTAATGTAATCCCTCCATAGCTGATGCTAATTCATTGTATTGTGTCATTGAATTGTAGCTGTAACAAGCGACAGTATATTCAACAGTGCTTTATGTTATTATTTAACTTATTATTTAACTTTTAAATCATATATTTTAGGTTTTGGCTTAAAAAGTTTTAGCATGCAATATTAATCAAGTTGCTAATTTACTTCTATTATCATTTTTTTCTCATTATCTTTCTATCTTTATTTGAAAAAGAAGGCATCTAAGCTAAGGAGCCAGCCAATTTTTTGTTGAGCACCATGGACAGCACTTTTTGATTGGTTCTGTCCAATTAGCAAGTACAACACAGTTGGTTCACCAAAAATGGGCTGGCATCTAAACTTACATTCTTGCTTTTCAAATAAAGATACAAAAAGAATGAAGTAAAATAGAAAGTTTATTTAAATTGCATGCACTATCTGAATCATGAAACTTAGAAATTGGGTTCAAAGTCCCTTTTAATGATTATTATAGTTTTAAATAATATATCCTAGGTTTTTGATTTAATAGTTTTCTATCTTTATCTTTGTAATCACGTTCATAGATATTACCATGGAAGACATGGAAAATAGTATGGAAATGGAAGAATTTCAAAATCCTGATAGTGTGCCAATATTTGAAGCCTTGAGTTCAGATGATACTCAACCAAGGATAGAAGTTTTACCAACAATGATGGTAGATAAAGGTATGTTTCATACTCAGTAATCTTAAATCTAAGAAAATCAAAGTTTTAACTAATACATATTGTATATTTCAAATAGGAGTTGGCTCAGATGAAAGCTTTAAAGGAGTGGACATAAGTGTAGAAGCTAATATAGTAGATAACCTAGATAACAGCACATCAGGAGGTAATATTTGTGATGAAAAACTGACAATAGCCAACAGAGATTGTAATGTCCTTTCACTGATGGTTAAAGCTCTGTTAATTTGCTGGTTTTTCTCTTCATCCATCCGCCTCTGCCACTGGAACATTTCTCTTTGCAGCTATAATTTCTGCATTTCAATCTCATTCCTTTGCATTTCTAGTTCAACATTTTTTTCTGACAGAGCAGCCCAGCGGTCAATATTAGTGTTAATCATATTTTGCATTTCTCTGTGGTCCTCTCTGTATTGCCTTGCAAGTGTCAACATTTCCCTCAATCCAACATCGGCCAATAGTCCTTCTGCCGGTGTATTGTCAATATTTAGACCACCTGTTTGTAGTGCAATTGGTGGTGCCTGTGTTTCAACAGGTTCCTCAAGGTTTTCCGGTATGTGAATTTCATCTGGTTGCACATCTCCAAAATCTTCAAGAATATCTGGAGTCTCACTTCCATCATGCCCTCCTGGTGGTTCATCTTGAATGGGATTTTCCACTATCGGCATGAGATTGATAGTGATCTCCCTTGATGAGTTTTCTTCTTCTAGATCAAGACATAACAAATTGTTAGTAAATAAAAATAAAATGTTCTAAAAACACTTGCAGAAATAGAATAGAAGGAGAGAGCAGATACAACCGTCATACACCAATTTAAGTTTTATATATATATATATATATATATATATATATATATACATATGTGATACATACCATCAAATAATGGAGATGAATGTCCAGTCAATCGCTGGAAAAGACGTCCCAAATCACCTATAAAAAAATAAATAAAATAAAAATAAATAAATAAATAAAATAAAAAGGTTTTTTAGTCAATGTAACCATATATTCAAACGCTATTACATTCAGTGAAATTTCTATTTGGAAAATTATTAATGGAAATGTACTTTGCAATTAACTGGACACTGAAGCAAAAATAATATTTTGTAGAATAAGATATATAGCATGGAATTTCAATCAACTTTCTAATGTAATACTATGATCAATTCTCAAAAAGAAAATAATGATAACATTTAAACCCATTAGAAAGTTGCTTACAATTGCATGCATGCTCTACACGAATCCTCATTTAAAAAAATGTATACAGTGTCCCTTTCATGAAAATCTATGATCATTGCTATTTGTCCTTCAAATTACATTCCATCTGTAAAAGATCTCGAACTAGAATATGTCAATAATGACATTTGACATTTAAAAAAAAAATAAAAATTGATAGATAAAAGAGATAAAACACACAACATTGAAATTATTCATTTGTAAAGTACTTACCAGTTGCTCTACCAACACCAGTTTCTGGAGTGCTGGTCCTTACATCAGGAAGTGTGTCCGCCGAGGAAGTTGTGTGTGTAACATTAGATGTGGAGCGTATTAATTGTCCATGTGTAAAACTGGCCGAAGGTCTGGAAACAGCTGAACTGGGTGGTCTGTAAACCGCAGAAGATGAAGTAGAACAAGTGGGCACTTCGTTACTCCTCACAGGCTCTGCTTGTGTTGTTGGCGTTGCTTTAAAAAAAAAAAAAAAAATACGTTAGGTTTATTTTTATTTCTAGTTGAAACTGAAAGCTAAAAGTGTTAATAATAATAATCACAGCAGTGAATGAAGGCTCAATCATTAAAGGGACATGCCACCCACCTTTTTTATTTTATGATTTAGAAAGAGAATGCAGTTATAAACATCTTTATAATTTACTTATATTATCTAATTTGTTTTATTCTCTTGATATTCTTTGTTGAAAAGCATTTGATTGCTGCACAAAGAAGCCTCGTGTGATTGGCTCAACATGTGTATTTATTTTTCTTCAACTAAGAATATCTAGAAAATGAAGCCAAAGAAATAATGGAAGTAATTTGTAATGTTGTTTAAATTTCTATTCTCTATCTGAATCATTAAAAAAAGATTTTGGGTTTAGTGGCCCTTTAAAGGGACATGAACAAATAAAATTTCCTTTACAAATTGCATAAGAAAATGCTTTTTCAAAAATATTTAATTGTATTGTGTTTTTGCCTTCATTGGATTTTTATACTTGATGAAAAGCAAATCTATACAGACACAGTAAATGATCATTGGTTGATGCACATAGATGGTTCATGTGACTGCGTCAACTATGTGCATAGCTATATCTGAAAAAAGTATATGTTTATAAAGCGGAGAACAATTTTGAAAGATGTTAAAAATAATATTCTATAGTCAAATAACGCAACATGGAAGTCAATAGATCAGAAATTTAAGAAGGCATGTGATCTGGGGTTAGTCTCATGATTAATGTCGGACATACCATGTTACACAACATCAATATTTTTTTAATAGTTTCAAATTACATTATTTCTATTGTCATTATCTCTTTAAGTTTTCTATGCAATACTGGTTTGAAAATAAACACATGGGTGTTATCTTTAGGGATCACTAAATTAATAATCAACAAATCTTTAGTTCCGTTAGACCTTTAAAAAAAGGCAGTATAACAACCATATTATTGTACAATCCCTTATACATATATGCGACATAAATGATTACAGTATTTGGGGCCTAAATGGCTTGTACAATCCCTTATACATATATGCGACATAAATGATTACAGTATTTGGGGCCTAAATGGCCTATATAGATTCAGATACTGAAGCGTAAGAAGTCAGATAATGTTATTTTAAAGAAATATATATTGGAGACAATGACCTATCATAATTTAAAAAAAAAACATTTGCGTCAATTATGTTGTACATTTACCTCTTAAATCACTGTCACAATCATCCGTTATGCCAGTGATGATCTCTGGTCCCAGACGCTGAACAAGCTTCTGCTCATAATCATTGAGGTCTGCCACATATACTGGTCCACCTCCGGTAGCACGTGCCGAATTTTTTTCTCTGGCCAATTTAGCTTTGGCGAAACGTTTAATGTCGTTGTAACGCTTCTTCAGCTGATCAACATCCTTTTTTCCTGGACCCTGGGCACTAACAGCGTCGCTGATCCTTTGCCAGATCTGCTTCCTCCTAGAAAAATGTGTCTGTTTGACACGACATCCAAACAAATAATCATAAGAGTCAATAATCATGTCAATCAAAACGACGTTTTGCTGATGAGAAAAGTGAGGATTCTTGGATTTTGAAGCGGTTTCAGATCCAGATGAAGCCATATCGAATTTGTAAATAAAGATCACAAAAAAGAGCGCTCTGTAATTACTCTCCAAAAATTTTGGAACAATAATAAAGTTGTTTAGAAAAGTTGTACATTTATAGGAGCAAAATTCTATTCCCGCGACTACTATGACGTTCATGACACCTTACATGTCACGTGTTAACAATTGGCCAGACAATTCAACTGAAAGTTAAGTACATAAACTTAGTCGCGGCAAGCGAGGCGTCAAATTTATCAATATTCCGCCACTGCTCGCGGCGGGCTAGACGTGTCTATTTATTGTGGGATTATTAGTACATAGCAACAGCGGACACCATTTCACCCGCGGCGAGTAACGGCGAGTTTAGCCGCATCTAAAATGACGGATGAATTGACGGCTTAGTACATGGAGCCCCTAGAGGTATCCTCCTAATCAGTGTTGGTGCTCCCCTTCTCCTGTTTGTTTGTTTCTTGTAGCACTACTAATTCATTACAAGGGTGAGTGATAGTATATTGCTTTATTTCAATTCCTGATGGGGTTTCCATGGTCCTAGAATATCATATTTGAGTTGACAGGACTTTATGTTTTATAGCGTATTGTTAATATTACTCTTTATAAATATAATCACTGTTAGAACTTCATTAAGGTTACCACAATAAACTCTATTTTGGTTTATGTTTACCCTTTACAATTGGCTTAATTAATAACCATTCTTTAAACAGTTTATGATAATATCTATTTGGCCCAGTTTTACAAAACTGTTTTGGCTACTATTATAAGATTTCATGCCAGAAATGAAATAATGTTATATTTTTAGTAAATAATATTAAATAATCATGTTTCTGTTACAACTTTTTGATGACTCTTTTAGTGATTTCACCACTGTACATTTTGTACCCACTGTATTTGATATTACAGTACTGGTCCAATTACTCAATAGTATAGTGTATTTACCGTATAATGTTAAATAAAGCAGATGCGTAATTTAACTCCAGATAATAGATTGTGAGATAACATTTGAGTTCAATGCAGATTAAGCTAAAAAAAAATCAGCTCAGGTAGTGCCATTTTTCATATAGTTCTTTGCTATAATACTTTCAATGTTAATTTCACATATAAAATTTAATAAATGCATAGATACACATACATACCTTGACCCATTCCCACCCCTTGTCATATAAGTTATCTCTTTAAAAGTGATGTCGCAAACCTAAAAATTTGGGTTGGCGAACGCAAACTTCCACAAAAGTTCGCGAACAGGCGAACCGGCCAAACCGCCATAGACTTCAATAGGCAGGCGAATTTTAAAACCCACAGGGACTCTTTCTGGCCACAATAGTGATGGAAAAGTTGTTTCAAGGGCACTAACACCTGGACTGTGGCATGCCGGAGGGGGATCCATGGCAAAACTCCCATGGAAAATTACATAGTTGATGCAGAGTCTGGTTTTAATCCATAAAGGGAATAAATCACCTAACATTCCTAAATTGTTTGGAATAACATGCTTTAAAACATCAGGTATGATGTTGTATCGATCAGGTAGTGTAAGGGTTACGCCCGCTTCACAGTGCGCAGTGTAGGTGATATACCTGCCCTGACCATGCTTTGCAGACCAGGTATCAGTGGTCAGATGGACCCTTGCCCCAACACTGTGTGCCAGACATGCCATTATAGCAGACTTATATGGCTTTGGCGTTGCTTTTTGGTAATTAGAAGGCTGCTAAATGCCACTGCGCACCACACGTGTTTTATGCCCAGCAGTGAAGGGGTTAATTAGGGAGCATGTAGGCAGCTTGTAGAGTTAATTTTAGCTTAAGTGTAGTGTAGTAGACAACCCAAATATTGATCTAGGCCCATTTTGGTATATTTCATGCCACCATTTCACCGCCAAATGCGATCAAATAAAATAAAAATTGTTCACTTTTTCACAAACTTTAGGTTTCTCACAGAAATTATTTACAAACAACTTATGCAATTATGGCATAAATGGTTGTAAATGCTTCTCTGGGATCCCCTTTGTTCAGAAATAGCAGACTTATATGGCTTTGGCGTTGCTTTTTGGTAATTAGAAGGCTGCTAAATGCCACTGCGCACCACACGTGTTTTATGCCCAGCAGTGAAGGGGTTAATTAGGGAGCATGTAGGCAGCTTGTAGAGTTAATTTTAGCTTAACTGTAGTGTAGTAGACAACCCGTATTGATCTAAGCCCATTTTGGTATATTTCATGCCACCATTTCACCGCCAAATGCGATCAAATTTAAAAAAGAATTAAATTTTTTCGCAATTTTAGGTTTCTCACTGAAATTATTTACAAACAACTTATGCAATTATGGCATAAATGGTTGTAAATGCTTCTCTGGGATCCCCTTTGTTCAGAAATAGTAGACTTATATGGCTTTGGCTTTGCTTTTTGGTAATTAGAAGGCTGCTAAATGCCACTGCGCACCACACGTGTTTTATGCCCAGCAGTGAAGGGGTTAATTAGGGAGCATGTAGGCAGCTTGTAGAGTTAATTTTAGCTTAAGTGTAGTGTAGTAGACAACCCAAAGTATTGATCTAGGCCCATTTTGGTATATTACATGCCACCATTTCACTGCCAAATGCGATCAAATAAAAAAAAAAAAAATTGTTCACTTTTTCACAAACTTTAGGTTTCTCACAGAAATTATTTACAAACAACTTATGCAATTATGGCATAAATGGTTGTAAATGCTTCTCTGGGATCCCCTTTGTTCAGAAATAGCAGACTTATATGGCTTTGGTGTTGCTTTTTGGTAATTAGAAGGCTGCTAAATGCCACTGCGCACCACACGTG
Organism: Bombina bombina; assembly: GCF_027579735.1. NCBI lineage: Eukaryota > Metazoa > Chordata > Amphibia > Anura > Bombinatoridae > Bombina > Bombina bombina. Next base: position 588,925,877 of record NC_069504.1, read on the forward strand.
TTTTATGCCCAGCAGTGAAGGGGTTAATTAGGGAGCATGTAGGCAGCTTGTAGAGTTAATTTTAGCTTAAGTGTAGTGTAGTAGACAACCCAAAGTATTGATCTAGGCCCATTATGGTATATTTCATGCCACCATTTCACCGCCAAATGCGATCAAATTTAAAAAAAACTTAAATTTTTTTGCAATTTTAGGTTTCTCACTGAAATTATTTACAAACAGCTTGTGCAATTATGGCACAAATGGTTGTAAATGCTTCTCTGGGATCCCCTTTGTTCAGAAATAACATATATGACTTTGGCGTGTATTATGGCTAGCAGTGAAGGGGTTAATTAGGTAGTTTGTAGGGAGCTTGCAGGATTAATTTTAGCTTTAGTGTAGAGATCAGCCTCCCACCTGACACATCAGACCCCCTGATCCCTCCCAAACAGCACCCTTCCCTCCCCCACCCCACAATTGTCCCCGCCATCTTAAGTACTGGCAGAAAGTCTGCCAGTACTAAAATAAATGTTTTTTTTAATTTTTTTAGCATATTTACATATGCTGTGGTGTAGCATCCCCCCTTAGCCCCCAACCTCCCTGATCCCCCCAAAACAGCTCTCTAGCCCTCCCCATCTGCCTTATTGGTGGCCATCTTGGGTACTGGCAGCTGTCTGCTATTATTTCACAGTCAAAAAAGTGTTGTTTTTTTTTAAATGTACACTACTGTTACACCAGATATGAGTGGTGGCACTGGGCAAGTGGGCGCAGTATACGCTGTGAGCCTGACACACACGCTGGCAGGCAGGCAACTGCAATTAGATTACACAGGAAAAAAAAAAAAAGCAGACTGATGTTCTAGCCCTAAAAGGGTTTTTTGGGGTGCTGTCCTTACAGCAGAGATCAGATGAGTCCTCAGGACTGTAGTGGACACTGAATACACTAGCCTAGCTATCGATTTCCCTATTAAATCAGCAGCAGCTACACTGTCCCTCCTCTCACTAAGAATGCAGCTTCCAAATGAATCTAAAATGGATGCTGTCCAGGAGGTGGGAGGATCTGGGAGGGAGGGTCTGCTGCTGATTGGCTGTAATGTGTCTTCTGACTGTGAGGTACAGGGTCAAAGTTTACTCAATGATGACAAATACGGGGCGGATCGAACATCGCATATGTTCGCCCGCCAAGGCGAACGCGAACATGCTATTTTCGCCGGGAACTATTCGCCGGCAAACTATTCGCGACATCACTACTCTTTAACCCTTCTGCAAAAACTTTTTTCCTTTACAAATGCTTTGTTTTTTTATTATTATTATTATTATTATTAGTATTAGTATTATCATTATACTTTATTTATAAAGCGCCAATATAGTCTGCAGTGCTGTCCATGGATAGAAATGATAAAAGTACAACAATGATACAATATTTATAAGAGAAGACACAATTTATCAATCAAATACAGAAGGAATTGAGGGCCCTATTCCCGTGGGAACTTACATTTACAAAGCCTTAATTCACCTCCATTCATTTAATTATGTAGCATAGTATGGTTATTTCAATTAACAAAATAAATCTTTAATACTTAATACCAGTTTTTCAAATATGTTAGTGCAAAAGCAGTATTGCAGGCAAGAGAAAAACTTAACCAACAACTTGTAAATTACTGCAATAAACATGGCCTTACTTCTTCCCATTAAAAGTATTGGTCATGCTATAGTTATCGGGTGCCTTAACCCCTTAATGACCACAGCACTTTTCCATTTTCTGTCCGTTTGGGACCAAGGCTATTTTTACATTTCTGCGGTGTTTGTGTTTAGCTGTAATTTTCCCCTTACTCATTTAATGTACCCACACATATTATATACCGTTTTTCTCGCCATTAAATGGACTTTCAAAATATTATTTTCATCATATCTTATAATTTACTATAAAAAAATTTATAAAATATGAGGAAAAAATGGAAAAAAACACACTTTTTCTAACTTTGACCCCCAAAATCTGTTATACGGCTACAACCACCAAAAAAAACATATGCTAAATAGTTTCTAAATTTTGTCCTGAGTTTAGAAATACCCAATGTTTACATGTTCTTTGCTTTTTTGCAAGTTATAGGGCCATAAATACAAGTAGCACTTTGCTATTTCCAAACCACTTTTTTTTCAAAATTAGCGATAGTTACATTGGGACACTGATATCTTTCAGGAATCCCTGAATATCCATTGACATGTGTATATTTTTTTTTAGAAGACATCCCAAAGTATTGATCTAGGCCCATTTTGGTATATTTCATGCCACCATTTCACCGCCAAATGCGATCAAATAAAAAAAATTGTTCACTTTTTCACAATTTTTTTTCACAAACTTTAGGTTTCTCACTGAAATTATTTACAAAAAACTTATGCAATTATAGCATACATGGTTGTAAATGCTTCTCTGGGATCCCCTTTGTTCATAAATAGCAGACATATATGGCTTTGGTTTTGCTTTTTACTAATTAGAAGGCTGCTAAATGCGACTGTGCACCACACGTGTATTATGCCCAGCAGTGAATGGGGTTAATTAGGGAGCATGTAGGGAGCTTCTAGGGTTAATTTTAGCTTCAGTGTAGTGTAGTAGACAAATGCAATCAAATTAAAAAAAACGCAACATTTTTCACAATTTTAGGTTTCTCACTGAAATTATTTACAAACAGCATGTGCAATTATGGCACAAATGGTTGTAAATGCTTCTCTGGGATCCCCTTTGTTCAGAAATAGCAGACATATATGACTTTGGCGTTGCTTTTTGGTAATTAAAAGGCCGGTAAGTGCTGCTGCGCATCACACGTGTATTATGGCTAGCAGTGAAGGGGTTAATTAGGTAGTTTGTAGGGAGCTTGCAGGGTTAATTTTAGCTTTAGTGTAGAGATCATCCTCCCACCTGACACATCAGACCCCCTGATCCCTCCCAAACAGCTCCCTTCCCTCCCCACCCCACAACTGTCCCCGCCATCTTAAGTACTGGCAGAAAGTCTGCCAGTACTAAAATAAAAGTTAAAAAAAAAAATAAAAAAAATACATCTTTAGCATATTTACATATGCTACTTTGTAGGATCCCCCCCTTAGCCCCCAACCTCCCTGATCCCCCCCAAAACAGCTCTCTAACCTCCCCCTCTGCCTTATTGGGGGCCATCTTGGGTACTGGCAGCTGTCTGCCAGTACCCAGTTTGCAAAAAAAAAATGTTTTTTTTTATTTTTTTGCCTGTTTTTCTGTAGTGTAGTTCCCCCCCCCCCCACAGACCAATCCCCCACCCCCTGACTAATGTATTTTTTCAGAAATCAAACTATTTTTTTCCAACTTTTCAAACATAATTTTTCTGTAGTGTAGCGGTTCCCACCCGCTCCCTCCCCGTGCGCACGCCCGCCCCCGCCCTCCCGTGCACGTGCGCGTGCCCGTGCGCGCCTCTGATCTCTCCCGCCCACGATCCCGCCCCCCTACAGATCATCAGGGCCATCGATGGCCGCCACCCGCCTCCCGAACCGGCTCCCACCCACCAACGGATTTAGCCAGTGATGTCCGGTGCAGAGAGGGCCACAGAGTGGCTCTCTCTGCACCGGATTGCTAAAAAAGGTTATTGCAGGATGCCTCAATATCGAGGCATCACTGCAATAACCGGAAAGCAACTGGAAGCGAGCAGGATCGCTTCCAGCTGCTTTCCAGACCAAGGACGTACGCCACACGTCCTCGGTCATTAAGTGTATTTTTTTTGAGGACGTGTGGCGTACGTCCTTGGTCGTTAAGGGGTTAAAAATGTTTTGGTAAAACAGTTTAACCAACAACTTGTAATGCCTGATCATATAATCCATTTGGATAGCAACCTTTTGAGATAGTCAAACAATTTGAGTAAAATGTATGGTATGAGTTATAAGGCTCTTATCATTTGACCTTCTTGTCATTTTGCAAGCTTTCTACAGACCTTGATTCTCATTATTATTCTTTATTTATAAAGCGCCAACAGATTCTGCTGCGCTGTTCATGGGTACAAAGATAAAAGTACAACGGTGGTACAATACAATATAAGACATCAGACAAAATTTAACAAACAAATAGAGCGGGAATTGAGGCCCCTATTCCCGTGGGAACTTACAATCTAGATGGGAAGGAGGGTGAGAAACAGGAGGTGGGGACTGCAAAGGTGAGAATGATGTTAGATGAGGAAAACTATAAGGCAAGTGGAATTCATTTGTTACTGATTTGGGTAATAGGCTTCCCTTAACAAAAAGGTCTTTAGGGAGCGTTTAAAGAATGACAGTTTAGGGGAAAGTCTGGAAGCTTGAGGAAGTGCATTCCAGATGGTTGGTGCCGCATGAAAGAAGTCCTGCAGTCTAGCATGGGAGAAGGTGATGGTAGAAAATGCAAGGAGCGGGTTATTGTTGGATCTTAGGGTGCGAGCTGGAGTATATTTGTTGGTGAGTAAGGACAGGTAGGGGGGCAGCATTGGTAAGGGTTTTGTAGGTCAGGGTGAGAATTTTGAATTTAATTCTGCTGTGAATGGGGAGCCAGTAAAGGGAATCACATATAGGTGCAGCAGACACAGAACATCGAGAGAAGTGGATTAGCCTTGCAGAGTCATTTAGGATAGATTGAAGGGGGGGGGGAGAGAGGAAGGCCAGATAGTAGGTTATTACAGTAGTCAAGTCAGGAAATTACCAGGCAGTGGATTAGCTTTTTAGTAGTTTCAGCTCTCAGAAACATATGGATTTTGGAGATATTGTGTAGGTAGTTGTCACAGGATGAAGAGATCAATTGGATGTGGGATATGAAGGACAAATTTGAGTCAAGTATAATTCCATGGCAGCGGATGTGGAGTGTTGGGGAGATAGTGGTGCCACCAACAGTGATAGAAAAGTTAGAAACTGGAGCAGAATTAGAGAAGGGGATTTGAGGAAACTCAGTCTTGGACATGTTGATTTTTAGGTGGTGAGATTCCATCCCGGAAGAAATGCCATCTTACACACATATACACATACACATATGAAACGCAGAAACAACACTACATAATAAATTTCATACACATTTTATTTCTAAAAAGTAAAGTAGGGAGAGGAGAAGTGAGAGGGGAAGAGACTGGTCAAAGTGGCAGAAACAGAGATAGATAGTGTGAGTGAATGTCAGTGAAAGGAATTTATAACTAGCCAACAGTTATTGACTGTATCATCAAAAAATGTATACATTGTTGTGCCCTATTTAAGCCCATGTTATTGAGATTAATTTTGTCTGAGTAATTAGAATTTATTGTATTAATGTTACATACATATACACATATACACACACACAAATGAAACACAGAGACAACACTACATAATACATATCGCACACATCTTTTATTTTTAAACAGTAGAGTAGGGAGAGGAGAATTGAGAGGGGAAAAGAGTGTGAAAGTGGCAGAAACAGAGAGAGATAGTGTGAGTGAATGTCAGTAACAGAGCAATAGAAGTAAGTCACTTGAGTGGGGAGAAGAGCTGTACCACAAATGGTGCAATTAATAATTGCTGAACAATAGATGAGTTATCCGTTTAAAGAAAAAGACCTAGATTAAAAATCGCCTGGCAAATCCGTTGCAAAAACCCAGTGTGCGATATGGCTTTGTCACACTTTGCAATTCGCAGCCATTACAAGTTTTGAAAAATGTATTTAACGCTCACGCTGTGCTGCGTTAACCTGCAAACCTTGCATAAACCAAGTTCTGACTTGGTGTGCGTATGCATGTATTCCCCCACATTGCAAAGTATCTAAATACATCTATTAACCCTTAAATCGCCACCCAACCACATTGCAAAAACTAAGTAAATCTATTAACCACTAAACCGCCATCCACCCACATTGCAAAGTATTAAACTAATAACTAACCCCCTTACCTAACACCCCCTAACTTAACCCTTAATGAAAATACACATAAATTAAATTAAAATATACTAACTACATTAAAAAAAATTACCTGTAAAAGAAAATTAAAACCTAAGCTTAAACTAAAAAAAAACTAAGATTACTTTTAAAAAAAAAAAATTACAAAAAATAAAAAACCTACATTACAAAAAATAAAACTACATTACAAAAAACCTACATTACAAAAAAATAACCTAACATTAAAAAAACCTACCATTACCAGAAATAAAAAAAAACTACCCTTACAAAAAAATGACAAACAAAATTATCCAAAATAAAAAAAATATTCTTATTCTAATACCCCTAAGAAACAAAAAACAAAATAAAAATAAACCCTAATCTACAAAGAAACTACCAAAAGCCCTTAAAAATGCCTTTTTTAGGGCATTTCTCTAAAGCTAACAACTCTTTTGCATAAAAAAATAAAACAATTAACCCCTAACATTACAACTCCCCGCCCCCCCAAAATAAAAAACCCTAATCTACCCATTTTGCCTGAAACAGCATTTGGATGTGCCTTGCCTTGCATTTAGCACTTTTTCTGTCCATTAAAAATAAAAAAGCCCTAATCTAAAAAAAAAAAAAAAGCGCAAAAAAGCCAAAAAAACCCTAACACTAACCACAAAATTGGTACTCAAGAATGATGAAGGGCGGTGCTCCATCTTCCTCTCAGCTGGGCTCCATCTTCATCCATTGCGGGACCATCTTTTTCAATCTTCAACCAGGCCGCGGTTCATCTTCTATCTTTATCCCGGTGGCAGCTGTGAAGTCTACGTTGAGGTTGCCGTGACGTTGGTGGTCCTCTTCAGAGCATCGACAGGGAGCTCCTCTTCATGCGGGCTCCAGACGCACACTGAAGAATGAATGCAAGGTACCCCTTTTTATATAGGGGTACCCTTGCTTTCATATTCGCTGAACAAATTCAGTTTTATTTAGTGTCTGCGATGTGGGGGGATGGTGGTTTAGGGGTTAATAGTGTATTTAGATTCTTTACGATGTGGGGGGATGGCAGTTTAGAAGTTAATAGTTTAATTTAGTGTTTGCGATGTGGGGGGATGGTGGTTTCGGGGGTTAATAGTGTATTTAGATTCTTTGCATGGTGGGGGATGGCGGTTTAGGGGTTAAAAGTTTTATTTAGTGTTTGCAATGTGGGGTGATGGCGGTTTAGGGGTTAATAGTGTATTTAGATACTTTACAATGTGGAAGAAGGTGGTTTAGGGGTTAATAGTGTAGTTTATGGGGGTAAGGGTACATTTTTGTATTTTTGATGTGTTTTGTGAAGCTATTTTGTTTTGCAAAACACATAACTACAGCTCTTCGAGTGTGAAATGTATTATTGTGGAAAATACCTATCTCGTGGAACTTTCTGCCTCACTCCACAAGACTCTCCCCTGAAAAACAAAAAATTAAAAAACAAAAAACAAAATAAAAATAAATCCTAATCTACAAATAAACTACCAATACCCCTAAAAGGGCCTTTTGTAGGGCATTGCCCTAAAGCTAACAACTCTTTTGCATAAAAAATAAAACAATTACCCCCTAACATTACAACCCCCCAACCCCCCAAAATAAAAAAAAAACCTAATCTACCCATTGTTTCGGAAAGGACATTTGGATGTGCATTACCCTTTAAAGGGCATTCAGCTCTTTTTCTGTCCATTCAAAATAAAAAAGTCCTAATCATAAAAAAAGCGAAAAAAAAGCCAAAGAAACCCTAACACTAACCACAAAATTGGTACTCAAGAATGAAGAAGTGCGGTGCTCCATCTTTCTCCCAGGAGGGCTCAATCTTAATCCATTGCGGGACCATCTTCTTCAATCTTCAACCAGGCCGCAGTCCATCTTCTATCTTCATCCCGGTGGCGGCTGTGAAGTCTTTGTTGAGGTTGGCGGTGACGTTGGTGGTTCTCTTCAGAGCATCGACAGGGAGCTCCTCTTCATGCGGTCTCAGGTCACACACTGAAGATTGAATGCAAGGTACCCCTTTTATATAGGGGTACCCTTGCATTCATATTGGCTGAACAAATTCAGTTTTATTTAGTGTTTGGGATGTGGGGGGATGGTGGTTTAGGGGTAAATAGTGTATTTAGATTCTTTGCAATGTGGGGGATGGCAGTTTAGGGGTTAATAGTTTTATTTAGTGTTTGTAATGTGGGGGGATGGTGGTTTAGGCGTTAATCGTTTTATTTAGTGTTTTGCGATGAGGGGGTGGTGGTTTAGGGGTTATTAGTGTATTTAGATTTTTTGCAATGTGGGGGGGATGGCGGTTTAGGGGTTAATAGTCAATTTAGATATTTTGCAATGTGGAGGATGGTGGTTTAGGGGTTCATAGTGTAGTTTCTGGTGCTAAGTGTACTTTGTATTTTTTATGTGTTTTGTGAAGCTACTTGGTTTCGCAAAACACATAACTAAAGCTCTTCGAGTGCGGAATGTATTGTTGTGGAAAATACCTATCTTGTGGAACTTTCTGTCTCTCTCCAGAAGACTCTCCCCTAGATTTGAAAGCTTCAAGCTCTCCCTAAAGACTCTATTGTTCAGGGATGCATACAACCTACACTAACCTTTTCTAATAACCGTTTGTCTCCTCCATTACTATCCGCCATGAACCCCCAGAGCATGCAAGCCTAAGAGCCCAACTGTTTGCAGATCACCTTCATAAAAGCTGAGTACAACAGAGCGACTCTCTGCAGGGCCCTCTACCCATTTAATCCCTATAAATATTACCTTGTATACTGCCTTTGTTTATAGCGCTGCGGAATGTGTTGGTGCTCTACAAATAACAGATAATTACAATGATAATAATATTGCACGCGGGAAAGACAGAACGCGCAACTTGTAATATCAAGTCAATGATCATTAAGTGCACTGGAAAGACATACCCACGGCTTGTAATATTGCTAAAAATGTTTTAAAGGTGATCTATGTAGTGTCTTCTCCAAAAAAGGTTAACTGAGTATGAAAAAATATATGCTGTTTATAAGTGACAAATGGGTCTTGCAGCCAGGTTTGTAAAGAAAACTGATGGTAGTACTCTGCTTATTGAGTGAAAATGTTACAAGATTTTCTATTCACTTCACTGTACCGAACAAGAATTGACTTTGACAATTTTTTTTAATTTTTTTTTACAAATTATTACATCTGGTGTGCATTTAACTATTGCTAATTGTTTTCATTTGATTTTTTTAGATGGACTCATAAACTTTTTTCTAGAATATGTTAAAAAATTTACGCCTAGATTACAAGTTTTGTCGGTAAAGACCTGCGGTGCTAACAAGCCTTTTTTTCCAGCGCTCACTTAAGGACCCCTTAACGCTGCTTTTTAAGGCTAACGCAGAACTCATAATCTAGGCGTTAACTTTTTAAGACAAGCTCAACATAAAAAAAATGGGATGACTGACAGGACATGTTTTTGAAGAAGTTAAAGGAACAGTAAATACAGTAGATTTGTATAATCAACACATTTCCACTCCTGTATCATTTGACAGCCATCAGGCAATCACAAATGCATATGCGTATATTCTGTGAATTCTTGCACTTGCTCAGTAGGTGACACAAAAGTCGTAATTATAAAAAGATTGTTCACATTTTGTTAATGGAATTAAAATGTCGTGCTCTATATAAATCATGAAAGTTTAATTTTGACTTGTGTCCCTTTTAATACAATACTACCATCCCAAAGGGAGAAATTAGGAGATCTAAAAAAATTGTCTATGCAAATTATTTTTATCCACCTATTAAGGTTTATGTCAGGAGTTGAATAATATTCCAATATAACATCATAAAAAGAAAAGCAAAAAAGAAATATATAAGCACAACTTTTGATGTATTAAATGAATGTAAAGAAGGACAAAAGAAAATATTAGAAAAGAAGAAACATGTGAACGTGATATGTTATAAATTACTAATAATATAAATGTAAGATAATAAAAAACAATTATTTAAAATACTTTGTTAAGAAAACAATAAAAATAAAATAAAATAATTTTAAATAAAAGACAAAAAAGAGCTAAAAAAATGCTCATCTTGATGTAGGTGAAGCAAGAAAGAGGAATTAGCTAGGTGGGTGTGACACCATGGTCATTGTTCTGATTGGCAATTCATATGTTCTATTGAAAATACATTTTGCTTTACTATTGTCTTTGGCATAAAGAGATGCAAAATGTAACCAATGTTTTTCTGTATAAATCTTTGTTTTTATTTCATACTGTTGTAAAGTGCACTATTCTCATATTTAGGAAAAGGGTTTCTCTTGGCAATTGCAGCGTCTGTAAAGTGTAAGCCTGGAAATCACTGTCTGTACAGTGGGTTCTGCAACTTCAGACTATCTTTAAAGGGACATCAAACAGGTTGGGATATGTGCATATCCTAAAAGAGCTAATTAATTAAAAATAGTTTGCATTAAAAAAAATGTTTAAAAATTGCTGGCAATGATTTTAAAATAATTTTCAAAAATAAGCAAAATGAATTACAAAGCTAAGCTGTCTGGGGCAGCCAACTCCACCCCCTCTTATCAGTGTTTAGGCACAGGCATTGTATTTTTTTGCTGCTTCTAGGCATGCTCCAGCAGATAATCCCTGTTTACTTTTGTATTCTACCAAAAGCAACCATAGATATAGATACAGCCATATAAGGAAATGTGTGGGTTGAGTTAGAGCTGTACAATTCAGAAACTACAAAGAAAGGGTTACTGGTGAGGCACTGCAGTATAAATTTTCAGGTAAAGTAATTAAAGTACATATTATATTTTATCTCTATCCCAACTTGTTTTATGTCCCTTTGTCCCTTCTTGTCAAATTGGTTTCAAGTTTTACAGTCTGAGAATTGTTAAAATCTGTTTAATATGATGAGTTGCATTCATTTTCTTCTTATGGGAATTATCCTGCACTGTTCTTCATTTTTAATGAAAATTTCACCAGAACCAAAAACAAGGTTTTCTTCAGGAGATTAAAAAATAAAATACTTTAAAGATATCTAAAGTTTGAAAAACTTAATTGATAAACATTCATAGAATACCCATGATGCCTATATAGAAATGGCATCATATTGTTTAGCACATCATAAAGACTACCCTATTCAATTGCTAAACACAGACACAGGGGCCGATTTATTTAAGTGCGGACGGACATGATACAATGTAGCATATCATGTTTGCCGCACATCGATAAATGCTGACAGCATACGCTGTTGGCATTTATCATTGCACCAGCAGTTCTTGTGAACTGCTTGTGCAATGCCACCCCTGCGCGCTCAATCGGCTGCTAGCAGGGGGTGTCAATTAGCCCGATCGCACGATCATATAGGATCAAATGGATTGAAGACCACAGCCTCAGAGGCAGCAGATCAGTTATGGAGCAGCGGTCTTTAGACCACTGCTTCATAACTGCTGTTTTCAGGGGCATCAAGCTCCATTCAGAGCTTGATAATTCGGCCCCACAGAATCCATTAACACCTTTAACCCATTTTTATTTCAGTGATCGGCATTAATTATCGGCAGTTCCAAGTACCTTTGTGGGAAAATGGAAATCAAATCTTGTGTGTGAGCTGTGTTTAACTCACAAAAAAAATTAACGTCCATTCCAATTTTTCCAAGTTCAGAAACAAAATTGGAAAAATTGGAATCAACCCCTTAGTTACTAGTGCACAGCTGAAACTGAAAATATGTTAAATGAAAACAAAATACCATAGCGCATTTCCTAAGGCCAATAATTAGACATGTGCATTTTGTTTCGGACAAATTCAGAATTTGGCCGAATTATGGCCAATTCGGCGATTCTGATGCATCCGAATTTCCAAATCCACATATCCCGAAAATTTCTGAAAAATTCTGAAAAAGAATAAATTTGTTTCCGAATTTTCGGATCCATTATTCATATTCTGAATTTTTCATTGTTCCTAAACCGCAGTTCCCCGACACTAACTCTAAGTCTATAATAAAGGTATTAACCCCCTAAACCACCGTTCCCCGACATTGCCGTCACTTACTAAACCAATTAACCCTTAAACTGCCGTCCTGAAACATCGCCGACACAAACTAAACCTATTAATCCCTAAACCGCACCCCCCACATCGCCAACACGAACTAAACCTATTAACCCCTAAACCGCATGCCCCCCACATTGCCGACACAAACTAAACCTATTAACCCATAAACCGCACACCCCCCACATCACCAACAATAACTAAACGTATTAACCCCTAAACCGCTGTCCTGAAACATCGCAGACACAAACTAAACCTATTTACCCCTAAACCGCACCCCCCCACATCGCCAACACAAACTAAACCTATTAACTCATAAACTGCATGCCCCCCACATCGCAGACACAAACTAAACCTATTAACCCTTAAACCGCACCTTGTCCACATCGTCAACACTAACTATACCTATTAACCCCTAAACCACCGCTCCGAAACATCGCCAATACTAACTAAACCGACGGCCCCTACATCGCAACAACCTAAATGAAACTATATTGACCCCTAAACCTAACACCCCCTAACTTTAAACCTAACACCCGCTAACTTTAAGATAAATAAAATATAACTAAATTAAAGTTACAATTATTAACTAAATAATACTTATTTAAATCTAAATACAAAGTAACTTACCTGTGAAATAAAACCTAAGCTAGCTACAATATAACTAGTAGTTAAATTGTAGCTAGCTTAGGTTTTATTTTATTTTTATTTCACAGGTAAGTTATTTATTTTAACTAGGTAAACTAGTTAGTAAAAAAGAGTTAACTATTTACTAACTACCTAGTTAAAATAAATACAAACTTACCTGTGAAATAAAAATGAAAACTAAGCTGCCTTACACTAAAAGTTAACATTACAAAATAAAAAAAAATACCATTACAAAAAAATCTAAACTTTCCATTACAAAAAAATAAAAAACATTAAAATTACAGCAACAAAAAAAGCTACCATTACAAAAAATAACAAACGAAATTATCAAAAATAATAAAAACTATTCCTATTCTAATACCCCTAATCTATAATAAACTACCAAGGGCCCTTAAAAGGGCCTTTTGTAGGGCATTGACCTAAAGAAATCAGCTCTTTCCTACAAAAGAAAAACACAAAGACCCACTAACATTACAAAACCCCACCCCCCAACCCACAAAATAAAAATAAATTAAGCATTCAGCTCTCTTGCTTCCCATTTAAAATAAATAAACATAATTTATGTAAGAACTTACCTGATAAATTAATTTCTTTCATATTGGCAAGAGTCCATGAGCTAGTGACGTATAGGATATACAATCCTACCAGGAGGGGCAAAGTTTCCCAAACCTCAAAATGCCTACAAATACACCCCTCACCACACCCACAATTCAGTTTAATGAATAGCCAAGTAGTGGGGTGAATCAAAAGCTTTAACCAAGATGCCAAGGAAATAGCAGAAGCTTTCTGACCTTTCCTAGAACCAGAAAAGATAACAAATAGCATAGAAGTCTTCCTGAAATCTTTAGTAGCTTCAACATAATATTTTGAAGCTCTTACAACATCCAGAGAATGTAAGGATCTCTCCAAAGAATTATTAAAATTAGGACACAAAGAGGGAACAACAATTTCCTTATCAATGTTGTTAGAATTCACAACCTTAGGTAGAAATTTAAATGAAGTCCGCAAAACTGCCTTATCCTGATGGAAAATCAGAAATGGAGACTCACAAGAAAGAGCAGATAATTCGGAAACTCTTCTAGCAGAAGAGATGGCCAAAAGGAACAACACTTTCCAAGAAAGTAGTTTAATGTCCGAAGAATGCATAAGCTCAAAAGGAGGAGCCTGTAAAGCCTTAAAAACCAAATTAAGACTCCAAGGAGGAGAGATTGATTTAATGACAGGCTTGATATGGACCAAAGCCTGTACAAAACAGTGAATATCAGGAAGTTTAGCAATCTTTCTGTGATATAAAACAGAAAGAGCAGAGATTTGTCCCTTCAAGGAACTCGCAGACAAACCTTTATCCACACCATCCTGAAGAAACTGTAAAATTCTAGGAATTCTAAAAGAATGCCAGGAGAATTTATGAGAAGAACAACATGAAATATAAGTCTTCCAAACTCGATAATAAATATTCGTAGAGACAGATTTACAAGCCTGTAACATAGTATCAGTCACTGAGTCAGAGAAACCTCTATGACTAAGCACTAAGCATTCAATTTCTAAACCTTCAAATTTAATGATTTGAGATCTTGATGGAAAAACGGCCCTTGAGACAGAAGGTCTGGCCTTAAAGGAAGTGGCCAAGGTTGGCAACTGGACATCCAGACAAGATCCGCATACGAGAACCTGTGAGGCCATGTTGGTGCTACCAGAAACACAAACGAATGTCCCATGATGATCTTGGAGATCACTCTTGGAATAAGAACTAGAGACAGGAAGATATAAGCAGGTTGGTAAAACCAAGGAACTGCTAACGCATCCACTGACTCCGCCTGAGGATCCCTGGACCTGGACAGGTACCTGGGAAGTTTCTTGTTTAGATGTGAAGCCATCAGAACTATTTCTGGAAGACCCCACATCTGAACAATCTGGAAAAACACATCTGGATGGAGCGACCACTCCCCTAGATGTAAAGTCTGACGGCTGAGATAATCCGCTTCCCAATTGTCTACACCTGGGATATGTACTGCAGAAATTAGACAAGAGCTGGATTCTGTTCAAGAAAGTTCCGAGATACTTCTTTCACAGCTAGGGGACTGTGAGTCCCACCCTGATGATTGACATATGCCACAGTTGTGATATTGTCTGTCTGAAAACAATTGAACGGTTCTCTCTTCAACAGAGGTCAAACCTGAAGAGCCCTGAAAATAGCACGGAGTTCTAAAATATTGATTGGTAACCTCGCCTCTTGAGATTTCCAAACCCTTGTGCTGTCAGAGATCCTCAGACAGCTCCCCAACCTGACAGACTTGCATCTGTTGTGATCACAGTCCAGGTTGGACGAACAAAAGAGGCCCCTTGAACTATACAATGGTGATTAGTGATGTCACGAATAGTTCGCCGGTGAATAGTTCCCGGCGAACGTAGCATGTTCGTGTTCGCCGCAGCGGGCAAACATATGCGATGTTTGGTCCTCCCCCTATTCGTCATCATTGAGTAAAACTTTGACCCTGTACCTCACAGTCAGCAGACACATTCCAGCCAATCAGCAGCAGACCCTCCCTCCCAGACCCTCCCACCTCCTGGACAGCATCCATTTTAGATTCATTCAGTAGCTGCATTCTTAGTGAGAGGAGGGACAGTGTAGCTGCTGCTGATTTAATAGGGAAATCCATAGCTAGGCTAGTGTATTCAGTGTCCACTACAGTCCTGAAGGACTCATCTGATCTCTGCTGTAAGGACAGCACCCCAAAAAGCCCTTTTTAGGGCTAGAACATCAGTCTGCTTTTTTTTTTTTCCTGTGTAATCTAATTGCAGTTGCCTGCTTGCCAGAGTGTGTGTCAGGCTCACAGCGTATACTGTGCCCTTTTGCCCAGTGCCACCACTCATATCTGGTGTAACAGTAGTGTACATTTAAAAAAAACAACACTTTTTTGATTGTGAAATAATAGCAGTAAGTTTCCTCCAGTGTCACACCAGTGCAACTCATATCTGGTGTAACAGTAGTGTACATTAGCCCCTTAATGACCACACCATTTTCTGTCAGTTTGGGACCAGGGCTATTTTTACATTTCTGCGATGTTTGTGTTTAGCTGTAATTTTCCTCTTACTCATTTACTGTACCCACACATATTATATACTGTTTTTCTCGCCATTAAATGGACTTTCTAAAGATACCATTATTTTCATCATATCCTATAATTTACTATAAAAAAATTATAAAATATGAGGAAAAAATGGAAAAAAACACACTTTTTCTAACTTTGACCCCCAAAATCTGTTACTCATCTGCAACCACCAAAAAACACCCATGCTAAATAGTTTCTAAATTTTGTCCTGAGTTTAGAAATACCCAATGTGTACATGTTCTTTGCTTTTTTTGCAAGTTATAGGGCCATAAATACAAGTAGCACTTTGCTATTTCCAAACCATTTTTTTTTTTCAAAATTAGCGCTAGTTACATTGGAACACTGATATCTGTCAGGAATCCCTGAATAGCCATTGACATGTAAATATTTTTTTTTAGAAGACATCCCAAAGTATTGATCTAGGCCCATTTTGGTATATTTCATGCCACTATTTCACCACCAAATGCGATCAAATAAAAAAAAATGTTCACTTTTTCACAAATTTTTTCACAAACTTTAGGTTTCTCACTGAAATTATTTACAAATAGCTTGTGCAATTATGGCATAAATGTTTGTACATTTTTCTCTGGGATCTCCTTTGTTAAGAAATAGCAGACATATATGGCTTTGACATTGCTTTTTGATAATTAAAAGGCCGCTAAATGCCACTGCGCACGACATGTGTATTATGTCCAGCAGTGAATGGGGTTAATTAGGGATCATGTAGGGAGGTTTTTGGGGTAATTTTAGCTTTAGTGTAGTGTAGTAGACAACCCAAAGTATTGATCTAGGCCCATCTTGGTATATTTCATGCCACCATTTCACCGCCAAATGCGATCAAATAAAAAAAAACTTTTTTCCAAATTTTAGGTTTCTCACTGAAATCATTTACAAACATTTTGTGCAATTATGGCACAAATGGTTGTAAATGCTTCTCTGGGATCCCCTTTTTTCAGAAATAGCAGACATATATGGCTTTGGCATTGCTTTTTGGTAATTAGAAGGCCGCTAAATGCCGCTGCGCACAACACGTGTATTATGCTCAGCAGTGCAGGGGTTAATTAGGGAGCTTGTAGGGTTAATTTTAGCTTTAGTGTAGTGTAGTAGACAACCCCAAGTATTGATCTAGGCCCATCTTGGTATATTTCATGCCACCATTTCACCGCCAAATGCGATCAAATTAAAAAAAATAGTCAACTTTTTCACAAACTTTAGGTTTCTCACTGAAATTATTTACAAACAGCTTGTGCAATTATGGCACAAATGGTTGTAAATGCTTCTCTGGGATCCCCTTTGTTCAGAAATAGCAGACATATATGGCTTTGGCGTTGCTTTTTGGTAGTTAGAAGGCCACTAAATGCAACTGCGCACAACACATGAATTATGCCCAGCAGTGAAGGGGTTAATTAGGTAGCTTGTAGGGAGCTTGCAGGGTTAATTTTAGCTTTAGTGTAAAGATCAGCTTCCCACCTGACACATCAGACCCCCTGATCCCTCCTCCACCCCACAATTGTCCCCGCCATCTTAAGTACTGGCAGAAAGTCTGGCAGCACTAAAATAAAAGGTATCTTTTTTTTTTTTATATATATATATATTTAGCATATTTACATATGCTGTTGTGTAGGATCCCCTCCTTAGCCCCGAACCTCCCTGATCCCCCCCAAAACAGCTTCCTAACCCTCCCCCTCTGCCTTATTGGGGGCCATATTGGGTACTGGCAGCTGTCTGCCAGTACCCAGTATGCAAATAAAATGTTTTTTTTTTTACTTTTATTTCATTTTTTTGTAGTGTAGCTTCCCCCCAGCAAGACCAATCCCCCACCCGCTCCCAGATCACTTAGATTTCCAAGTACTAAATATTTTGCACCCCTTTCTCCCACTTATAAAAACATTTTTTTCTGTAGTGTAGCGGTTCCCACCCGATCCCTCCCCGTGCACGTGCCCGCCTCCTCCCGTGCACATGCGCCCCCGGCGATCCCGCCCCCGATCCCGCCCCCTCTCTGACAAGGACCGCATCGATGGCCGCCCACCCGCCTCCCACTTCAGCTCCCACCAACGATGCTCCAACCCACCATCGATGCCCGGTGCAGAGAGGGCCACAGAGTGGCTCTCTCTGCACCGGAGGGGTAAAATTTGTTATTGCAGGATGCCTCGATATTGATGCATCCTGCAATAACCGGAAAGCAGCTGGAAGCGATCAGGATCACTTCCAGCTGCTTGCCATACGTCCTCAGGCGTTAACTGTATTTTTTCTGAGGACGTATGGCGTACATCCTCGGTCATTAAGGGGTTAAAAAAAAAAATAGGAATTTGACTATGAAATAATACCAGTCAGTTTCCTTCACACGTGTGCGTTTCAGGGCCTGCCAGGGCACAGGGTCACACCAGTGCAACTCATATCTGGTGTAACAGTAGTGTACATTAAAAAAAAAAACTAGAAATTTGACTGTGAAATAATAGCAGTCAGTTTCCTTCACGCGTGTGCGTTTCAGGGCCTGCCAGGGCACAGTGTCACACCAGTGCAACTCATATCTGGTGTAACAGTAGTGTACATTAAAAAAATACTAGAAATTTGACTGTGAAATAATAGCAGTCAGTTTCCTTCACACGTGTGCGTTTCAGGGCCTGCTAGGGCACAGTGTCACACCAGTGCAACTCATATCTGGTGTAACAGTAGTGTACATTAAAAAAAAAAAAATTGACTGTAATAGATTGAATAGCAGTTAGTTGTCTGCAAGCGTGTGTGTCAGGCCTACAGCGTCTACTCTGCCAAACTTCTGCCAGTGCACAGTGCCACTCATATCTGTTGTCACAGTAGCTTGCACGCATAGTAACACTAATCGGAAAAAAAATGACAGGCAGAGGCAGGCCACCCCGCAGGGGCCGTCGTGGTGCTGTGATTCCCTTTTGCCCTAGAATAATGCAGTGCGGTGCGTTAAACAGGGAGTTTGGTCTGTCACTGTGAAGCGGGCATAACCCTTACACTACCTGATCGATACAACATCATACCTGATGTTTTAAAGCACGTTATTCCAAACAATTTAGGAATGTTAGGTGATTTATGCCCTTTATAGATTAAAACCAGACTCTGCATCAACTATGTAATTTTCCATGGGAGTTTTGCCATGGATCCCCCTCCGGCATGCCAAAGTCCAGGTGTTAGTCCCCTTGAAACAACTTTTCCATCACTATTGTGGCCAGAAAGAGTCCCTGTGGGTTTTAAAATTCGCCTGCCTATTGAAGTCTATGCCTGTTCGCCCGGTTCGCCCATTCGCGAACATTTGCGGAAGTTCGTGTTCGCCGCTTGCGAACGCAAAATTTTAGGTTTGCGACATCACTAATGGTGATCTAACCACCAAGTCAGAGAGAGACGAACATTGGGATTTAAGGATATTAGTTGTGATATCTTTGTATAATCCCTGCACTATTGATTCAGCATACAAAGCTGGAGAGGTCTCATATGAAAATGAGCAAAGGGGATCGCGTCCGATGCTGCAGTCATGAGACCTAAAACTTCCATGCATATAGCTACTGAAGGGAATGATTGAGACTGAAGGTTCCGACAAGCTGAAACCAATTTTATTTGTCTCTTGTCTGTTAGAGACAGAGTCATGGACACTGAATCTATCTGGAAACCTAATAAAGCTGACCCTTGTCTGAGGAATCAAGGAACTCTTTGGTAAATTGATCCTCCAACCATGTCTTTGAAGAAACAACACTAGTTGATTTGTGTGAGATTTGGCAGAATGTAAAGACTGAGCTAGTACCAAGATATTGTCCAAATAAGGAAACACCGCAATACCCTGTTCTCTGATTACAGAGAGTAGGGCACCGAGAACCTTTGAAAAAATCCTTGGAGCTGTCGCTAGGCCAAATGGAAAAGTGACAAATTGGTAATTCTTGTCTAAAAAAGAGAATCTCAGAAACCGATAGTGGTCTGGATGAATCAGTATATGAAGATATGCATCCTGTAAGTCTATCGTGGACATATAATGACCTTGCGTAACAAAAGGCAGAATAGTTCTTATAGTCACCATCTTGAAAGTTGGCACTCTTACAAAACGATCAAGTCGAAATATACTCACAAGAGTACTGGCACTCTTATGTAAAGAAGTGCGAATGTGCAGGCTGACATTTAACAGCAGTCAGTACACTGGCAAAAGGCTCCTCCGATACGTCAAAGGGCACAGCCATGGGCTCTCCTCCGAAAAAGCCACAGGATCTTCCGAATCAGCACTTTTTGTGGTGTACGACTTCCCCTGTATATTGGAAGTTGGGACGCGATGTCCGTCAAAACCAGGCTGTTTGAAAGTTTAATGAGCGCCCAAAAACCAGTGAGATATCATAAGATAAAAAGCTATAACGAAGCTTAATATAAAAACAATGTACAATTTATTAGATGTGCTTATAACGCGTTTCTCGGCCGCAAGCTCCTGGCCGTTTCCTCAGAAACGCGTTATAAGCTCATGTGAGTATATTTCCACTTAATCATCTTTCCTGTGATTTCACTCTTTTAAGTTTCATCTGCACTATGAGGCGCTGTCCTTCCTTTTTCACCTTATAGATATACTGACTGATCACGCAGTTCCAAGACCAGCAGCCTATTGTACCCACTCAGCATCACTGTACCAGAGACAACATTATTCCTTGTGACATTGTTTACAACTACCTTATGGACATCTTATGATAAGCATATAAAAAACTTTTTTCATATATAAATACAAATTTCAAAGTGTTTTTTAATTATTTATATTTTTGTTTTTTATTCTGTTTTTCCATCACTAATGTTTCTTTTGTAATATTGTTACCATTGAGTATTTATATGTGGTTCACGAACACGTCCTCTATTGACACAGAAAAAAAAAAGCTTTATCGTGATATAACATTTTAAATGGGATATTTTTTAGTGGTGCACTCTATTACTATACACACGGTATAGCTTTTTATTTTACTCTTACAAAACGATTCAACATTTTCAGATCCAGAACTGGCCTGAATCCATTTTCTTTCTTTGGGACAATGAACAGATTTGAATAAAACCCCAGACCCTGTTCCTGAAACGGAACTTGTATGATTACCCCTGAAAGCTCTAGATCTGAAACACACTTCAGAAAAGCCTGAGCCTTGCTGGGACGTGTGAGAGAAAAAATCTTCTCACAGGAGGTCTTACTCTGAATCCTATTTTATACCCTTGAGAGACAATACTCTGAATCCATTGATTTTGGACAGAATCTATCCAAATGGCTTGGAAAAATTTTAATCTGCCCCCCACCAGCTGAGCTAGAATGAGGGCCGCACCTTCATGCAGACTTGGGGGCTGGCTTTGGTTTCTTAAACAGCTTGGATTTATTCCATCTTGAAGAAGGTTTCCAATTGGAACCAGATTCTTTGGGGGAGGATTGGCTTTCTGTTCCTTATTCTGTCGAAAAGAACGAAAAACAATTATAAACTTTAGATTTACCCTTAGATCTCTTAGCCTGAGGTAAAAAAAAACTCCCTTCCCCCCAGTGACAGTTGAAATAATCGAATCCAACTGAGAACCAAACAAATTGTTACCTTGGAAAGAAAGAGATAGTACTCTAGACTTAGATACCATGTCAGCATTCCAATATTTGAGCCACAAAGCTCTTCTAGCTAAAATAGCTAAATACATAGATCTAACATTAATTTTGATGATATAAAAAATGGCAGCACAGATAAAATGATTAGCAGGGTCTGTTTCCTGTTACGCTAAGCTTTCCAACCAAAAAGTTGATTCAGCTGCAACATCAGCCATAGAAATGGCAGGCCTGAGAAGATAGCCAGAATATAAATAAGCTTTTCTTAGATAAGATTCAAGTTTCCTATCTAAAGGGTCCTTAAAGGAAATACTATATTCCATAGGGATAGTAGTACGTTTGGCAAGAGTAGAAATAGCCCCATCAACTTTGGGGATTTTTTTTCCCAAAACTCCAATCTAACTGCTGGCAAAGGATACAATTTTTTATACCTTGAAGAAGGAATAAAAGAAGTACCAGGCCTATTCCATTCCTTTGAAATCATATCAGAAATAGCATCAGGAACTGGAAAAACCTCTGGAGTAACCACAGGAGGTTTATAAACAAAATTTTAACGTTTACTAGTTTTAGTATCAAGAGGACTAGTTTCCTCAATATCCAAAGTAATCAACACCTCTTTTAACAAAGAACGAATATACTCCATCTTAAAGAGATAAGAAGATTTGTCAGTGTCAATATCTGAGGTAAGATCTTATGAATTAGATAGATCCTCATCAGAGTAGGATAATTCAGTACGTTGTCAGTCATTTGAAATTTCAACTTTTTGAGAAGTTTTTAAAGACCTTTTACGTTTATTAGCTGGCGGAATAGCAGACAAAGCCTTCTGAATCGCATCAGCAATAAAATCTTTTATATTCACAGGGATATCATGTACATTAGATGTTGAAGGAACAACAGGCATTGTACTAGTACTGATGGATACATTCTCTGCATGTAAAAGCTTATCATGACAACTATTACATACCACAGCTGGAGATATAATATCTGCTAATTTACAACAGATACACTTATCTTTGTTAGAACTGTTATCAGGCAGCAGGAATCCAACACTTGTTTCTGAGACAGGATCAGATTGCGACATCTTGCAAATGTAAGAGAAAAAAACAACATATAAAGCAAAATGATCAATTTCCTTATATGGCAGTTTCAGGAAAGGGAAAAAATGCAGACAGCATAGCCCTCTGAGCATAAAAAAGGCAAGGGGCATAGGGAGGCAAAGTTTGTAAAACTGAATTGTGGGTGTGGTGTGGTTGTGGGGTGTATTTGTAGGCATTTTGAGGTTTGGGAAACTTTGCCCCTGCTGGTAGGATTGTATATCCCATACGTCACTAGCTCATGGACTCTTGCCAATTACATGAAAGAAATGGCTATTCTAAAAAAAAAAAACACCCCAAAATGAAAAAAAAAAACATTGCACAAAATAACAAACAAATTATCAAACATAATAAAAATTATTCCTATTCTAATACCCATTTTTAAAAAAAAACACCCCAAAATAAAAAAAACATAATCTATAATAAACTACCAATAGCCCCTAAAGAAATCAGCTCTTTTGCTCACAAATAAATACAAAGACCTACTAGCATTACAAACCCCCCTCAAAATAGGAATGAGAGCTGCTTAAATCCTATTGGCTGATTTGAACAGCCAATAGGATTTAAGAAGCTCTTATTCCTATTAGCTGATTCAAATTTTTCAGCCAATAGGAATGCAATGTAACCCTCAGTATAAAAGGGGTACCTTGCATTTTAATCCTCAGTGTGCGGCGGACGATCGCATGAAGAGGACCTCCACGTTAGATCGATGGACCTCCACCTGGATCTGTTCCTGGACCTCCTCCCGGACATCGGCCTGGACCTCCGCGCATCGCCGCTCTGCCTCCGCAGGGATGAAGAAGATGCCGATCCCGCGATGGATGAAGATGGAGCCGCCTGGATGAAGATGGCGCCGCCGGGATGAAGATCGTTCAAGCGGGACTTCAACAACTGTGAGTACCTAAAGAGGGGTTATTGTTAGTTTTTTTTAAGGTTTTTTTGGAGTGGTTTTTTTTTTAGATTAGGGTGGGCACTCTTAAAAAGAGCTGGATGCCCTTTTAAGGGCAGTAAAAGAGCTGAATGCCCTTTTCAGGGCAATGCCCATACAAATGCACTTTTCAGGGGTAGATTAGGTTTTTTTAGATAGTTTTTTTATTTTGTGGGTTTGGGAGGTGGGGTTTGTAATGTTAGTTGGTCTTTGTATTTATTTGTGAGCAAAAGAGCTGATTTCTTTAGGGCAATGCCCTACAAAAGACCATTTTAAGGGCTATTGGTAGTTTATTATAGATTTGTTTTTTTATTTTGGGGTGCTTTTTTAAAATGGGTATTAGAATAGGAATAATTTTTATTATTTTTGATAATTCGTTTGTCTTTTTTTTGTTTTGGAGTGTGTTTTTTTTTAGAATACCCTTTTTTTATTTTTGATGGGCAGCAAAAAAGCTGAATGCCCTTTTAAGGGCAATGCCCATACAAATGCCATTTTCAGGGCAATGGGTAGATTAGGTTTAATTTATTTTTAATTTGTGGGTTTGGGGGGGTGGGGGTTTGCAATGTGAGTGGGTCTTTGTGTTTTTCTTTTGTAGGAAAAGAGCTGATTTCTTTAGGGCAATGCCCTGGAAAAGGTGTAGTTTATTATAGATTTGGGATTTTTTTATTTTGGGTTGTTTGTTTTTTTTTTTTTTTTTAAATGGGGTATTAGAATAGGAATAATTTTTATTGTTTTGGATAAAAAAAAATTGTAATGGTTTTTATTATTTTTGGTCATTTTAGTGTTTTTATTTTTTGCAATGGCAGGTTTTTTTATTTTGTAACTATATTTTTTTAAAATTTTTTAATGTTAGCTTTTAGTGTAAGGCAGCTTGGGTTTTGTTTTTATTTCACAGGTAAGTTTGTATTTATTTTAACTAGGTAGTTAGTAAATAGTTAATAACCAATTACGTACTAGTCTACCTAGTTCAAATAAATACAAACTTACCTGTGAAATAAAAATAAAACCTAAGCTAGCTACAATGTAACTATTAGTTATATTGTAGCTAGCTTAGGCCTAGATTTGGAGTTTGGCGGTAGATGGGTTGTTAACGCTACGCAGGCTTTTTTCTGGCCGCACCATAAAATTAACTCTGGTAGCGAGAGTCCAAAAAAATGCTGCGTTAGGCTCCAAAAAAGGAGCGTAGAACATTTTTACCGCAAATGCAACTCTCGATACCAGAGTTGCTTACGGACGCGGCCAGCCTCAAAAACGTGCTCGTGCACGATTCCCCCATAGGAAACAATTGGGCTGTTTGAGCTGAAAAAAAACCTAACACCTGCAAAAAAGCCGCGTTCAGCTCCTAACGCAGCCCCATTGTTTCCTATGGGGAAACACTTCCTACGTCTGCACCTAACACTCTAACATGTACCCCGAGTCTAAACACCCCTACCCTTACACTTATTAACCCCTAATCTGCCGCCCCCGCTATCGCTGACCCCTGCATTATATTATTAACCCCTAATCTTCCGCTCCGTAAACCGCCGCAACTTACATTATCCCTATGTACCCCTAATCTGCTGCCCCTAACACCGCCGACCCCTATATTATATTTATTAACCCCTAATCTGCCCCCCCTCAACGTCGCCGACACCTGCCTACACTTATTAACCCCTAATCTGCCGAGCGGACCTGAGCGCTACTATAATAAAGTTATTAACCCCTAATCGGCCTCACTAACCCTATCATAAATAGTATTAACCCCTAATCTGCCCTCCCTAACATCGCCGACACCTAACTTCAATTATTAACCCCTAATCTGCCGACCGGAGCTCACCGCTACTATAATAAATGGATTAACCCCTAAAGCTAAGTCTAACACTAACACTAACACCCCCCTAACTTAAATATAATTTACATCTAACGAAATTAATTAACTCTTATTAAATAAATTATTCCTATTTAAAGATAAATACTTACCTGTAAAATAAATCCTAATATAGCTACAATATAAATTATAATTACATTGTAGCTATTTTAGGATTAATATTTATTTTACAGGCAACTTTGTAATTATTTTAACCAGGTACAATAGCTATTAAATAGTTAAGAACTATTTAATAGTTACCTAGTTAAAATAATAACAAATTTACCTGTAAAATAAATCCTAACCTAAGTTATAATTAAACCTAACACTACCCTATCAATAAATTAATTAAATAAAATACCTACAATTACCTACAATAAAACCTAACACTACACTATCAATAAATAAATTAAATACAATTCCTACAAATAACTACAATTACATAAACTAACTAAAGTACAAAAAATAAAAAAGAACTAAGTTACAAAAAATAAAAAAATATTTACAAACATAAGAAAAATATTACAACAATTTTAAACTAATTACACCTACTCTAAGCCCCCTAATAAAATAACAAAGACCCCCAAAATAAAAAAATGCCCTACCCTATTCTAAATTAATAGAGTTAAAAGCTCTTTTACCTTACCAGCCCTGAACAGGGCCCTTTCCGGGGCATGCCCCAAGAAAATCAGCTCTTTTGCCTGTAAAAAAAAACATACAATACCCCCCCCAACATTACAACCCACCACCCACATACCCCTAATCTAACCCAAACCCCCCTTAAATAAACCTAACACTAAGCCCCTGAAGATCTTCCTACCTTGTATTCACCTCAACAGGTATCACCGATCCGTCCTGGCATCCGGTGCTGAAGAGGTCCAGAAGAGGCTCCAAAGTCTTCCTCCTATCCGGCAAGAAGAGGACATCCGGACCAGCAAACATCTTCATCCAAGCGGCATCTTCGATCTTCTTCCATCCGGTGCGGAGCGGGTCCATCTTGAAGCAGCCGACGCGGATCCATCCTCTTCTTCCGGCGTCTCCCGACGAATGACGGTTCCTTTAAGGGACGTCATCCAAGATGGCATCCCTCGAATTCCGATTGGCTGATAGGATTCTATCAGCCAATCGGAATTAAGGTAGGAATATTCTGATTGGCTGATGGAATCAGCCAATCAGAATCAAGTTCAATCCGATTGGCTGATCCAATCAGCCAATCAGATTGAGCTTGCATTCTATTGGCTGATCGGAACAGCCAATAGAATGCGAGCTCAATCTGATTGGCTGATTGGATCAGCCAATCGGATTGAACTTGATTCTGATTGGCTGATTCCATCAGCCAATCAGAATATTCCTACCTTAATTCCGATTGGCTGATAGAATCCTATCAGCCAATCGGAAATCGAGGGACACCATCTTGGATGACGTCCCTTAAAGGAACCGTCATTCGTCGGGAGACGCCGGAAGAAGAGGATGGATCCGCGTTGGCTGCTTCAAGATGGACCCGCCCCGCACCGGATGGAAGAAGATCGAAGATGCCGCTTGGATGAAGATGTTTGCCGGTCCGGATGTCCTCTTCTTGCCGGATAGGAGGAAGACTTTGGAGCCTCTTCTGGACCTCTTCAGCACCGGATGCCAGGACGGATCGGTGATACCTGTTGAGGTGAAGACAAGGTAGGAAGATCTTCAGGAGCTTAGTGTTAGGTTTATTTAAGGGGGGTTTGGGTTATATTAGGGGTATGTGGGTGGTGGGTTGTAATGTTGGGGGGGTATTGTATGTTTTTTTTTACAGGCAAAAGAGCTGATTTTCTTGGGGCATGCCCCGCAAAGGGCCCTGTTCAGGGCTGGTAAGGTAAAAGAGCTTTTAACTCTATTAATTTAGAATAGGGTAGGGCATTTTTTTATTTTGGGGTCTTTGTTATTTTATTAGGGGGCTTAGAGTAGGTGTAATTAGTTTAAAATTGTTGTAATATTTTTCTTATGTTTGTAAATATTTTTTTATTTTTTGTAACTTAGTTCTTTTTTATTTTTTGTACTTTAGCTAGTTTATTTAATTGTAGTTATTTGTAGGAATTGTATTTAATTTATTTATTGATAGTGTAGTGTTAGGTTAATTGTAGGTAATTGTAGGTATTTTATTTAATTAATTTATTGATAGGGTAGTGTTAGGTTTAATTATAACTTAGGTTAGGATTTATTTTACAGGTAATTTTGTTATTATTTTAACTAGGTAACTATTAAATAGTTCTTAACTATTTAATAGCTATTGTACCTGGTTAAAATAATTACAAAGTTGCCTGTAAAATAAATATTAATCCTAAAATAGCTTCAATGTAATTATAATTTATATTGTAGCTATATTAGGATTTATTTTACAGGTAAGTATTTATCTTTAAATAGAAATAATTTATTTAATAAGAGTTAATTAATTTCGTTAGATGTAAATTATATTTAAGTTAGGGGGGTGTTAGTGTTAGGGTTAGATTTAGCTTTAGGGGTTAATCCATTTATTATAGTAGTGGTGAGCTCCGGTCGGCAGATTAGGGGTTAATAATTGAAGTTACGTGTCGGCGATGTTAGGTAGGGCAGATTAGGGGTTAATACTATTTATGATAGGGTTAGTGAGGCGGATTAGGGGTTAATAACTTTATTATAGTAGAGCTCAGGTCCGCTCGGCAGATTAGGGGTTAATAAGTGTAGGCAGGTGTCGGCGACGTTGAGGGGGGCAGATTAGGGGTTAATAAATATAATATAGGGGTCTGCGGTGTTAGGGGCAGCAGATTAGGGGTACATAAGGATAACGTAGGTGGCGGCGCTTTGCGGTCGGCAGATTAGGGGTTAATTATTGTAAGTAGCTGGCGGCGACGTTGAGGGGGACAGGTTAGGGGTTAATAAATATAATACAGGGGTCGGCGGTGTTAGGGGCAGCAGATTAGGGGTACATAAGTATAACGTAGGTGGCGGTCGGCAGATTAGGGGTTAAAAAAATTTAATCGAGTTGCGGCGATGTGGGGGGACCTCAGTTTAGGGGTACATAGGTAGTTTATGGGTGTTAGTGTACTTTAGGGTACAGTAGTTAAGAGCTTTATGAACCGGCGTTAGCCCAGAAAGCTCTTAACTCCTGCTTTTTTTCTGCGGCTGGAGTTTTGTCGTTAGAGCTCTAACGCTCACTTCAGAAACGACTCTAAATACCGGAGTTAGGAAGATCCCATTGAAAAGATAGGATACGCAATTGACGTAAGGGGATCTGCGGTATGGAAAAGTCGCGGCTGAAAAGTGAGCGTTAGACCCTATTTTGAGTGACTCCAAATACCGGCGGTAGCCTAGAACCAGCGTTAGGAGCCTCTAACGCTGGTTTTCACGGCTACCGCCAAACTCTAAATCTAGGCCTTAGGTTTTATTTCACAGGTAAGTTACTTTGTATTTAGATTTAAATAGGTAATGTTTAGTTAATACTTTACATTTTTAATTTAGGTCTATTTAAATTATGTTAAAGTTAGGGGGTGTTCGGTTTAGGGTTAGGTTTAGGGGTTAATATAGTTTAATTTAGGTTGTTAGGTACATTGCTCTTTATTGTTCCTGAGGCCTTTTTATATTTGTTACGTTAATTTTAAACTGTGTTCAAAACTGCAAATATATCGGCCGCTAGTAGGGGCCATCAATCACCCCAATCATATCAGGATGATTTCAGTCTGCCACCTACAAGGTGGGGTTAAAGTTAAGGAGCAGTGGTCAAAAGGCAGTAGAATCGCTAATCTGTGAAAGCTCACTGATTCTCTCAAAGGATGCAACAATAATGCACTACAAGATGGGGGCACCCAGTATAAAGATGCAGACCTTTACCAACAGGCATCTGTAATGGGTTCAAATAAGAGAATAGCATTAAAGAGAGGTTGCAAGTACAGGAGGAAAAACACAAGCTGGGGGCCCGATGCAATATAAATCGTCGCCCGCAAAAGCCGGCGACGCCAATATTTGCGCGGGTTTGGTATCCTATATACGGCGTAACTTAGAAGTTACGCGCGTATATTTCTGACTTCGCCCGTCGTTTTTTGGCCCATAGACTGACATACAAAACACACGCAGTTTGGTATCCAATATACGGCGTAAGTACTTACGTGCACAGATTTCAGAAAATCTACTCCATTCTCATCTCGCCACAAATTTCAGCCGCAGGAACCCTTGCACTGACTTAGAAACCAGCGTAACTCTCTGAAGGCCTAACAAGTGCATGCTTAACAACATACATATTAGCAGCTAGATCCCAAATAGTTAACCTCTTCAAAGCATTTATTATTCCTGCCCCTGCAAGTTTGTCAAATCAATCACAAAGGGGTGCATCATGGGGCACAAGGGGTCATCATGGGGCACAAGGGGTGCTGGAAGCCCTACAATCCCCTGTTGTTATGTCTACACATGCTGATTCTATAGTTGCTGCTGAGGTCCATGGTGATGGTGCTGCCCCTGCTGCAGCTGGTCATCGAATTACATACTGCGGAGTTCCACTGCATGTAAGTGAAACTACTACATCCCACCCCCATTCCCTTAACCACCCTAATTACTGAAAATATATCATTAGTTCAATTCATGCTTTGGTCATTATGATTTATTGACTATCATTTCAAGGAATGAAAATGGATGTTTATACCTTATGTTCACACCTTCTGTAAAAACATTATTATTTAGATATATATACCCATGTGCAGGGATAGGCAAGGTGTCCTTCACTAAAACTCTTTACCTTAGAAAATGTCCGCCACAGCCTTGGCTCGTGCCTATCCCTGCACATGGGTCAATTTCTATTGGATGTGAGATACCTTGATTTACATCTTAAAAGTGATTATCACTATATGTACCCTTCATACACAACTATGTGATGTGGTTTAGAGAACATGAATATGTCATAAACATGATGATATTACCTTTTCTGGGCCATTTCCACACAGGCCTTATTATATTTTTCAAAGATATTAGTGTACTAAAACACCCCTCACATGGATGTGGATGACAATTATATGGTAAATAACAGAGGACAAGATTTAGGATGAAATATAACAATATTTTTTTTTTCGGCTTCTTAGATGAGGGGGCTGAGAGGCCTGGAGTGGGTCTCCTGCCTCTCCTGGGTTGTGTGTATTCAGAGGATCCTGCAGGAGTGCTGGCCACAGATGAGATGCTGGAGGCAATGTCCTGCTGGTGTGTGAAATGCTCCACCAACACACCCAACAGTTGGTTTTGTTCCTTCCATCTGTTGTCACTCTGAATCTGCATGTCCAAAATAACTCTCAGCATCTGAGATTGATTCTGGACAATACCACTTAAAGATGCTGCCATGTCCCGTTGCAGCTCAATGGAACACTGTAGTAAAGTCTGTTGGCTCCTGTAAAACCTGCGTTGGTCTCTCTGCATTCTCTCGCAGGTTGATGTGAGCCTCTCACAGGTTGATGTTTGCCTCCTCTGTAGGGCAATGTATTCGTCGCCCATGGCGGAAGTGAGAGGATCTATAGGCTCTTCTCCAGCAGGGACTCTAGGTGCCAGTGACGTGCAGTAATAGGAGGCAGGGGAGGCAGTGCCTCCCCTGTCAAATCAGAGAAAAAATGTTTTTGAATCTGATGAATAAAATTTATTAAATGTAATTTTATATTTTTCATTTTTTTTTTTTGGCCACTTTTTTTTTTTTTTTTGGGCCACTTTTTTTTTTTTTTTTTGGGCCACCCCCCCCTCCCAGGTTCGCCCCCCCCCCCCAACACCACTTGAAGTTGATACACAATAATATTATATTTTATAGCCATTCAGCACTCAGCAGCATCCATTGTTGCGCAATAAGGAGGCAGAGAGCCGTTCCGCTGCCCTCCATTTATTGCGCAACCTGGATGCTGAATACTGTTCTTCGCTCAGAATGAGCTAGCACCATCTAGTGGTGGCTTACCGGGCCCGATACATGCTTCAATAGAGGCGGTTCTTAAAACCGCCTCTATGATGGAGCAGCAGTTCCACAGCCAATCAGCAGCATCAGGAGGTGTGCCTGCTGGTCTTGGCTGAGTGACGTGATGAATGACGTCGCAGTCGCATTGGCGGTAAAACACTGACAGCACAGCAGTAAGCAGGACAGAGCTGCTGCGCTGTAGTAGATGAGCCGGGAGCGGGGAGCTACATGTGAGACTGAAATTTTGGAGCCTCTGTATTGGGTTGCACAGTATTTATAGAGCTGCCTGTCTCATAATATACCCGCCGCCCACCTTGGATTGGACTCTTTTCAGCCTGAAACTCGATCGCATAGTTGGCTAAGAGGCTTCAGAGGTTAGGAGGCGGTGTACCGTTGAGCTGCCCAGCTGGAGCAGGAGACGGATCTGCCTGTTTATTGCAGTTAGTGAGCCTCACATATCGGTGGAACTTCAGGTCTGTTGATAGTGAGTGTCAGCTGTGAGGCGAGATAGAGCGTGATTACGGATATGTACTGCACGCGCGGCAGGTGATGTCAGGGAGAGCGAGTGGGACACTAGCGCTGACACTCTTGGTTGAGACAGGCTGCAAACAGGGATGAAGGGTGCACAGCTGAGATGCTACCCGCTACTGCTTCCTGGTCTCCTGAAATGCCGCCCAGCAAATTCAATAGCGGCTGCTGCTGCTGCATTTTAAAAATTTTGTGCAGGTTGCCGCTCTCCTGCATAGATGCCTGTGGCGGAGATCTGTATATTTGGCACTGCCATGCCCCCACCCACTCTGTAAAATTAAATGTGCCCCTATATCCCCAGAGCCCTTATAAAGTATGTCAGTTGAATGGATGCACAGCCTTCTGCTTAATGGGCTACGTTTAAGAGCTTTCAGTTGCCTACAGTTTAACAGAGGCACAGAGGATTGATTGATTGTCCAGATTGCTGGGGACTAGGGATACTTTTCTACAGATGGTCAAAAACTTTACTGCAGTTTGTGTAGCCTGGACGGTCAATACTCTGTGCCACTGTTAAAATGGAGACAACTGACAGCTCTTAAACTTAGCCCGTGCGAGGAACAAGCTTTTTAGTTTGGTTTTAAAAATATATATAAATTGGTAAGAAAAAAAACTACTGCGTTAAGCAGAAGGCTGTGCAACCAAACATATAACATAAGTCACGGGGTCTCTGGGGATACAGGGGCACATTTCATTTTACAGAGTTGGGGCATGGCAGTGCCAAATATATAGATCACAGCCGCAGGCTTCTATGCAGGAAAGTGGCAACCTGCACAATGCAGTAATTACAAAAGCGGCAGCCATTATTGAATCTGCTGGGTGGCATTGCAGGAGGCCAGGGTGGACACCCCCAGAGTGGTGGACCTCCAGGTTATACCCTAGTTGTTTTTCAACCACTGCAGTTCAGGACAACTACTGTGAAGAATAACAGAGTATTCACAACTAAATTACAATAATCTATGTATGGCTGACCATATCACCTTTGACATGCCACTTCTAGCATCTGTGGCAAAGTAATAGTAAAATTATTTTATTTTTAATTCCCTAGTCAAAAAAAGCCATAAAACCTGGGGGGGGGGGGTCCCTGTACCGCACCGGATCTCCAGTGCAGTACAGGGAAGAGTACATTGCAGAAAAGATTATTCATTGTCCTGAGGAAGGCCTGTGTATAGGTCGAAACGTTGACTTCTATGTAATGATGATTTATTGAGTCGGAAAATAAAGTAAATTGTTTGTTGCTACTCAAAAACCTGTGAGTGCCCTCCAATTTTTGGATATTTCTATTAACTCTTTGAGGATAGCACCCAGGATATCACTACACATAAGTGGATGGAGTGCTAGGCCACCGTCTAAAGGTTTTATATATAATCATCATTACATAGAAGTAAACATTTCGACCTATACACAGGCCTTCTTCAGGACAATGAATAATCTTTTCTCCAATGTGCTCTTCCCTGTACCGCACCTGATCTCCAGTGCAGTACAGGGAAGAGCACATTGCAGAAAAGATTATTCATTGTCCTGAAGAAGGCCTGTGTATAGGTCAAAACGTTAACTTCTACGTAATGATGATTTATTGAGTCGGAAAATAAAGTAAATTGTTTGTTGCTACTCAAAAACCTGTGAGTGCCCTCCAATTTTTGGATATATATATATATATATATATATATATATATATTCCGAAAAAATAGTCGCACTCTCAGGTCTTTTGGTGAAAATCGTAGATAATTTTAATGAAACGTTTTCGGGGTATTCCTCCCCATCATCAGCATAAACATACAGTGCATCAAACAAACTTAAATAGAGGCATATTACTCATCAAACTAATACAAAATACCTGTGTGTGAAAATTCTTCTCAGTGTGGTGGCGCCAAACAGTGTGTGTGTGGACCGCATATTCTGCGTTCCACTGTGTAAACCGGAAGTGTTCAGTGCAGTGTTTTTTCCGGTATCCTCAATTTTACAAAAAAAATTTTAATATTGTATTTCGTTATTACACTAGTGGTGTTCATTTGTAATTAACCACAAGAAACTAAGTGTGCCAAATTGTTTCATTATTTGTGCCATTGTTGATAGTGCATCACATTCTTTGTGAGTTATTCAGATTGCGTGAATTTATTCGACTGAAGCATTGTCTACTATTCGTAAACTCTTGTATGTGCACATTATTCCCTAATACCTTAAATTAAAGCCCCCTGTATGTAGGCTTACTAGTGTCCGTCTCGATCATTTGTATAAACGGTTCAATAGGACACGCTGTCATAATCTGGTTGTCATGGAAACCGTTTGTTGTGCCGGTTCTACTTGGCGGATTGATCTGTTTATTACTTTTTATCGGATTCTGCTATATCATATAACCAGTATGGGCTACCTACATACCTTGCTATTATCTTGGTATTTGCATGGTTTTATGGAATTGATTCATTTATGTGTCTCTTTTGCTTATCCTGGAACATGCCTATTAGAGGCATATGTAGGAGCTAAAGAGTATTCTCTGGCACTTATTGTGTGTACTATCTGTGTATCATCCGGTTATCATTAGTGTATTCCTAAGTTATCAATGTGGACTGTGTATTTAATCTACACAACTACACCTGGATTACATTAAAACAAATAAAAACATCAAACGATCTAACATAAATGAAAGTAAATACACAAAAGTAAATAAAAAATGAAAAGCAACGTATACACTGTTGCTACATTGTACACTTAGCATTAGTAATGTATAGTTGGTTTCGATTTTGTTCTAAATTATATTTATCCCTCTAGTTTCTGCATACTCTTGAAGTCTGATGTACACATCTTGGCTTCTCTTATTGTATATTAACGGATACTATTATATATATATATATATATATATATATATATATATATATATATAGTGTGTGTGTGTTTCTTGGGGGTATCGCAGTCGGTGCCTCACCAGCATCTGAGCTCACCGCACATCACTGCTAGGTGCAGGTTCACCTCTATCTGCTCTTTCAACATCAATATCCTCAGCTGCTGGTGCTGCCAGAGGGATCACATCTGCTGGTGCTGCCGGAGAGATCACATCTGCTGGTGCTGCCGGAGGGATCACATCTGCTGGTGCTGCCAGAGGGATCACATCTGCTGGTGCTGCCAGAGGGATCACATCTGCTGGTGCTGCCTGAGGGATGATGACAGCTCTATGCTCCTCCTCAGATGCTGGAGCTCTTCCAAGCGAAGCAGATGGTGGAGATCTCCGGATGGACTGGTAGTCCCATTGCCGGCTGGTGTGCAACCAATCAGCCTGGTGGTATAATCCCTGAGTGGCCTGATATTGTTGGGGGGGGGTAAAGGCATCTACCCTTTGGGGCTGACTTGGCTCCCCCTCCAAGCCAAAGGAATAGTCCTCCGGCCAGGACTCATGCCAGGTATCCTCTTGCACTGCTGGTGGTATGACATCTGGATTGTCAATAGAGGCAGTCCATCCCAGCTCATGCCTGGGAGCATACTCCTGTTGGAATCTCTGGACCGGTGGTCGAGGTGGAGAAATTCTTTGTGGCGGTGGTGGAGGTGGATGCATGGGCGTTTGCACCCTGGTGACTGGAGGTTCTGTGGAGGAGTCAAATGATGAGAGGGATTAGTACAGTCAGATATATATCCATGTGGGCATACAATGTACATGCTAGGGCCTATACACATTCATGTCAAACTCTATAACATGCATGTGCACATTGAGATTTGAGATATGAGGGTTTTTAATATGCAAAGTATACATGTATGTGTTTCATACAATAGTTCTGTGTACATGTCAGTGATGGTGAAAATGTGTTCTTTAAGTAAAACTATGGTTGTGATGACTATAGTGTCCATTTACTGAAAACTCTACATGTGGCTTGTGGCCTGTGTTACTCTGAGACATGTTAGTATTTCACTATTCCACCTCATATCATGAATTTCCATGTGTTAAGTAGCATTAAATGGACATTAAACCCATTTTTATTCTTTCATGATTCAGCTAGAGCATGCAATTTTAAACAACTTTGTAATTTACTTCCATTACCTAATTTGCTTCATTCTCTTGATATTCTTAGCTGAAAAACATATCTATATAGGCTCAGAAGCTGCTGGTTGGTGGCTGCACATCAATGCCTCGTGTGATTGCCTCACCCATGTGCATTGATATTTAATAAACAAAGAAGAACAAAATAATGAAGGAAATTAGATAATAGAAGTAAATTCGGATGTTGTTTAAAACTGTATTCTCTACCTGAATAATGAAATAAAAAGATTTGCTTTCATGTCCCTTTAATGTGAAATCTAATTGTAGATGTTTTTGTTAGTAGGCCAAATACCATGCTCCTCATTGTGTACATGAATGTGTGACATTATAGGATGTTATATCTCAAATATAATACTGGTGTGTGGGATGTTACTCACCAGCATGCTGCGCTGATGTTGCAATCCCTGAGTCACAAGCCCCTGGAAGTCCACGGACTGCTGTGACACTCAGGGACCTACAAATCAGCTCCTGCCACTCATTATATTCTGCCTCCTGGTGAGGCCCACCTCCTGTTGCCCTCTGGGACATTGCTTCTTGGCCCATCTTCTCCTTGACTCTCCTCTTACAATTGTTCCAACGTTTCTTTAGGCCATTCACAGTCCTCCTCTGCTGGGACACACCATTAACTGCCTCCTCCACCTTCAGCCAGGCATCTTTACGCCTACGGGCAACTCCTTTGCCCTTCTCTTGGCCAAAGAGGGCGGTATGGTTCTCCAGGACAGCCTGGACTAGAGTGAGGTTTTCAGCAAAGGTGAAGTTGGGGCACCTCATACGCTTCTCGTCTTGGGCCGCCTGGCTCCCTCCCTGGGATGTCCCTGGTGTGGGTTCCTCCCTATCCTCTCCCTCCTCCCCGCTTCTATCCCCATGTGCACCCTCTATCCCTCTTCTACTGAGTGTGCC
Organism: Bombina bombina; assembly: GCF_027579735.1. NCBI lineage: Eukaryota > Metazoa > Chordata > Amphibia > Anura > Bombinatoridae > Bombina > Bombina bombina. The sequence continues at coordinate 588,962,315 of NC_069504.1, forward strand.
TGGCCTTGGGGCAACCCCACTCCCATCCTCCCTTCTAAGTCTCCCTCTCCCCACCCCACTGACTCCCTGACGGGGACCCTGCTGCTCTTCCTGACCATAATCCTCTCCCTGCAACTCCCCTTCCCTCCTCCCCCCCGCTCTAGCTCTCCCTGACATCCTCACACTACACACACTCACACTCACTCCCACTTCAATCGCACACAATCACAACCAAACACTCAGCCTTTCACACTGTAAAAGATAAATAAAATATGGAAGGTGTTATAAAAAAAAAAGTGTTGTGTATTTTGTATATGTGTGTATGCAAAATGTGTGCAATATGCAAAAAAGTGACAGTAATGTACAAGCTTAACAAATCCACCAAATCCGACCTAACTAAATCTATGCAATGCGCCTCTCTCTCTACTCTAACCACTTTCTCCTACTCACTGTAGTGTGCTGTAGCTCCAAGAACCAACCAAACACACTAAAGAAAATGGCGGCTGTGCAGGGGTTTAAGTATGATTTTTGAATGTCGTAATTACGTGGCGCATCTTTTAGAACTGGCGGTTAGTTGCGACGATTTGTTGCCTAATTTGCATAAAACTACACTTTATTGAGAGTTTATGTGAACAAAATACTGGTGTAAGCACTTGCGATGACTAAACTGTGTATTTGCGCACATTTTAGCTGATCGCCGGTTTTTCCTACTTACGCTAGTTTAGCATCTGACGGCGCAGTATATTGGATAAGTCGAGTTGCGAGGTGAAATTACGGGCGGCGTGGGTTCCCTCACTTGCGCAGAAAACTATGCCGTATATCGGATCGCGCCCATGGAGAGTAGTAATTATGTTACTGAATCTATAACCAGGAGTTTGTCCCATTAAGTTCTTAAGTTGTAAAAAGAAGTTCAAATATATTATAAGTCAGTGTTTTGTGAAAAGCTGACTTGCTTTACAATAGGTAGTGATTTCAGAACAGCGCAATATGTAGTATTATTCAGTTTTCTCATATACTAAAATATACACATATGCATGTAAATGTGTGTGTGTCTATATAAATGTTACGGGTAAAGTATGAAATCTGGGTAATCCTAGGATTACCTGGGTAAAACGGACATTATCCAAGCGACTGTGGATAAAGCCTGATGTACTGTAACTCCCCCATCTACACTATTTTGTTTGACTCCGCCTAGGGGGTTCAAGGAAGGCGCCCCGCCGATCCTGTGGAATCTACCCCAAGTGAACCTTTGCAGAGGCAAAAAAGATAGTGAAGATGGGGGGAATTGCAGTGCATGCTATATATGTTTGATGCGGTGACTATATGTATATGTAGGTGTGTGAGTGTTTGTTAATACATTAAAACAGTTTGTAAATGCATGTGTTAGAATGATAGACATATATGCATTTATACTATCTGAAGTGTGAGAGGTTTGCAATATAAAGATGATCTTACAGAGCTCATGGTATTAATGAAGAATAGTACCACTCCAATTACTGCTTGACCCCATTCCTTATAAGTATATAAGTACATATTACTTTGTGTGTTCTGCCATGGGCTTGCATTTAAATGTGCGGTTTCTAACCAAACACCTTCATGTTACATATACTTTATTAAGACAATGCATGTAGCCTAATGAGATTGCAAGAGCCCCTTAGCAGCACAGCTTTTCTTGTTAGTAATCGTTATAGTGAGCAGCTAACCCTTTCATCCATAGCTAGTCTCTTCTCAGTTGCCCAGGAGGGATATATTTCCATATCTTTCATCATACCATTGCCTGTCTTGCTCACAAACATGAAAAGGCACTTTATATACGGTAGATTTCAGCACCAATTAAAACCCTAACAATTACAAGTGCATTTAGCCACATTTATTATGGTTGACCAGAAAAATATACATAGAAAGTTTATATGTTCACTTCTATACTGCCAGGTGGGTTATGACATTTTTTATGAATATTAATACTTTCAAAAGTTGAAGTTAAAAAAAAACAGCAAAGAGGAGGGTACAATTATTATATTTGTCTATATCAGTCTGACAATATTTTCTTACAAATTGTTGTAAAATAATGAGGATATTCAGAGAAGCGTGAGTCAGACAAATGGATAAAATATTATACTGTAAAAGAAAGGGAGAAACAAAGACCTGGATAATCCTACAAAGCTGTGATTGTCATGTTTCAAAGTTAAAGTTCACAAAGTTAATTTTTTGCCAGCTTTGAATGGGGCACCTTCCATTTGCTGCTATTATATAGCTTTAGAGGGACATGAAACTCAAAAAATAGAGAATACAATTTTAAAGAACTTTTCAATTTACTTCTATTACCTAACTTGATTTGTTCTCTTGGTATTTTTTTGGGATTTTCTGTTGCAAAGTAAACCCAGGTAGGCTCAGAAGCTGTGAGCTAGCTGCTGATTGGTGACTGCACATATATACCTCTTATCAATAAGGCATTGCCACTCCTACAATGAAGGATACAAAGAGAATGAAGCCAAATTGATCATAGAAGTAAATTAGAAAGTTGATTAAAATTGTATGCTCTATCTGAATCATGAAAGATACATTTTTGCTTTCATGTCCCTTTAAATATGGGACCCCCATCAAAGTCCTATTGAGTTTATAAATGTCTCATTTCCTCCAATATCTATATATTTTTGGGGTCAGTTAAAGTTACACAGAAGTCAAAGTTAAACTTTTGTGATCCGGATATAGGGGCATGTTTATCAAAGTACATCGATAAATGGAGATAGAACATGCTGTCTGCATTTATCATTCCACAAGCAGTTCACTAGAACTGCTTGTGCAATACCGCCCCCTGCTGATTTGTGGCCAATCGGCCGCTAGCAGGGGGGGGTCAATCAACCCGATCGTATTCGATCGGGTTGATTTTTGTCTGCCACCTCAGAGCAGGCGGACAAGTCATGGAGCAGCGTTATGGAGCAGCAGTCTTTAGACCGCTGCTTCATAACTTCTGTTTCCGGCGAGCCTGAAGGGGCATCAAGCTCCATTCGTTGCTTGATAATTCGGCCCCATAGTGTACAGTATTAAAAAAATCCAATTCACATATTTCTCTTCTATACCTTTTTTTCTTTGTTGAAATGTAGTTCCTTTTTATGCCATCATACTGAATCATGCTCAAAAGCTTGCACGTGCCTTGAGCACATTATGTATAACATTGTTTCAAACACAGCTGACATATAGTGCTAGATATGCTTTTCAGAATCTGGAAAATTACATTTTGACTTCTATGTTGCTTTAAAGGGACACTGTACCCAAAAAATGTTCTTCCGTGATTCAGATTGAGCATGAAATTTTAAGCAACTTTCTAATTTACTCCTATTATCAAATTTTCTTCATTCTCTTGGTATCTTTATTTGAAATGTAAGAATGTAAGTTTAGATGCCGGCCCATTTTTGGTGACCAACCTGGGTTGTCCTTGCTGATTGGTGGATAAATTCATCCACCAATAAAAAAGTGCTGTCCAGAGTACTGAAGCAAAAAAAGCTTAGATGCCTTCTTTTTCAAATAATGATAGCAAGAGAACGAATAAAAATTTATAATAGGAGTAAATTAGAAAGTTGCTTAAAATTGCATGCTCTTTCTGAATTACAAAAGAAAAAATTTGGGTTCAGTGTCCCTTTAAGCAAATTCTCAATTTCCAAAACCATTAATAAAGGAACTCACACAACCCTCCTACTCATCATAATGTCCAGGTACATATGTGTATCATTATGGCATCAAACTGACTTCCTTCCTTTTAATCACTGGAAGTAGTAAAGGCCATCTTTAAGTGACACTATTATCTATACTTTAAATTCTTTTGAGGGCACAAACCAGCTAGTTTTCCATACAAAAACCAAAATGAATTGTTTCCAGAATATATGCTGGGTGCTTTGACCCCTAAAGGTGCTGTTTATTTCCTCTATGAGCACCCTTTTGATTTACAGGTAGCCATACGTTCAAGTCTATGACTTTGTATTATTCAAGTAAACATAAGCCTACTAGATTAGCTTCCCCTGGAGTAGCATCAAGTTTTCTGGACTCTTTTTATTGGGGGGAATTGGTGGGATGCAAAACTATTTTCAGTTTTTTTATTTTATGAGTACTTTTAAGGCACTGTACCTTCGTATCAGCAAGTGATGCTCACATACTTCCTGCTGAACCCAGCTACATTTTATGGTCAGACTTTTTAAAAATTGATGACAATGAAAAGCAGTTTTTCAATTCCTCTAACACTCTATTCTTTGATCCCCTATCCAAAAACTTACATCTTATTGGTTCTGCAATATATCAATTGTGATTTAAGAGAAGGTTCATTGTAAAATCTAAATACTTCCCTTACTCAGATTGGGGAGCTGGTATTACAAGTTCACAGCAATGTGAATGCGAGCTTGTGTTCGCATTGCTGGGTAGCATTGTGCTGATGAGAGAGCACTTCCATAGGCTCCACAGAACTCTACAGAACATCCACAGAACTTCAGCGCAAAGAAGGGGGTAAGTAACGCAGAGATGGAAGCAATTTTAAATATATATGTATATATTTATTTATTATTATTGAACAACAACCATGTTCTCAATGAACCCAAAAAACTCATTAATATCAAAGCTGAATATTTTTGGAAGTAGTTTTTAGTTTGTTTTTAGTTTTAGCTATTTTAGGGGGATATCTGTGTGTGCAGGTGACTATTACTGTGCATAATTATTAGGCAACTTAACAAAAAACAAATATATACCCATTTCAATTATTTATTTTTACCAGTGAAACCAATATAACATCTCAACATTCACAAATATACATTTCTGACATTCAAAAACAAAACAAAAACAAATCAGTGACCAATATAGCCACCTTTCTTTGCAAGGACACTCAAAAGCCTGCCATCCATGGATTCTGTCAGTGTTTTGATCTGTTCACCATCAACATTGCGTGCAGCAGCAACCACAGCCTCCCAGACATTGTTCAGAGAGGTGTACTGTTTTCCCTCCTTGTAAATCTCACATTTGATGATGGACCACAGGTTCTCAATGGGGTTCAGATCAGGTGAACAAGGAGGCCATGTCATTAGATTTTCTTCTTTTATACCCTTTCTTGCCAGCCACGCTGTGGAGTACTTGGACGCGTGTGATGGAGCATTGTCCTGCATGAAAATCATGTTTTTCTTGAAGGATGCAGACTTCTTCCTGTACCACTGCTTGAAGAAGGTGTCTTCCAGAAACTGGCAGTAGGACTGGGAGTTGAGCTTGACTCCATCCTCAACTCGAAAAGGCCCCACAAGCTCATCTTTGATGATACCAGCCCAAACCAGTACTCCACCTCCACCTTGCTGGCGTCTGAGTCGGACTGGAGCTCTCTGCCCTTTACCAATCCAGCCACGGGCCCATCCATCTGGCCCATCAAGACTCACTCTCATTTCATCAGTCCATAAAACCTTAGAAAAATCAGTCTTGAGATATTTCTTGGCCCAGTCTTGACGTTTCAGCTTGTGTGTCTTGTTCAGTGGTGGTCGTCTTTCAGCCTTTCTTACCTTGGCCATGTCTCTGAGTATTGCACACCTTGTGCTTTTGGGCACTCCAGTGATGTTGCAGCTCTGAAATATGGCCAAACTGGTGGCAAGTGGCATCTTGGCAGCTGCACGCTTGACTTTTCTCAGTTCATGGGCAGTTATTTTGCGCCTTGGTTTTTCCACACGCTTCTTGCGACCCTGTTGACTATTTTGAATGAAACGCTTGATTGTTCGATGATCACGCTTCAGAAGCTTTGCAATTTTAAGAGTGCTGCATCCCTCTGCAAGATATCTCACTATTTTTGACTTTTCTGAGCCTGTCAAGTCCTTCTTTTGACCCATTTTGCCAAAGGAAAGGAAGTTGCCTAATAATTATGCACACCTGATATAGGGTGTTGATGTCATTAGACCACACCCCTTCTCATTACAGAGATGCACATCACCTAATATGATTAATTGGTAGTAGGCTTTCGAGCCTATACAGCTTGGAGTAAGACAACATGCATAAAGAGGATGATGTGGTCAAAATACTCATTTGCCTAATAATTCTGCACTCCCTGTATGTATATGAGCATATACATATATATTTACAGAGAACCACAGTTCCTATAGGCCGCTATGTAAAGGCACTTTTAAAGGGACAGTGTAGGCCAAAATAAAGTTTCATGATTCAGATAGAGCATGTCATTTTAAACAATTTTCCAATTTACTTTTATCACCAATTTTTCTTTGTTCTCTTGGTATTCTTAGTTGAAAGCTTAACCTAGGAGGTTCATATGCTAATTTCTTAGACCTTGAAGGCCACCTCTTTTCAGAATGCATTTTAACAGTTTTTCACCACTAGAGGGTGTTAGTTCATGTATTTCATATAGATAACACTGTGCTTGTGCACGTGAAGTTATCTGGGAGCAGGCACTGATTGGCTAAACTGCAAGTCTGTCAAAAGAACTGAAATAAAGGGGCAGTTTGCAGAGGCTTAGATACAAGATAATCACAGAGGTTTAAAGTATATTAATATAACTGTGTTGGTTATGCAAAACTGGGGAATGGGTAATAAAGGGATTATCTATCTTTTAAAACAATAAAAATTCTGGTGTAGACTGTCCCTTTAAGTGCCGTGCCGTTTTTTTTTTTCTAACACTCCACTCCTACCAAATTTAGCCCCAACATACTGCCTAGAGATTAATTTTATAAGCGCTAATTGCTACAGCGGGTAGCACTAACCAGCTATTTGTAATGGCTGATTCATAATCGTGCACTCTCAAATTTGCCCTTTTGCGGGCGTGCAATAATTTAGCGCTCCACTTGTAATCTAGCCCTAACTGAGCCACAAAATGTTTACCAATGAGTAAAATATTTTCAGCTGATTTACTATAGGTTTACATAAACCCTCAATCTTTTTAAAAAATGCGCAAACATGTTGTCAGTGTTAAATATATTTCTACCCCAATTGTAATTTAAAGGGACAGTCTACTCCAGAATTTTTATTGTTTAAAATGATAGATAATCCCTTAATTACCCATTCCTCAGTTTTGCATAACCAACACGATTATATTAATATACTTTTTACTTCTGTGATTACCTTGTATTTAAGCCACTGCATACTGCCCCCATATTTCAGTTCTTTTGACAGACTTACCTCTTAGCCAATCAGTGCCCTCTCATAAGTAACTCCACGGGCATTAGCACAATGTTATCTTTATGGCACACATGAACTAACACAATAACTGTGAAAAACTTTCAAATGCATTGAGATAAGAAGCGGCCTTTAAGGGCTTAGAAATTAGCAGATGAGCCTACCTAGGTATAGCTTTAAATAAAGAATACCAAAAGAACAAAGCAAATTTGATGATAAAAAAGAATTGGAAAGTTTAAAATTGCATGCCCTATCTAAATCATGATAGTTTCATTTTGACTAGAATGTCCCTTTAACATTTCAGCTACTGTTTTTGAGAAGAAAATTATTTTCTTAGAAGTGTATCATAAACATCTCTAACCTGATGGTATGCAAGACTTATTTAGCATTTGCAAGTTTCACCTGTAATCAACTCAGTTGACATGCAAATGTATTCAAATTTTTTTATAAACTCTTTCGAGTGGAGCGCAAACGTTTGTAAGAGGTTTACCATGACATCAGAGCTCTAGTTAACTGTTTTGAAAAACATAAAAGTTGCATAAAACATATCAAAAATACATTATAAAGTTCACTTACACTCACCATGATATTGCACACAAAACTTATAAAGGTTCAAAGATAGGTCGTCTCAGGTGTTAGAAAAAAAGAATATTAAGAAACATAATTCTTATTTTAAAACTCAAATTGTGCAGTATCCATTACTTCTTGTCACAGCCCTACAAGGGTGCTGGGGCCTCTGCAGGAAGGCATTTATAGCTTGATGTCATAAAATATCTAGAGTAATATGAGCTGGTTTAGTATTAAAGGGACAGTTCACCCAACAATGTTCTCCCTTTAAATTATTCCCAATGATCCTTTTAATCTGCTAGAGTGTATTACATTGGTTACAAGTAGCTCCTTTACTTCTATTGCAGCATTTGAAATAGCTGATTTAGCCTATGGTATCGCCACCTACACTGAACAAATTAATACTGGAGTATAGACTATTGAATAGCCTAAGTATACACAGCCAGCAGAAGCGATTACACTCTCAGTGGGATGCAGGATAGTTAAGTAATAAAATGATCATTTTCCATTGTTCTCTCTATGTATTGAGCTTTGGTGTTCCAGCCAAATAAAAGATAAAGAAGCAAGTCTGTTTACACAAACTTAGAACATAATGAGATCTGATGTCACCTTTAAGTTCAACCCATTGTAATAGGCTGTGGTTTCAAAGCACAAAATCAGCTACTTTATATACACAAATAAGCATGAAAATGGAATTTCTCAAATATTTTATACTCTGCAGTTGGTATAACAAGTCATTTAAAATACATTAATGGAACAACAGTTTTACAGTGTACTGTCCCTTTAAGTTAATACTAGATAAATAGGAAGACAGATTTGCCATGCTCAGAAGAAGCAGAATGCAACATAAGTTGCAAACATGTCAGTTCTCCTATTTCCCTGAGGACAGTGGCTACACTGACACTTTGTAAGTAAATTGTTTGCTGTTTTTTTACACAATTTGTTTTTTGTGTGTTTACTTTGATTTAAACATATTTGCAAACATTAATAAAATTGAATACAAAATAATACACTATATTTATCTAATGCCCAAACCATGATTGTCTAAATACATCATAATTTATCTGATTGTCAGTACTGAAATTCTAACACTCAAAATAATTATAGTTTAGCAAATTTAGACCTTTGAAACCTGCTGATTTTCTGACATTCAGAGGATTCAGATGGTGAGTAAAGGATACAGCTCATTCATCACTCTTTATTTGTTTCCTTTTGTCTTCCCATCATTAAATACCTCCTTACAGTGGGACTGCCCCTTATAATAGTAATAATATTATAATAGTAATATAATAGTTTACTTATTGCCACATAGCCTTTGTTAGCTAGTACAGGTGACCCAGTATTTAAACTGGATATACAGAGGCAAGGTAGGATTACCCATGTATGCAGGGGCAGAGGTACCAGGCCACTACCATTTTAGATAAACAATTAACTAAGGTAGAAAAAGGAGATTTCCTAGGTGTCATTTTGATGCCAATCAAGCAAGCTCAGCAGGTTAACTAAAACAGTCTTATAATGAGTATAGAACCTAAACGTTCCCCAGCATCTGTTTTATTTGCATGAACTTAAAAGGCTTTAATCAAGGACTTTAGATTAGGGCCTTTATGGGTTTCTCAGGGGTTTGGGAATGGATTAAAGACACATTTAAAAGTAAATATATATTACCTATAATATTTATGCTTAACATATCAATCCCTTTTTGTGTTCACTTACCTTACGTCCATTAATCTACGGTCTGCCGGCCTTTCTTCCTACTTCAGGAAGAAGAGGACCAAAGCCAATCAGAAGTGGCAATAATGACTTCTTCTGAGCATAAAGGACTGCACTCTTGCTGCCTTCAATCAGCTTCTGCTGTGACGGGTTTTGCATGACCTGCAAGACACATCATGCTGCTGTAAACAGTGAGTCACTACAGACTCGCTGTTTAGGGATCATGCAGCAGACTTTTATTGTCAGAATCTATTCTTTTGAATAATGAGCAGTTTGCAAAATAAAACAAAATGAAGTCTTAAAAAAAATAAGATTTAGATGGTAAATTGTATAAAATAAATAGGATATGCTCATACATTTATTTATTTACACTTGTAACAGCTGCAGGGAGTGTTACAACTTCTGATGGATAGAGCATTCTGCTTTTTGAAGAAGAAAAGAAAACTTGAGGCAGACCTCTGATTGATTTTTTAAACCATACATTAATACAACTTATTTTTCTTGTACAATTTTAAAGATAATTAATAATTATATACTTTTCATGGGGCTATTTTTAAATACCTGACAGGTAGTGATGTCGCGAATAGTTCGCCGGCGAACATAGCTTGTTCCTGTTGGCCGCGGCGGGCGAACATATGCGATGTTCGATCCGCCCCCTATTCGTCATCATTGAGTAAACTTTGACCCTGTATCTCACAGTCTGCAGACACATTTCAGCCAAGCAATCAGCAGCAGACACTCCCTCCCAGACCCTCCCAGCTCCTGGACAGCAGCCATTTTAGATTCATTCTGATCCTGCATTCTTAGTGAGAGGAGGGATAGTGTAGCTGCTGCTGATTTTATAGGGAAATCAATAGTTAGGCTAGTGTATTCAGTGTCCACTACAGTCCTGAAGGACTCATCTGATCTCTGCTGTAAGGACAGCACCCCAAAAAGCCCTTTTTAGGGCTAGAACATCAGTCTTTTTTTTTTTTTTTGCCTGTGTAATTTTGACTGTGAAACATCAGTCTGCTAGTGTAATCTAATTGCAGTTGCCTGCCTGCAGTGCCACCACTCATATCTGTTGTAACAGTAGTGTAAATTTAAAAAAAAAAAACTTTTTTGACTGTGAAACATCAGTCTGCTAGTGTAATCTAATTGCAGTTGCCTGCCTGCCAGTGTGTGTGCCAGGCCAACTTGCCCACAGTGCCACCACTCATATCTGTTGTAACAGTAGTGTAAATTTTTAAAAAAAGCTTTTTTTGACTGTGAAACATCAGTCTGCTAGTGTAATCTAATTGCAGTTGCCTGCCTGCCAGCGTGTGTGCCAGGCCCACTTGCCCACAGTGCCACCACTCATATCTGTTGTAACAGTAGTGTAAATTTAAAAAAAAAAAAATTTTTTGACTGTTAAACATCAGTCTGCTAGTGTAATCTAATTGCAGTTGCCTGCCTGCCAGCGTGTGTGCCAGGCCCACTTGCCTACAGTGCCACCACTCATATCTGTTGTAACAGTAGTGTAAATTTAAAAAAAAAAAACTTTTTTGACTGTTAAACATCAGTCTGCTAGTGTAATCTAATTGAAGTTGCCTGCCTGCCAGCGTGTGTGCCAGGCCCACTTGCCCACAGTGCCACCACTCATATCTGTTGTAACAGTAGTGTAAATTTAAAAAAAAAAATTTTTTGACTGTGAAACATCAGTCTGTTAGTGTAATATAATTGCAGTTGCCTGCCTGTCAGCGTGTGTGCCAGGCCCACTTGCCCACAGTGCCACCACTCATATCTGTTGTAACATAAACACATATAAATGTGTTAGTTATGCAAAACTGGGAAATGGGTAATAAAGGGATTATCTATCTTTTAAAACAATAAAAATTCTGGTGTAAACTGTACCTTTAAACGTGGAGTTTGGTCTGTCACTGTGAAGCGGGCGTAACCCTTACACTACCTGATCGATACAACATCATACCTGATGTTTTAAAGCACGTTATTCCAAGCAATTTAGGAATGTTAGGTGATTTATGCCCTTTATGACTTAAAACCAGACTCTGCATCAACTATGTAATTTTCCTTGGGAGTTTTGCCATGGATCCCCCTCCGGCATGCCACAGTCCAGGTGTTAGTCCCCTTGAAACAACTTTTCCATCACTATTGTGGCCAGAAAGAGTCCCTGTTGGTTTTAAAGTTCGCCTGCCTATTGAAGTCAATGGCAGTTCGCCCGGTTCGCCCGTTCGTGAACAGTTGCAGAAGTTCGAGTCTGCCGTTCGCAAACCGAAATTTTTAGGTTCGCAACATCACTACTGACAGGCTGTTACAGTTGACCAACCTGCATATCTGTCAGCAGAGCTATTTTCACATATTCAGTCAGCCTAAAATCTACCACCAAACCCAGGTTACTAAGGGAAATACAACATGAAAGCCTAAGAGTTAAGCCTTAAAGGGACAGTACACTGTAAAATTGTTTTTCCATAAATGTATTTTAAATGACTTGTTATACCAACTGCAGAGTTTAAAATATTTGAGAAATTGCATTTTCGGGTTTATTTGTGTATCTGAAGTAGCTGGTTTTGTGCTTTGAAACCACAGCCTATTACAATGGGTTGAGCTTCAGGTAATATCAGATCTCATTATGTTATCACTTTCATGTACACAGACTTGCTTCCTTATCTTATATTTGTCTGGAACACCAAAGCTCAATACATAGAGAGAACAATGGAAAATTATCATTTTATTACCTAACTATCATGCCCCCACTGAGGGTTTAATCTCTTCTGCTGGCTGTGTTTACTTAGGCTTGTCAATAGCATATACGCCAGTATCAAAACTTTCAGTATAGGTTGGGAAACCACAAGCTAAATCAGCTATTTCAAATGCTGAAATATGAGTAAAGGAGCTACTTGCAACCAATTTAAAACACTCTAGCAGGTAAAAAGGATCATTGGGAATAATTTAAAGGGGAGAAAGTTTTTGGGTGAACTGTCCCTTTAACAACCACTAGTTGAATGGAAAAAGAAAGGGTGTGCTGCACTCTCTGGTATGTCCTTGAGTTGCACCTCCTATTTTTTTTTTAAAACATTTATTGTTGCCATATAAACAGTTTATTATTGCTAATAGTGGATCTAAATACTACGCAAATAATAGAACACTTTATTAAAGTGCCATAAAACATGTTGAGATCTGTGCATATCCTAAAAGGGCTAATTAAATAAAAATGTTTGCATAAAAATTGTTTAAAAATTGCTGGCAAGTATTTTAAAACTAATTTTCAAAAATAAACAAAATGTCTATGCTGTCTGGAGTAGTCTGATCCACCCCCTCCTTATCAGTGTTTATCATCAGAAACACAGGCATTGTATTTCACAGCAGCTTATTTGCTTCTAGGCATGCTCCGGCAGATAAATGTGTGGGGGGAGTTAGAGCTGTACAATTCGGAAAGAAAGGGTTGTTGAAGGCCAGGCACTGCAGTGTAAATTTGCAGATAAAATAATTAAAGTGCATATTATTATATTTTGTCTCAATCACAACTTGTACTATGTCCCTTTAAGTTTATTCTTTTTTTTTTTTTCTTGGATACTGTAGTGCATACTAGTCTGCCATTGTCTATACATCATAAGTTAAAAACATTAACAATTAACAAATATGAAATATTACTGTAACAACAACTATTACATACATATATCTATGTATTTAAAAAAAAAAGTACTAATTTCATCTGTACTCATAGGGTAACTTAAGATATGATCATGTTGTAAAGAAAATATTGAACTTTATTTGACAAGGTGTCCAGGTATTTCAGTTATAAAATCTTTGATATGCTAATGTGTTTACTGAAGAGCAAATGATGTTGTGTGTACTACCATGAAGGAGAAACGTTTCAGCGGTTGCATTAACATCTACACCATTGGTCTCTATCCCCTTGACATCCATGCAGCACCTTTAAGAACCAGTAAATGTCATACTACATTACACTACCTGAGAGTAGAGACCACTTATTTATATGGGGACTCAGACATCTCCATGGGTTTGAAAGATAAGGGTCAGGGCAAAAAGGTTAACATGCTGTTCAACCTTTTAGAACAATGCAGCGCTAGCGAAGTTAGTGCTGTTTCCCCAGTTACTCCTGGAAATGTGAATGCAGTTGCACCAAATGCTTTTAACTCCACCTGAGCTCACCCAGCTGTTGAGAAAATGTGGAACATTTACTCAAAAATATTCTTTATACAATACATGCCCACCTAAATATTAGAATATTAGCAAACATCAAAGAAAGTCACAATATGAAGATATGTGATTATTAGAGTGGGCATATCAGGATTATGGAATGTCAGAGAATGGTACTGGGAAAAACGGCCCCAAGATGTTTAGTGTGAAGAACCTAACTAGGTAGTTTCTGGTATGGGCTGAACTTTCCAAATGTTGAAATGTTAAACACCAGTTAAATATGTAAAGCTAATAAAATACTCAGTATTTTTAATTTAAATATGAGAGTGAATTTCAACTTAGTGTACCCTAAGTATAGTTCATTTTTAAGCACTGCTGTTTGCTCTTCGGTGTCTACTGTAAGAGTCTTGGTCCTAAGAAAAAACTAATATCATGTCTTCCCCCCTAAAAAAAAAATTTCAGGACCATATTGTAGAGGTGTCCCCTTCAGATGCCATTTTTAAAAAATGAAAAAAATAAAACCCCAAGAAACTTTTTTCTATACCGAAAATAATAATAACTGTTTATTGTTTATGAGGGAATGCCTCTGTCCACCAATAAAAAAGTGGCAGGAGAGATGTTTATCAGCCAGTGAGCAACCAGTTTTACACACAAGCTTCCCGTTAGCCTAAAAATTAATATAAACATCTGTATCTTAAAATTTTTTATTAAAATATAATTGATCTTGTTTAGTACTATTACGTATGCATGATATACATTCTTTTTATTGCCCCTTTAAGCATATTATAAAAAAATATTATAAACCAGTACACAGAGTTCTTTGACCTTAATTAAAGGCACTTTGCCTATGCACTTGTGCTGAAAGGAGTATTTGGTGAGCAGTAATATGTGCACATGAATTCTTATTACTTAAGACCTAATGCTAGGTAGAAATAGAATAAACATTACTTTTTATAAGGATTAAAGAAAAAGTTTTTTATCTCTTCAATAAGAATTAAAGCTTGGTATAAAAACATTAGCTGAAAATGAGTATACAAATCTGTCTTGTTATTGCAAAGCAAGAATGCTTCATTCTATCTGGATTTGTGCTAAGTTTCTATGCAGCAGCTTTGAATTTTGACTAGAGATCAAGTTATCAGTGCCCTAAATCCCCAATCATGTTAACATACACTTCATAAACCAGTTAGACAAGCAGACAACATGAAAAGCCAAAAGGTTAAGTACATATGATTGACCTTAAGGAGGCTGTGCTCTACACATCATTAAATATGTTGTGCTCTCCTGCTTCAGATGGTCACACTGCAAAGTATCCTGGGAACATTATTTAATGCTTAGAGGTTCTACCTACATTTCTGTGACATAAAATCAATAGCCTCTTCTTATCCTCAATTGCACGGGCTTTTCTCTGCTATTAACTGTCCTTTAGACACATGTTGGGAGAATTACCTGTCTATTTAATGAATAAAACAATAAAAAAGAAATATTAGATATTTCATTTAGATCAATTTTATAATAGTATTGGAAAATGAAAAGTGCAGCTTGATATTAATGAGGGCACTTCCACATTTTTAAATGTTCATTGTATATTTTTTTAATTGCATGAAATTATCTGTTTGATACATATTTGTATTCTGAACCTTAAAGGAACAGAAAAGTCAAAATTAAACTTTAAAGATACAAATAAAAACAACTTTCCAATGTACTGAAAGATCAAATGTGCTTTGTTCTTTGATATCCTTTGATGAAGAGTAAAGCCAGGTAGGCTGGTAGGAGCTCAAGAGTGTGCACGTCTTTAGCAGTCTATAGCAGCAGTGTTTGCAACTATGTATAACATTACTGTAAACATTGTTGCAAACACTGCTGCCAAATCGCTAGCGACACGGTGGATGATTTCTCAAGGGCCGAATGGCCCCTGATGCCCCTGTTTCTGCACAAGCCTTTAGGCTTTCAGGAAACAGGAGTTAAGAAGCAGCGGTCTTAAGACTGCTGCTCCTTAACTGGTCCACCGCCTCTGAGGCTGCGGACATCAATCCGCTTGATCCTATACGATCGGGTTGATTGACACCCCCTGCTAGCGGCCGATTGGCCGCAAATCTGCAGGGGGTGGCATTGCACAAGCAGTTCACCGGAACTGCTTGTGCAATGTTAAATGCCGACAGCGTATGCTGTCGGCATTCAGCAATGTCGGGCAAACATGATTCGCTACAGCGAATCATGTCCACCCGCCATTTTGGCCCCATGGGCTTGCTCCTGAGCTCACCTAGGATTCATCTTTAAAGGGACAGTCTACTAAATTGTTATTCTTTAAAAAGATAGATAATCACTTTTTTACCCATTAACAGTTTTTGCATAACCACCATAGTTATATTAATACACTTTTTATCTCTGTGATTAACTTGTATTTAAGCTTCTTCTGACAGCCCCCTGATCACATGACATTTTTATTTATTATCTATTAAGTTGCATTTTAGCCAATTAGTGCGGTGTCATGCACAAGCCATGGCAGAGAGCTCAATGTTATCTATATGGCCCACATGAACTAGCAGTCTCTTGTTGTGAAAAGCAAATAAAAATACATGTGATAATAGGCTGTCTATAGTGGCTTAGAAACAGACTGAAATTTAGAGGTTAAAAGGTTATAAAGTATATTAATATAACAATGTTAGTTGTGCAAAGCTGGGGAATGGGTAGTAAAGGCTATTTTTTTAAAACAATAATAATTCTGGTGTAGACTGTCCCTTTAACAAAGGATACGAAGAGAACTAAAAAAATTTTATAACAAAAGTAAATTGTGAAGTTCTTTAAAATGTACGCTCGATCCAATCCATTTAGGTTTAATTTTGACTTTACTGCCGTTTTAAGTTTATGTCATTATGGCTGCTACAGATTAACCTCTTCTTCCATATCTGAGCAATTATTGGCTTTTACAGTAATGACAAAAGTGCCTATCACTATCAGAACCTAAACTAAAAATATCTTAGTAATTAGGAATATTTACATTTCATATTTTATGCAAATTTTTTAACACCTGGTCATATAGTAAAAAGCACAATTGACTCTACTACACAAGCAAAAAAAGGTCTTATTTGCTATAGTGACTGATTTTTTTTTATTATTATTATTATGATTATTATTATTTGTAGTGCACCAACAAATTCTATAGTGCTATAACCATATGTGCAATATACAATGGTAACAGTTATAGGAGGCAATAATAGAGAACACATTGCCAGAAGACTCTTACACTGCATTTACAGATAAAGGAACAGTAGACACCTTGTGGTTACAAGATATTTCTGTTGTCTTGCTATAGAATTACATATCAGCCAAGATAAACATATTTAAGACAAATTAACACTGTGTTTACAGATTATGTTTTTCTTTCAAAAACCAAACTCCATCCACTACTTGCCCTATTTGGAGGAGACAATCTAGCTGCCAAGGAAGGCTAGCCACTGTCATATTGTTAGTACAGAGGGACAATAGTTTAACTGTTAAAGACAATTAGGGAAATACATGTAGCAGGGTTAGCCTTTAGAAGTCTGCAGTGTGCTTTTTTAGTTCTGAAAATAAGAAATTTATTTTATGTGCCCATTGCATCTGACACCAATCGCATACATCCTGCAAAAATAACTTATGATAATATTATGGGCCAGATTACGAGTGGAATAAAACTGATAGTAACGGCGCTAACAACTAAATATATAAATATATTCAGTCTTTACATAGAAATCTATTTGTTATAAAACACATTCATTACTCTGTAAATGAGAAAAAGAGAGAGAGAGAGAGAGAGAGAGAGAGTGAGAGAGAGAGAGAGAGAGAGAGACAAAGAGGGGGAAGAGAGAGAGCCAAAGATGGAGGAGAGAGAGAGCAAAAGAAAGGGGGAGAGAGAGAGAGCCAAATATGGAGGAGAGAGAGAGCAAAAGAGAGGGGGAGAGAGATAGTAAGGGCGCTAAGAGAGGGGGAGAGAGAGAGCCAAAGAGAGAGGGGAGAGAGCAAAAGAAAGGGGGAGAGAGCAAGGGGTGGGACCGCTGTACTGCAAGAAATGGCCAGTGTGCATGGGCTTAAGGACTAGTTATTTAATAAAAAACACATTCATTTATAAAGGAACTTGAAAATTATTTGGAAGTCTCCCCTAATTGTGTGTGTGTACACAATATAACAAATCAATGAGGATAGAATCAAGAAGCAACAAGCATAGGCCTAGATTTAGAGTTCGGCGGTAGCCGTCAAAACCAGCGTTAGAGGCTCCTAACGCTGGTTTTGGGCGCCCGCTGGTATTTGGAGTCAGTGATTAAAGGGTCTAACGCTCACTTTTCAGCCGCGACTTTTCCATACCGCAGATCCCCCTACGCCATTTGCGTAGCCTATCTTTTCAATGGGATCTTTCTAACGCCGGTATTTAGAGTCGTTTCTGCAGTGAGCGTTAGAGCTCTAACGACAAGATTCCAGCCGCCTGAAAATAGCAGGAGTTAAGAGCTTTCTGGCTAATGCCGGTTTATAAAGCTCTTAACTACTGTACCCTAAAGTACACTAACACCCATAAACTACCTATGTACCCCTAAACCGAGGTCCCCCCACACCGCCGCCACTCGATTAAAATTTTTAACCCCTAATCTGCCGACCGCCACCTACGTTATATTTATGTACCCCTAATCTGCTGCCCCTAACCCCGCCGACCCCTGTATTATATTTATTCACCCCTAACCTGCCCCCCACAACGTCGCCGCCAGCTACTTACAATAATTAACCCCTAATCTTCCGACCGCAAATCGCCGCCACCTACGTTATCCCTATGTACCCCTAATCTGCTGCCCCTAACACCGCCGACCCCTATATTATATTTATTAACCCCTAATCTGCCCCCCTCAACGTCGCCGACACCTGCCTACACTTATTAACTCCTAATCTGCCGAGCGGACCTGAGCGCTACTATAATAAAGTTATTAACCCCTAATCCGCCTCACTAACCCTATCATAAATAGTATTAACCCCTAATCTGCCCTCCCTAACATCGCCGACACCTACCTTCAATTATTAACCCCTAAACTTCCGATCGGAGCTCACCGCTATTCTAATAAATGGATTAACCCCTAAAGCTAAGTCTAACCCTAACACTAACACCCCCCTAAGTTAAATATAATTTTTATCTAACGAAATAAATTAACTCTTATTAAATAACTTATTCCTATTTAAAGCTAAATACTTACCTGTAAAATAAATCCTAATATAGCTACAATATAAATTATAATTATATTATAGCTATTTTAGGATTAATATTTATTTTACAGGCAACTTTGTAATTATTTTAACCAGGTACAATAGCTATTAAATAGTTAAGAACTATTTAATAGTTACCTAGTTAAAATAATAACAAATTTACCTGTAAAATAAATCCTAACCTAAGTTATAATTAAACCTAACACTACCCTATCAATAAAATAATTAAATAAACTACCTACAATTACCTACAATTAACCTAACACTACACTATCAATAAATAAATTAAACACAATTGCTACAAATAAATACAATTAAATAAACTAGCTAAAGTACAAAAAATAAAAAAGAACGAAGTTACAGAAAATAAAAAAATATTTACAAACATAAGAAAAATATTACAACAATTTTAAACTAATTACACCTACTCTAAGCCCCCTAATAAAATAACAAAGCCCCCCAAAATAAAAAATTCCCTACCCTATTCTAAATTAAAAAGGTTACAAGCTCTTTTACCTTACCAGCCCTGAACAGGGCCCTTTGCGGGGCATGCCCCAAGAATTTCAGCTCTTTTGCCTGTAAAAGAATAAATACAATACCCCCCCCCCCCCAACATTACAACCCACCACCCACATACCCCTAATCTAACCCAAACCCCCCTTAAATAAACCTAACACTAAGCCCCTGAATATCTTCCTACCTTGTCTTCACCATCCAGGTATCACCGATCCGTCCTGGCTCCAAGATCTTCATCCAACCCAAGCGGGGGTTGGCGATCCATAATCCGGTGCTCCAAAGTCTTCCTCCTATCCGGCAAGAAGAGGACATCCGGACCGGCAAACATCTTCTCCAAGCGGCATCTTCGATCTTCTTCCATCCGGTGCGGAGAGGGTCCATCTTGAAGCAGGCGACGCGGATCCATCCTCTTCTTCCGATGTCTCCCGACTAATGACGGTTCCTTTAAGGGACGTCATCCAAGATGGCGTCCCTCGAATTCCGATTGGCTGATAGGATTCTATCAGCCAATCGGAATTAAGGTAGGAATTTTCTGATTGGCTGATGGAATCAGCCAATCAGAATCAAGTTCAATCCGATTGGCTGATCCAATCAGCCAATCAGATTGAGCTCGCATTCTATTGGCTGTTCCGATCAGCCAATAGAATGCGAGCTCAATCTGATTGGCTGATGGGATCGGCCAATCGGATTGAACTTGATTCTGATTGGCTGATTCCATCAGCCAATCAGAAAATTCCTACCTTAATTCCGATTGGCTGATAGAATCCTATCAGCCAATCGGAATTCGAGGGACGCCATCTTGGATGACGTCCCTTAAAGGAACCGTCATTAGTCGGGAGACATCGGAAGAAGAGGATGGATCCGCGTCGCCTGCTTCAAGATGGACCCTCTCCGCACCGGATGGAAGAAGATCGAAGATGCCGCTTGGAGAAGATGTTTGCCGGTCCGGATGTCCTCTTCTTGCCGGATAGGAGGAAGACTTTGGAGCACCGGATTATGGATCGCCAACCCCCGCTTGGGTTGGATGAAGATCTTGGAGCCAGGACGGATCGGTGATACCTGGATGGTGAAGACAAGGTAGGAAGATCTTCAGGGGCTTAGTGTTAGGTTTATTTAAGGGGGGTTTGGGTTAGATTAGGGGTATGTGGGTGGTGGGTTGTAATGTTGGGGGGGGTATTGTATGTGTTTTTTTTACAGGCAAAAGAGCTGAATTCTTTGGGGCATGCCCCGCAAAGGGCCCTGTTCAGGGCTGGTAAGGTAAAAGAGCTTTGAACTTTAGTAATTTAGAATAGGGTAGGGCATTTTTTTATTTTGGGGGGCTTTGTTATTTTATTAGGGGGCTTAGAGTAGGTGTAATTAGTTTAAAATTGTTGTAATATTTTTCTTATGTTTGTAAATATTTTTTTATTTTCTGTAACTTAGTTCTTTTTTATTTTTTGTACTTTAGCTAGTTTATTTAATTGTATTTATTTGTAGCAATTGTGTTTAATTTATTTATTGATAGTGTAGTGTTAGGTTAATTGTAGGTAATTGTAGGTAGTTTATTTAATTATTTTATTGATAGGGTAGTGTTAGGTTTAATTATATCTTAGGTTAGGATTTATTTTACAGGTAAATTTGTTATTATTTTAACTAGGTAACTATTAAATAGTTCTTAACTATTTAATAGCTATTGTACATGGTTAAAATAATTACAAAGTTGCCTGTAAAATAAATATTAATCCTAAAATAGCTATAATATAATTATAATTTATATTGTAGCTATATTAGGATTTATTTTACAGGTAAGTATTTAGCTTTAAATAGGAATAAGTTATTTAATAAGAGTTAATTTATTTCGTTAGATAAAAATTATATTTAACTTAGGGGGGTGTTAGTGTTAGGGTTAGACTTAGCTTTAGGGGTTAATCCATTTATTAGAATAGCGGTGAGCTCCGATCAGAAGTTTAGGGGTTAATAATTGAAGGTAGGTGTCGGCGATGTTAGGGAGGGCAGATTAGGGGTTAATACTATTTATGATAGGGTTAGTGAGGCGGATTAGGGGTTAATACATTTATTATAGTAGCGCTCAGGTCCGCTCGGCAGATTAGGGGTTAAAAGTGTAATGCAGGGGTCAGCGATAGCGTGGGCGGCAGATTAGGGGTTAATAAGTGTAAGGCTAGGGGTGTTTAGACTCGGGGTACATGTTAGAGTGTTAGGTGCAGACGTAGGATGTGTTTCCCCATAGGAAACAATGGGGCTGCGTTAGGAGCTGAACGCTGCTTTTTTGCAGGTGTTAGGTTTTTTTTCAGCTCAAACAGCCCCATTGTTTCCTATGGGAGAATCGTGCACGAGCACGTTTTTGATGCCGGCCGCGTCCGTAAGCAGCTCTGGTATCGAGAGTTGCATTTGCGGTAAAAATGCTCTACGCTCCTTTTTTGGAGCCTAACGCAGCATTTGTTTGAACTCTCGATACCAGAGTTAAATTTATGGTGCGGCCAGAAAAAAACCCGCGGAGCGTTAACAGCCCTTTTACCGCCGAACTCTAAATCTAGGCCTTAGTTTTTTAAAAAGGCAACAAGTACAGTTAAAAAAGCAACAGTCTCATTACTTTTTTCAGTTAGAAGTATCCATTAGGCCAGAGGGTCTTAAAGTAATAACTAGTTGGCAATTGATGTCAAGAGTAAATAAACGTGTGGTGTAAGCAGCCTCTTTCGGTATACCACCTAAGAACACTTTTACAGACGTGTCAATGTCAATACTTTAAGTTAAAGTTACCTCCAATTGGTTGATCAGATTATGCAGTCTCTGCAATTTTACTCATACCTGGGCTCCTATTCCGCTGGGAAGTTCCGAAGGAGTGTATTGGCTTAGTTGGTTTTCTCACAACCGCGAGTTCACCCCACGTGACCAATGGCATCTGACGCCATTTTTGCCTTTCTGTAAAGAAGCTGTGATGGTTCTTGTATCCGAAAAGATGCTATTATATAAAAAGTGCTGAAGTACACACCTCTCTGTAGAAATAGATGATGCCTCACCTGCACTTAGTGTTGCGCACGCAGGGAGTATTAGAAATAAAAAGTCACAGTTAACCCGGGTTAAAAAGTATTTTTCAATAAAATCAATGCAGTGGTATCAAACAGAAGTATTAGCCACAGCTTTCGGCGTGTTTCGCCCTTTCCAGGACTTTATCAAGATAAGTGTGGCTAGTCATTTCTATTGATATTGATATCTTTAGCTGTTAGCGCCCTTACTATCAGTTTTATAGCATTTACTAAATTTGAACAGATAGAAGGATCTGTTTTTTGTAAGGTGTTTGATATCTCAGACTCTAGCGCACTACTTTATTTCCAAATTATTTAGCAGATGACGAGTGGAGCGCAAATATTTGTGCGCGAGTGATAAGGGGTTTATTGTGGCTTATCACTGGTATTATTAGTTGAAAGTAAATGTGATCACTTGAGCACAATTGCGGTCTATGCTAGAATGATTACGAGTCCTCAGAGCTCTGGTTAACTGTTTGCAAAATAAAAAAAGTCACAACGCACATCAAAATTAAATTACAAAGTTGAGTTACAATCATAATAACACTGTTTAATAAAATGTATATATTTTTATTTGCACACAAAAGTTATAAGGGCTCAAAGATATGAGATTTTAGGGGGGAAAAAAAGGCAGGCAGAGGTCTTTAACATTGAGATACATACATATACATGTCTAAAGATGTACTGTATATATATATATAACAAATAGTATAAAATATACAATGGTGCACTAAATATTTATCAATTTCCAATGCTTAATAACTGTGCTAGCTGTCCCAAATGATATATATTACCACTTCAACAAGATAGGATTGAGCAAAATTACTAGTCAATCAAAGAGGGACACAGGCTGCACTTAGTTTTCAAAAGCTTTATTACTGCATATCTCCATATAAAACAAGTAAATCAGATCGTCTATTATCCACCCGAATTCCTAGTTGCAAGAATAAGAACACCTTCCAAACACACACGCACACATTCAGACTCAGATAGCTCACAGGATTAATGTCATATACATCAAAACTCTTCTGTTCAAAGGAAAGTGAAAATCTCCTATTACAAGTTACTATCACTCATTATTGCCACATATGAACAGAGAAATATTGTTTCCAATACACAGTTATAAAGTATGGGGCCCCGGTACTAAAGCTGTCATGATCGTTACTGAATGTCAATATCCCAGACTCATAAGTGTAAATACACGCTCTGGTGTGGGTTTAAACTCTCCAATGTGCTTATTCAATATTACAGCTACACAAATGGAAGAAGAGAGGCGCCAAACATAAAACAGTATCGTAGGTCCAATGCAATGAAAGAGGTGATTTCCCCCCCCCCCCTGGATAGTACTGTATACTCACAAGATGAGGCGGCACAAACAGCGTGCCTTAAACCGCAAGTCGGGACTATTCAGAGTCGCCCAACAGACACCGCCAGGCTAATACACGTCACCACGGGACTTCCAATCAGCTGCGGGTAAAATCACTCTGCTGCAACTGTCCGAGATCGGCTGAGAATTGTAGCGTCAGATGTTTAGACGACAGATGCAGAATCCCTCTTAGCAAACGATCAGGGGACAAGATGGATAGGTACTCAAAACACAGGAGCAAGTAAGGTAAAAATATAAAATGGGATTTATTACAGATTAAAACAACAGCAACGCGTTTTTCGGCTGGAAGGCCGTTTCATCAGGCTGTATCATATCAAGCCCTTGCTCTCTTTAAATACCTTACATGCACCTGTCTGTGGGTGGTCTAACAACTAATACCTGTCTTCCTCTCCACAGATTAACTCTTTCCTATCTGAAACATTGGTACCTATTTGTATATGAAAAAAACAAACTCAACTTGCTATGAGGCATATAACCTATTGATCTTTCACAACAATCGATAAAATATAATAGACTGTATAACATATAGATATATTACATATTCTGTTGTTAAAGCTAATAGAATAACGATAAAAAATTAAAATTTTATTTAAATTTTTAACCAGGAAGACCCATTATTGCGGGTATTGGTAGTCTTACCGATAAAATGTCTTCATATGTGGACTTCTTTTTGCAAAAACATGTACTGGGCCTTGAATCATACATTCAAGATTCCAGTGATTTGATTGAAAAACTAGAGAAAATTACCATCACCCCAGATTTATTGTGGATAACATGTGATGTCCAATCACTATACTTAAATATATCACATCACTTAGGCTTATCAGCAGTATCAGAATTTTTACAGAACGACATCTATTTGCAGAGTGTACAGTGTGAATTTGTATTACAGCTTATTTCATTTATCCTGAGACACAACTATTTTGTGTTTCAGGATGATTTTTTCCTACAGGTCAAGGGTACCGCCATGGGCACCAGGTTCGCCCCAAGTTATGCCAATTTGTTTATGGGCTCCTTTGAACAGCAATATATATATACAGTGGCACATTTTGGGCGAGCCTGGTGTTCTATGGGCGGTACATTGACGATATGATATTCCTCTGGAGGGGTGATTTGACTTCTGCCAATTCCTTTGTAGAATATTTAAATTCTAATGACAAAGGTATATCTCTTACTAGTTCCATTCACCAAGAGACTATAATATTTTTGGATCTTGCACTCAGATTTGAAGGTTCTAAAGTGACCAGTGTCACTCACTTCAAGGCGGTCGATTGCAACAGTTATCTAGACTTTACTAGTCATCATTATTTCCCGTGGAAACGTAATATACCATATGGCCAATTCAAAAGAATTTGCCATAATTGTAGCACTCTAGCAGATTATGAGGCCCAAAGTCTGATATTAAAAGAACATTTCAGTGAAAAACATTATCCATCACATATTATAGAGAGTGGGTACCAAAGAGCTAAGCAGGATAAGAGAGAGGATTATTTAAAAAAAACAAACAAGGAACGGCAAAATCTGACAGGGGACTTGATCCCTTTCATTACTGAATACAACTGTCACCATACATTGATACGTCAGATTATCAATAAATATTGGGGTATCCTTCAAAAAGACCCCATTTTGGGGAATCTATTGGGTGATAAACCAAGAATAGTATATAGGAAAGCACCTAGTTTAAAATCTATGTTGGCTCGGAGTAAGGTGGTGAAAAATAAAATTCCGTATAACCGACATCGTGTCGGTTCATTACCAATGGGATCTTTTAGATGTAACATCAGAAGGTGTAAACTTTGTACTAAGATTATACATAAACAAACGACCTTTAAATCCAATATCACGGGTAAACACTTCTCAATAATGGGCCATATCACTTGTGCCTCAAAATATGTCATCTATTTGTTATCTTGCATTTGTGGGGTACAGTATGTGGGTAGGACCTGTAGAAGATTGAGTGTCAGATGGTCAGAACACCTAAGGAATATGAAAAAAAAAATACAGGAACCATAGTGTCCCCAGACATTGTAATCATAAGCACAATGGCCAAACTGGGTGCTTTAGTATTTGCCCTATCGAACATATTCCCACATCACACTTGTACAATAGATTGTTAAGGCTTAGACAGAGGGAGACCTACTGGATACACACATTGAAAAGTCTTCATCCCAATGGTCTAAATCTTAATATAGATTTGGCAGCCTTCTAAGACCATTGCGATATCCAGTGGGTCTCCCTTTGAATTAGTCAACACTTGAAGCATATGCCCAGTATAGTAGGACATGGGACCTCCTCGTATTTTAGTGTCATTAGTGCGATACCATCCGACATTTTAGGTATCAGTCACTAAGTCTTGGGAGCCATCTGTTAGCTAGTTATACTACCCAATATTTAGACCAGACATTGTTAGTGTAGGTTCGTATATCCCCATATAGATATTGGATATACAGATATAGCAGCATATTTAAGAATGTTGCGACCTCTAGTGGGTCGCCCTTCTAATATGCCATGCATTAAACAACTGCTCTTCAAAGTAATATTTGAGATACCCCTGTAGATATGGTAATATCAATTTATATTCAGTCCATTTCCCATTATTAGAGCATCCATAAATATTGGGATTAATTTTTACATCCTATGATATTATCAACAAATCATATATCACTACAATATTACAATTTCTTACACATACAATCTGGTCATTATTGGTCACTCACTAATGTGATATTTACATATCTATACAATGATAATGGCAATATAATGATGTTTTACTGTGGATGATTAATATATTTATGTACATTTTTAAAAAATTTGTATCATTGACATTATGCTATTAATTTGATTCATATGTTATAACTGAACTTAGTTTTTAATTATTTGGTATTTTTTTGAATTTTAATTTTTTATTGTTATTCTATTAGCTTTAACAACAGAATATGTAATATATCTATATGTTATACAGTCTATTATATTTTATCGATTGTTGTGAAAGATCTATAGGTTATATGCCTCACAGCAATTTGAGTTTTTTTTTTCATATACAAATAGGTACCAATGTTTCAGATAGGAAAGAGTTAATATGTGGAGAGGAAGACAGGTATTAGTTGTTAGACCGCTCACAGACAGGTGCATGTAAGGTATTTAAAGAGAGCAAGGGCTTGATATGATACAGCCTGATGAAACGGCCTTCCAGCCGAGAAACGTGTTGCTGTTGTTTTAATCTGTAATAAATCACATTTTATATTTTTACCTTACTTGCTCCTGTGTTTTGAGTACCTATCCATCTTGTCCCCTGATCGTTTGCTAAGAGCGATTCTGCATCTGTCGTCTGAACATCTGACGCTACAATTCTCAGCAGATCTCGGACAGTTGCAGCAGAGTGATTTTACCCGCAGCTGATTGGAAGTCCCGTGGTGACGTGTATTAGCCTGGCGGTGTCTGTTGGGCGACTCTGAATAGTCCCGACTTGCGGTTTAAGGCACGCTGTTTGTGCCGCCTCGTCTTGTGAGTATACTGTATTATCCAGGGGGGGGGGATTCACCTCTTTCATTGCATATATATATATAAAGACACACTGTTGCAAAAACTGTGTATTTGAGCCATAAGACATGCAATCACTTTCAGCTGTGTGCAACCCAAAACAGACTGTTATATTTTCTCTTTTCAAATCGGTTTATAGTCTCGCATGTATTGTTGCCACAACCTAGTTATCTACAGGAATCAAATTGTTGCAAAGTTCTTACTGGTAACACTCTAATAACCGGGTACATGTAGAGTGTTAACTGTGTATGTATTCAGCTGAGTTAGTTTTACACATGCATTATAGGGTATTCTCTCCTATCTCTCCTTTGTAGGTAAATATACGTTCAGGTAACCTCCAAAGCGTTCAGTATTCCAGTATATTATAATGTATCACAGGTACATAACATGAAAATATATTGGTGGTCTCGAACTGACTTTATGCAATGGTAAAGACTTCACCCCAGGTTACTCACGGTTATCCGGCCCCACTATGCGGGTTGTTAGAAAGTGTTCAGGCACTCCTCCTTCTCACCAGACAGCCGTTATCCAGTACAGAACTAGTAGCTTAAAAGATCTCCGCGGTGTATCTCACACACCAAAAAAGAATCCAATTTTACCACAAATGCGAAGAAATAAGCATTCATAGACCGAGCTAAATCAACACTGTGTATTTATTGTCACATCGAAAAAACAAAGGTTCCACCACTCCACACACTACAGCTACATCCAACGCGTTTCCTGCTGCTAAACAGCACTTCGTCAGGGATACTCACAGCTGTCTGATTGCACCTTTTATTAGGCTCACCATTCATTCCCAGAATTTAAAGGTATACTACCGCTTATATATTTAGCGGCATGTTTATAACGTATACGCCATTCAGTCTGGTGCATCAGTATCACATTACAATATATAAAATAACAATCTTAAATTTATATGTTACGAGTACATTGTATCTAAAAATATAGTTAGAAAAATTAAACACATAAGTTGGGAGAAAAACAGCTAATGCTATATAAACAAATACTTTTGCTACATCAGCATTTCATATACCACTGAGCTATTACATAGGTCACAAATACAAGGGCATATATCAAATATAGGTATAAACATGTATTCAGGACTCAGCACAATATATTGGTGATTTATTACAATACCATAGGTAACCTCTGGTAATAATAGTATTTGGGATAATTAATCACCTTTATCTATTGATAGTTTTATTTACATATATATCCTCCTAAGGAGAAAAATTGGAATACTATTAACTATCGATTACATCTCAGTTACCTATATAAAGTTTTACATCTGAGTTCTCGTTTATGCCCAAAGGACTCCCTGTCTTTAAGGTATAAATCCAATACACTTCTCTCCTATTAAGCGTCTGAGACCTATTACCACCTGTATTTAGTTTGGGCACATGATCAATACCTTGAAATGAGAATAAAGTATTGATATATTTTAGTTCCCCTATATCAAAATTATCATTCCTTCTATGTTGGGCAAAATGTTTTGCCACAGGTGTCTTTGGCACCTCACTCTCAAGGGACAACAGGTGCTCTCTCACTCTATCCTTTAGCATACGTGTCGTTCTACCAGTGTATTGAAAAAAACAGAGTTTACAAGTGATAAGATACACTATATATCTGGAATTACAGTTAAGGTGATGGTTCACCATGTACATATTACCTGTTACTGTAGAATTAAAAGTATCACTCCTAACCAGGTATTTGCATGATTTGCATGGTGTGCCACCACATCTATAGTTCCCATTTTTCTTTTTAAGCCACATTCTATCGTCCTTTTTCTCTTTGATAGAAAAATTTCTTTTAAGATTATTCTCTATAGTTTCTGCTCTCCTTGATACACACCTAATCCCTTTATCTATGACTGTTTTTAATTTAGGATCATTTCTTAATAGTGGGCTAAATTTCTGAATAATTTTACAAATTTCTGGATATTGTCTGCTATATTTAGTGGAAAAATTTAACCTATCCATATTTCCTGAAGTTTCATCCTGTTTGTTTTTATCCTGCAATAAAGATTTCCTGTCCATGGCCTTAACCTCTTCCATAGTTATTTCTAGATCCCTTTTCTTATAGCCCCTATCCATCAGTCTATTCTTTAATATATTTGCTTGTATAGAGTAATTTTCTTCACTACTACAATTACGTTTTAAACGCATAAACTGGCCTTTTGGAATTCCCTTTTTCACACTATAGGGATGGCCAGAATCTGCTCTAAGTATGGTATTGCCTGATGTTTTTTTTCTAAATATTTCTGTTGTAATACATCCTTTATCTATATCTCCTTTTATTGTCAAGTCTAGATAATCAACACTTTTCTCTGAGCAAAAAAATGTAAACCTCAGATTGTTATTATTGTCATTTAAATATCCCATAAACTGTTCTATAGTTGATTCACCACTTTTCCAGACTATTAGCAAATCATCTATAAATCTAGTATAAAATAAAATACGGTTTTGAAAAGGATTACTAGTAGTAAATATTTTCTTCAATTCAAAATATCAGACAGCTGTGAGTATCCCTGACGAAGTGCTGTTTAGCAGCAGGAAACGCGTTGGATGTAGCTGTAGTGTGTGGAGTGGTGGAACCTTTGTTTTTTCGATGTGACAATAAATACACAGTGTTGATTTAGCTCGGTCTATGAATGCTTATTTCTTCGCATTTGTGGTAAAATCATATATATATATATATATATACACACAAATATTTATAAAAAAAATATGAATAAGAAGAACATTGGAATGTGACATATTCATATTTTCATGTCGGGTTAGCGCATTTGAGAATATGCGATCGGGTTTGCGTGTGAGTAGGGTGTTATGTTTTTTTCCCACTATTATATTTAAAGTTCATTTTTTTGTGTGCATTGGGTTAGCGCACAAGTGAAAAATGTGTTACTTTAACTTGGAATACGAGCGCTACCCGACGCGCACAAAAACCTTACTTCTAGCAGAGTTAGCGTGCAAGCGGGAGCGTTAATTACCCCTCTACTTGTAATCTGGCCTGTAATCATTTAAAACTGACATAAAAAAGCTGATGCTGAATAAACCAACTTTTTTTTCCATATCGGAATAGTCCTGATCAGCCAGTAATTGCAAACATGCACTTTCTGGTAATTAAATATCAGATTTAAACAAAATTTAAGCAGAATTGTTTCACTTTTGTTTTTTTAATGCAAATATATTTAACTTCACAATTTATTTTTTTCTACAAAACTAATTTCAGACATTTAAGTATAATCCTTTACAGTAAACGATCTATTCAGTCAAGTGCACCCAGACTTGACTGGTACTGTAAATATATGTATAAGATATTAAAAAGGGACAGTAAACACTGTGTAATTACAAGACATTTCTGTCTTGTAAGTTTTGAGGTTTTTAAAACAAAATAACAAAATAACATCCTTTTCACAGCAGTTGTTTTTTATTAGCCAAACTCCACCTGGAGGAGCTAATATGGGCTTTAGTTTGTAGACAACAAGGGTAGCCACAGTCTGAATATGAGTATAAAATGCATTGTTTTGCAGTTATGATCAGTTAAAGACAATCCGTGAAAGATATGTAGCAGGCAGACAGCAGGGTGCATTTACAGTTCTGAAAATTAGAAATAACTAATTTTTCAGAGTCAAGTTATTTAAATAGGTGCTAAATAAATAATTAAAATATATTGCGAAGTTGTTTTAGTACATATAACTATATATTTTATATAAAAATTCCAAGATGTTTGCTGTCCCTTTAAAGGAACATTTTACTCGGCTAGCAGGGTTATTTGTGATAAGGGTTCATTGTATTTAAAGCAAAAGACACTTTACAAAGGGCTAGGCTCTTTCTCCCTCCCTCCACTAGGGGCCCGATCCGATATGCAGCGTCGCCCGCAAAAGCCGGCGACAACGAAATTTGCGCTGGTTTGGTATCCTATATACGGCGTAACCTAGAAGTTACGCTCGTCTATTTCTGCCTTCGTCCGTAGTTTTTTGGGCCATAGGCAGGTATACCAAACCAGCGCAGTTTGGTATCCAATATACTGCATAAGGACTTACGTGGCGAAAATGGAGAAATCTTACTCCATTTTCACATCGCCACAAAATGCAGCCGTAGTAAGCCTTACACTGTGTATTGGAGCCCCGTAACTCCCTAAACTACCTGCTAAATAAAACCTAACACCTAACGCATGCGCAATGTCTATCTACCTGTCAACCGCGATCCCCCGCCGCAATCCCTAATAAAGTATTTAACCCCTAAACCGCCGCTCCCGGCCCCCTCCGCCACCTACATTAAAAGTATAACCCCATAATGTGATCCCCCTACACCGTCGCAAGCTACATTACATACCCCCTAATGTGAGTCCCTTACACCGCCGCCATCTACCTTACCTACCCCCTAAAGTGAGCCCCTACCCCGCCTCCATCTACCTTACCTACCCCCTAAAGTGCGCCCCTACCCCGCCTCCATCTACCTTACCTACCCCCTAAAGTGAGCCCCTACCCCGCCGCTATCCATTTTAAAAATATTAACCCCTAATTTAATCCCCCTACACCGCCGCCTATATTAAACACATTAACCCCTAATCTAATCCCCCTACACCGCCGCCAGCTATATTAATTATATTAACCATAATTATATTAGGGTTAATATAGTTAATATAGTTATTATATTATATATATTAACTATATTAACCCTAATTATATTAGGGTTAATATAGTTAATATCGTTATTATATTATATATATATTAAGTATAATAACCCTATCTAACTCTAACATCCCTAACTAAATTCTTATTAAAATAGATCTAATTAATATTAATATTATTAATTAAAATATTCCTATTTAAATCTAAATACTTACCTATAAAATAAACCCTAAGATAGCTACAATGTAATTAATAATTACATTGTAGCTATTTTAGGGTTTATATTTATTTTACAGGTAACTTGGCATTTATTTTAGCTAGGTAAAATAGCTATTAAATAGTTAATAACTATTTAATAGCTACCTAGTTAAAATAATTACCAATTTACCTGTAAAATAAATCCTAACCTAAGTTACAAATACACCTACACTATCAATAAATTAAATAAACTACAAATATCTAAACTAAAATACAATAAAATAAACTAAACTAAATTACAAAAACAAACAAACACTAAATTACAAAAAATTAAAAAAAATTACAAGATTTTTAAGCTAATTACACCTATTCTAATCCCTCTAATAAAATAATAAAGCCCTCCAAAATAAAAAACATTCCCTACCCTATTCTAAATTAAAAAAGTTCACAGCTCTTTTACCTTACCAGCCCTTAAAAGGGCCTTTTGCGGGGAATGCCCCAAAGAATTCAGCTCTTTTGCATTTAAATAAACATACAATACCCCCCCAACATTACAACCCACCACCCACATACCCCTATTATAAACCCACCCAAACCCCCCTTAAAAAAACCTAACACTACCCCCCTGAAGATCTCCCTACCTTGTCTTCACCCAGCCGGACACAACTCTTCATCCCATCCGGGCGATGTCCAATCAAGCGGCAGAGAAGTCTTCTTCCATCCGGGCGATGTCTTTAATCAAGCGGCAGTGAAGTCTTCTTCCATCCGGGTGATGTCTTCAATCAAGCGGCAGTGAAGTCTTCTTCCATCTGGCGATGTCTTCAAGCAAAGCGGCATCTTCAATCTTCTTTCTTCGCTCCTCCGCTGCGGAGCATCCATCCTGCACGAAGACTGAACGAGGAATGAGGTACCTTTAAATGACGTCATCCAAGATGGCGTCCGTCGAATTCCGATTGGCTGATAGGATTCTATCAGCCAATCGGAATTAAGGTAGAAAAATCTGATTGGCTGATTGAATCAGCCAATCAGATTCACGTTCAATCCGATTGGCTGAACCAATCAGCCAATCGGATTGAGCTTGAATCTGATTGGCTGATTCAATCAGCCAATCAGATTTTTCTACCTTAATTCCGATTGGCTGATAGAATCCTATCAGCCAATCGGAATTCGATGGACGCCATCTTGGATGACGTCATTTAAAGGTACCTCATTCCTCGTTCAGTCTTCGTGCAGGATGGATGCTCCGCGGCGGAGGAGCGAAGAAAGAAGATTGAAGATGCCGTTTTGCTTGAAGACATCGCCGGATGGAAGAAGACTTCACTGCCGCTTGATTGAAGACATCGCCCGGATGGAAGAAGACTTCACTGCCGCTTGATTGAAGACATCGCCTGGATGGAAGAAGACTTCACTGCCGCTTGATTGAAGACATCTCCCGGATGGAAGAAGACTTCTCTGCCGCTTGATTGGACATCGCCCGGATCGGATGAAGAGTTCTGCCCGGCTGGGTGAAGACAAGGTAGGGAGATCTTCAGTGGGGTAGTGTTAGGTTTTTTTAAGGGGGGTTTGGGTGGGTTTAGAATAGGGGTATGTGGGTGGTGGGTTGTAATGTTGGGGGGGTATTGTATGTTTATTTAAATGCAAAAGAGCTGAATTCTTTGGGGCATGCCCCGCAAAAGGCCCTTTTAAGGGCTGGTAAGGTAAAAGAGCTGTGAACTTTTTTAATTTAGAATAGGGTAGGGACATTTTTTTATTTTGGGGGCTATATTATTTTATTAGGGGGCTTAGAATAGGTGTAATTAGCTTAAAAATCTTGTAATATTTTTTTTTATTTTTGTAATTTAGTGTTTGTTTGTTTTTGTAATTTAGTTTAGATTATTTAATTTTAGTTTAGTTTAGATATTTGTAGTTTATTTAATTTATTGATAGTGTAGGTGTATTTGTAACTTAGATTAGGATTTATTTTACAGGTAAATTGGTAATTATTTTAACTAGGTAGCTATTAAATAGTTATTAACTATTTAATAGCTATTGTACCTAGTAAAAATAAATGCCAAGTTACCTGTAAAATAAATATAAACCCTAAAATAGCTACTATGTAATTATTAATTACATTGTAGCTATCTTAGGCCTAGATTTGGAGTTTGGCGGTAGCCGTGAAAACCAGCGTTAGAGGCTCCTAACGCTGGTTTTAGGCTACCGCCGGTATTTGGAGTCAGTCAAAAAAGGGTCTAACGCTCACTTTTCAGCCGCGACTTTTCCATACCGCAGATCCCCTTACGTCAATTGCGTATCCTATCTTTTCAATGGGATCTTTCTAACTCCGGTATTTAGAGTTGTGTCTGAAGTGAGCGTTAGAAATCTAACGACAAATCTCCAGCCGCAGAAAAAAGTCAGTAGTTAAGAGCTTTCTGGGCTAACGCCGGTTCATAAAGCTCTTAACTACTGTGCTCTAAAGTACACTAACACCCATAAACTACCTATGTACCCCTAAACCGAGGCCCCCCCACATCGCCGACACTCGATTAAATTTTTTTAACCCCTAATCTGCTGACCGCCACCTACGTTATACTTATGTACCCCTAATCTGCTGCCCCTAACACCGCCGACCCCTATATTATATTTATTAACCCCTAACCTGCCCCCCACAACGTCGCAGCCAGCTACCTACAATAATTAACCCCTAATCTGCCGACCGCAAAGAGCCGCCAGATACGTTATCCTTATGTACCCCTAATCTGCTGCCCCTAACACCGCCGACCCCTATATTATATTTATTAACCCCTAGTCTGCCCCCTCAACGTCACCTCCACCTGCCTACACTTATTAACCCCTAATCTGCCGAGCGGACCGCACCGCTACTATAATAAAGTTATTAACCCCTAATCCGCCTCACTAACCCTATAATAAATAGTATTAACCCCTAATCTGCCCTCCCTAACATCGCCGACACCTAACTTCAATTATTAACCCCTAATCTGCCGACTGGAGCTCACCGCTATTCTAATAAATGTATTAACCCCTAAAGCTAAGTCTAATCCTAACACTAACACCCCCCTAAATTAAATATAATTTTAATCTAACGAAATTAATTAATTCTTCTTAAATAAATTATTCCTATTTAAAGCTAAATACTTAACTGTAAAATAAATCCTAATATAGCTGCAATATAAATTATATTTATATTATAGCTATTTTAGGATTAATATTTATTTTACAGGTAACTTTGTATTTATTTTAACCAGGTACAATAGCTATTAAATAGTTAAGAACTATTTAATAGCTAAAATAGTTAAAATAATTACAAATTTACCTGTAAAATAAATCCTAACCTAAGTTACAATTAAACCTAACACTACACTATCAATAAATAAATTAAATAAAATACCTATAATTATCTACAATTAAACCTAACACTACACTATCAATAAATAAATTAAATACAATTCCTACAAATAAATACAATGAAATAAACTAACTAAAGTACAAAAAATAAAAAAGAACTAAGTTACAAAAAATAAAAAAATATTTACAAACATTAGAAATATATTACAACAATTTTAAACTAATTACACCTACTCTAAGCCCCCTAATAAAATAATAAAGCCCCCCAAAATAAAAAAATGCCCTACCCTATTCTAAATTACTAAAGTTCAAAGCTCTTTTACCTTACCAGCCCTGAACAGGGCCCTTTGCGGGGCATGCCCCAAGAAGTTCAGCTCTTTTGCCTGTAAAAAAAAACATACAATACCCTCCCCCAACATTACAACCCACCACCCACATACCCCTAATCTAACCCAAACCCCCCTTAAATAAACCTAACACTAAGCCCCTGAAGATCTCCCTACCTTGAGTCGTCTTCACCCAGCCGAGCCAAATTCTTCATCCAAGCGGAGCAAGAAGAGGTCTTCCATCCGGTAGAAGTCTTCATCCAAGCGGGGCAGAAGAGGTCTTCCATCCGATTGAAGTCTTCATCCAAGAGGCATCTTCTATCGTCATCCATCCGGAGCGGAGCGGCAGCATCCTGAAGACCTACGACGCGGAACATCCATCCTGGCCGACGACTGAACGACGAATGACGGTTCCTTTAAATGACGTCATCCAAGATGGCGTCCCTCGAATTCCGATTGGCTAATAGGATTCTATCAGCCAATCGGAATTAAGGTAGGAATATTCTGATTGGCTGATGGAACCAGCCAATCAGAATCAAGTTCAATCCGATTGGCTGATCCAATCAGCCAATCAGATTGAGCTCGCATTCTATTGGCTGTTCCGATAGACTCGGGGTACATGTTAGAGTGTTAGGTGCAGACGTAGGAAGTGTTTCCCCATAGCAAACAATGGGGCTGCGTTAGGAGCTGAACGCGGCTTTTTTGCAGGTATTAGTTTTTTTTTCAGCTCAAACAGCCCCATTGTTTCCTATGGGGGAATCGTGCACAAGCACGTTTTTGAGGCTGGCCGCGTCCGTAAGCAACTCTGGTATCGTTAGATACGCGGGTCTTTACCGACAAAACTCTAAATCTAGCCGTTAGGGTTTATTTTATAGGTAAGTATTTAGATTTAAATAGGAATATTTTAATTAATAATATTAATATTAATTAGATTTATTTTAATAAGAATTTAGTTAGGGATGTTAGAGTTAGATAGGGTTATTATACTTAATATATATATAATATAATAACGATATTAACTATATTAACCCTAATATAATTAGGGTTAATATAGTTAATATATATAATATAATAACTATATTAACTATATTAACCCTAATATAATTAGGGTTAACATAGTTAATATAGCTGGCGGCGGTGTAGGGGGATTAGATTAGGGGTTAATGTGTTTAATATAGGTGGCGGCGGTGTAGGGGGATTAAATTAGGGGTTAATATTTTTAAAATAGATGGCGGCGGGGTAGGAGTTCACTTTAGGGGGTAGGTAAGGTAGATGGCGGCGGTGTAAGGGGCTCACTTTAGGGGGTAGGTAAGGTAGATGGTGGCGGGGTAGGGGCTCACTTTAGGGGGTAGGTATAGTAGATGGCGACGGGGTAGGGGCTCACTTTAGGGGGTAGGTAAGGTAGATGGCGGCGGGGTAGGGGCTCACTTTAGGGGTTAGGTAAAATAGATGGCGGCGGGGTAGGGGCTCACTTTAGGGGGTAGGTAAGGTAGATGGCGGCAGGGTAGGGGCTCACATTAGGGGGTTATAGATTTAATATAGCTGGCGGCGGGGTCTGGGAGCGGCGGTTTAGGGGTTAATAACTTTATTAGGTGGCAGCGGGGTCCGGGAGCGGTGGTTTAGGGGTTAATGCATTTTTTATTGTTAGGATAGTGAGGGGGGATAGCGGATAGAGGGTTAGACGTGTCGGGCTATGTTTGGGAGGCGTGTTAGACAGTACGGGAGATTTAATACTTTAGTCAGGTTTTGCAGGCGCCGGCAGTTTCTAAAGTGCCGTAAGTCACTGGCGACTCCAGAAATTTGTACTTATTCAGATTTCTGGACATCGCTGGTTTGTGAGACTTACGGCACCTTAGCCTCTGACTGCGCCGTATATAGGATAGCTCGAGTTGCGAGCTGAAACTGCGGGCGGCGGGCATTCCCTTGCTTGTGCCGCAAACTACGATCTTTATTGGATCGCGCCTCCAGTGTTCTAATGTCTTTTGTTTACATAGATTTTCTGTAGCCATTACTGTTACTATTGGAATTTTTAGTATAGATAGAGGCTTCAACAGAAAATATAGCTTTTTAAAATAAAATAACAGTAAATTATATATTTGTAAATAATTGAATACACCCCAGCAAGTAAAATTGTTCATTGGCAGCACATTAAAGGGGTGACAATCTTACAGTACACAGTATGCTGTCGGCATTTATCGATGTGCAGAGGACATAATAAATCTACCCCTATGTCTCTTCAAATTCCTCACCAATTTACTTTGTTATGACAATAGATAAGACGGTATCCAGAAAGTAAAAGTATTTACTGACCAAATCCTTGCTAATATGTGTCTAATCTGCAAAATCACCAGTATTTTTACAGCACAATCACTTTAATTATCATCATCCATCACTTAATGGGAAAAAAGGTGCAACATTTCCTCTGACATTATGAATTATACAAGGGTCAGCAAGTTAAAGTCTTAGTTGGCAACACAAATATTGGCCTGAGGAATCAAACCAATCTTCCCAACTGCTCTTATCCATATGGGTTCAATGAACTGTGGAGTATAAGCTTATGTTCACTGACAATGCCTGCAAGAGTTTGTTTCATGTCCACGGTATCAGAAAAAAACAACGAAAAAGTGGGATACAATTTATCAAAAATATAGCAGCTAGCTGCTGACAAAAAGAAATATATATTTCTTGTAAGAAAACAGATTATTTTGGTCTCAGATACTCAATATCTTGAGTCTAGAATTTGACTTTGAAATAGTTATGAGCAAACTCAGTGCTCGCTTTGTGTCCAAAAGAAATGTGATTCATGAGAGGGCCTGTTTTCACAAACTTGCTCAGGGTGTGCGAGAATCTGTGGAGTAATTTGTGCGCAGCCTGTATGAACTAGCTGAATTCTGTGAGTTTGGTGTTGCTAAAGAAGAGCAAATCAGAGACAGAATAGTCATAGGAATTGCAGATGCTGAGGTCTCACTGAAGCTACAGTTGGAGGTTAACTTAACATTAGATGGGGCTATTAGGATGGCCCACCAGAGTGAACTGGTGAAAGCAAAGTGCTGATCTGAGGTCTGAGAGTATTGTGGATGAAGTCCAGCAGTTCAGGAGAGCTGCAGGTGAAAGGCACAGTGTGAGCGGCAGACCAAGGGCAACAAATAGGCCCAGAAGCAGATGGGCACAGCAGGCTTGCTGCACGCAGTCTAACCGTACCCATGATCAGAATGTCAGATACCCCGCTAAAGATAAAAGATGTAGAAAGTGTAAGCGAATGGGCCATTTTGAAGTGGTGTGTAAAACTGAATACATTAAGGAGAGGCAGTTGGCTAGTGACCAGGAGGGTCAAGAAGTGTCCTTTGTAAGGTCTGTTGTTGAACAGTCTAGTTCAGATGAAGATTGGCGGGTTACCCTTACTGTAATGGGAGCCAAGGTTGCCTTTAAGATTGACACGGGAGCAGACATCACTGTAATGTCCCTTGCAGCATTCATAAAACTGCCTCGACAGCCTCAGCTGGTGAAAGATACAATGAAAGTTCATAGTCCTGGTGGCCGCATCGATTGTGCAGGGAAATTTCTTGCCAGCTGCGAGTACAAGCAGAGGAAATTTACCATGTGGGTACATGTAATTAAAGGTCAGTGTGTTAACAACCTATTGAACAGGAAAACAGCCTGTGGTTTTGAGATTTCGGAAGACATGTTTGGTGAATTGGGCCTACTGAATTGCAACCCAGTCCGAATATCACTTAAAATTGATGCAGTCCCATACAGCATTACCCCTCCTCGCAGAATTCCATTCCCGCCCATGCCTCAAGTGGGGAAGGAACTTCTGCGTATGAAGAATATGGGAGTTATTGAAGAGGTTGTTGAAGCAACTGACTGGTGTGCCCCCATTGTACCTGTTGCATCTGCGTAGCTTTGAAAAGGCTGAATGAGGCAGTGAAGAGAGAGAGACATGTGCTGTCGATGCTTAAAGACATAGCTCTGAAACTGGCTGGGGCGGCGTTCTGGCTGGGGTGAACTTCTCTACACTGGATGCTCTACATCCACAGTTCTGCAAACTGACTACCTTCATTACACCAGTAGGTCGGTTTTCTTCTGCAGACTCCCCTTTGGGATATCCTCTGCTCCTGAAATCTTTCAAAGAGAGATGAGTTCCCTCCTAAGGGACCACGAAGGCACGGCAGTCGTCATGGACAACATTTTAGTGTATGGGTCTACATTGGAAGAACATGATCAGGGATTGAGCTGTGTGCTGCAAACCATTAGAGAGTCCGTGCTGAAATTAAATAAAGAGAAATGCCATTTTAGAAAATCTAAATTATGTTAGTTTGGGCATATCATCAATGGAGATGGCATCAAACTGGACCCTGATAAAATCCTTGCTATTGAACAGTTGAAAAGTCTTTCTGATGTACATGAGCTGAGACAAATATTGGGCCTTATGAATTATGTGGGCAGGTTCCTTCCAGATTTATCCACAGTACTACACCCTATCACAAAGTTGTTGAAGAAAGATGTTGCCGGGGTCTGGGGTCCTCCACAGGAAGAAGCTTTTGTACAGGTCAAGTCCTTGCTGGGGTCTACCCCGGTGTTAGGGTTCTATGACTCTTCTAAAAAGACTGTGGTTAGTGCTGATGCGAGCAGTTATGGGCTAGGGGCCGCCCTCCTGCAGCTGAATAAGAACAAACCACAGCCCATCGCCTACTGTTCCCGTACACTGACGGTTGCTGAGTCGAAATGCGCCCAAACTGAGAAAGAGTGCCTGGCTGCAGTTTGGGCCTATGAGCGCTTCTAGTGTTACCTAGTGGGTTTAGAGAAATTAATTCTGGAGACTGACCATAAACCGCTAGTCCCTCTAATTAACTCCTATGATATTGACAAAACACCCCTAAGATGCCAGAGACTTCTAATCAGGCTGCTCAGGTTCAACATTCAGGCAGTGCATGTGCCAGGGGAAACAACGGGTAGTGGCAGATACACTTTCAAGGCCCCCACTGGCTGCTGCTGAAGAATCTTCAACGGAATGAGATGTAATGGTATATGTGAATTCAGTTCCGGCATCCAAATCCAGCCTGGATGTCTTAAAGTTCTTAGCAGTCAGAGAGGTCACAGCTCATGGAGCTAGATGGGTTAGTGCTGTTCCAAGACCGCATTGTCATTCCTGTTAGCATGCAGCAGGAGATGTTAAACAGGATTCAGGATAACCACTTGGGCATTACAAAGTGCAGAGAAAGGGCAGCTAGGGCAGTATGGTGACCTGGGATCAGTTCTGACATTGCAAGCCACGTGTCAAAATGTCTAAATGTGCTTTTTTTCGGGAACGCTGGCCTACTCAGAGAAGGGAGACCTTGATTTTTAGAAGGATAATATATAGGAGCGCCAATGGCTAGGGTATACACCAGGTCTCTATAGGGTTATACACCACTTATAATGAAGTATAACTTAGATTAGCAAATTCAACTAGTAAGAGTCCTCAATCTCTTAATGATTGGGATAAAACAGTATTTAATCAACAAGTACAAAGATAATAAAAAATATTAAAAATCATGAACAGAAAGAACAGATCGAATATATTTAATATGGATAATATTAGATAGGGGTTAAAATGCTATTGTTGAAAATATATTAAAAATATATTTAAAAAAACCCATAGATATAGGTGGAATATTGTGATGTTGCGAATAGTTCGCTGGCGAATAGTTCCCGGCGAACATAGCTTGTTCGCATTTGCCGCGGTGGGCGAACATATGCGATGTTCGATTCGCCCCCTATTCGTCATCATTGAGTAAACTTTGACCCTGTACCTCACAGTCAGCAGACACATTCCAGCCAATCAGCAGCAGACCCTCCCTCCGAGACCCTCCCACCTCCTGGACAGCATCCATTTTAGATTCATTCGGAAGCTGCATTCTTAGTGAGAGAAGGGACAGTGTAGCTGCTGCTGATTTAATAGGGAAATCGATAGCTAGGCTAGTGTATTCAGTGTCCACTACAGTCCTGAAGGACTCATTTGATCTCTGCTGTAAGGACAGCACCCCAAAAAGCCCTTTTTAGTGCTAGAACATGTCTGCTTTTTTTTTTCCTGTGTAATCTAATTGCAGTTGCCTGCCTGCCAGCGTGTGTGTCAGGCTCACAGCATATACTGTGCCCACTTGCCCAGTGCCACCACTCATATCTGGTGTGGCAGGTGGTGGGGGTTGGTCTGTGGGGGGGGGAAGCTACACTACAGAAAAAAAAAAACAGAAAAAACTACATTTTTTTGCAAACTGGGTACTGGCAGACAGCTGCCAGTACCCAAGATGGCCGCCAATAAGGCAGATGCGGAGGGTTAGAGAGCTGTTTTTGGGGGGGATCAGGGAGGTTGGGGGCTAAGGGGGGATGTTACACCACAGCATATGTAAATATGCTAAAAAATAAAAATAAAAACCTTTTATTTTAGTACTGGCAGACTTTCTGCCAGTACTTAAGATGGCAGGGACAATTGTGGGGTGGGGGAGGGAAGGGAGCTGTTTGGGAGGTATCAGGGGGTCTGATGTGTCAGGTGGGAGGCTGATCTCTACACTAAAGCTAAAATTAACCCTGCAAGCTCCCTACAAACTACCTAATTAACTCCTTCACTGCTAGCCATAATACACGTGTGATGCGCAGCAGCATTTAGCGGCCTTCTAATTACCAGAAAGCAACGCCAAAGTCATATATGTCTACTATTTCTGAACAAAGGGGATCCCAGAGAAGCATTTACAACCATTTGTGCCATAATTGTACAAGCTGTTTGTAAATAATTTCAGTGAGAAACCTAAAATTGCGAAAAAATTTAAGTTTTTTTTTTAAATTTGATCGCATTTGGCGGGGAAATGGTGGCATTAAATATACCAAAATGGGCTAAGATCAATACTTTGGGTTGTCTACTACACTACACTTAAGCTAAAATTAACTCTACATGCTCCCTAATTAACCCCTTCACTGCTGGGCATAAAACACGTGTGGTGCACAGTGGCATTTAGCAGCCTTCTAATTACCAAAAAGCAACGCTAAAGCCATATAAGTCTGCTATTTCTGAACAAAGGGGATCCCAGAGAAGCATTTACAACCATTTATGCCACAATTGCATAAGTTGTTTGTAAATAATTTCTGTGAGAAACCTAAAGTTTGTGAAAAAGTGAACAATTTTTTTTTTATTTGATCGCATTTGGCGGTGAAATGGTGGCATGAAATATACCAAAATGGGCCTAGATCAATACTTTGGGATGTCTTCTAAAAAAAATATATACATGTCAAGGGATATTCAGGTATTCCTGACAGATATCAGGGTTCCAATGTACCTAACGCTCATTTTGAAAAAAAGTGGTTTGGAAATAGCAAAGTGCTTCTTGTAT
The DNA here is from genome assembly GCF_027579735.1 of Bombina bombina. Classification (NCBI taxonomy): domain Eukaryota; kingdom Metazoa; phylum Chordata; class Amphibia; order Anura; family Bombinatoridae; genus Bombina; species Bombina bombina. The sequence continues at coordinate 589,005,406 of NC_069504.1, forward strand.
TTATTTCCCTATAACATGCAAAAAAATCACTATTGTGGCCAGAAAGAGTCCCTGTCGGTTTTAAAATTCGCCTGCCTATTAAAGTCTATGGCGGTTCGCCCAGTTCGCCCGGTTCACCCGTTCGCGAACATTTGCGGAAGTTCGCGTTCGCGAACCCAAAATTTTATGTTTGTGACATCACTAGTGGAATATATTCCAGGCACCCCCACGTTGGGTGAGTATCTGGTGGTACAGATTAATAGTATATATCAAACACTAAACGGTATAAATGCATATGAAAAGGAATAAAAAGTTAAAAATGTGGGTGAAAAAATAAAAAATAATAATAAAAAATTAAGCAGTTATAGCTTGACCAGTACTGGTTATGTGAAAATAGTGTAAAAATAATGAAAAAATAGTGTCAGTGGTTCAAAAATAATGTCAGTGGTTCAGACCAAACCAAAAATCAAACAATACAAATGCAAAGTGTATCCACAAGTGCCTAAAGTGTGATACAAATAAAAAAACAGATGAGTGATATAAACAAAAGAGTGACAATAAAACAACTGTGGGAGAGTGTTAACTCTCCAAATATGTGTGACCCTCTGGGTCAAAAAACGTTAGTCAACCTTGTACAATAAATAATAAATAATATAACTTTCCAGTTGTGAACAGATACAAAGTCCTAACTAAGAGACAATGGATCCAAAATGATCCTGGTGAAACTTGTATCCAAAGATTATTACAGATAAAAATCCAATTAATTCCGATTAGTATGTACTAAAATGTCCAGTTAAAAACAAATTGTCAAAGTCAATTAATTCACAATCCTATGTCCAAATCCAGTGTCCAGAGATTCAGACAATAACCTAAAAGGGAGAAAAAATATAAAATTGTCTTGAAAAAGGCCCTATCTAAGGGCTGAAATGCGTAGACGGACCATAGCAGGATTTGTGATGCTCAATATACTTTCAGGACCACAGTATTTGGGTGAGTTATTTACCAATATACTCTACCTCAAATACATTTAGTACACTGTCTGTTTCTTTTATCTCCCTTTTAGGTTATTGTCTGAATCTCTGGACACTGGATTTGGACATAGGATCGTGAATTAATTGACTTTGACAATTTGTTTTTAACTGGACATTTTAGTACATACTAATCGGAATTAATTGGATTTTCATCTGTAATAATCTTTGGATACAAGTTTCACCAGGATCATTTTGGATCCATTGTCTCTTAGTTAGGACTTTGTATCTGTGCACAACTGGAAAGTTATATTATTTATTATTTATTGTACATGGTTGACTTACGTTTTTTGACCCAGAGGGTCACACATATTTGGAGGGTTAACACTCTCCCACAGTTGTTTTATTGTCACTCTTTTATTTATATCACTCACCTGTTTCTTGATTTGTATCACACTTTAGGCACTTGTGGATACACTTTGCATTTGTATTGATTGATTTTTGGTTTGGTCTGAACCACTGACATTATTTTTGAACCACTGACACCATTTTTTCATTATTTTTACACTATTTTTACATAACCAGTACTGGTCAAGCTATAACTGCTTAATTTTTTATTATTATTTTTTATTTTTTCACCCACATTTTTAACTTTTTATTCCTTTTCATATGCATTTATACCATTTAGTGTTTGATATATACTATTAATCTGTACCACCAGATACTCACCCAATGTAGGGGTGCCTGGAATATATTCCACCTATATCTATGGGTTTTTTTAAAATATATTTTTAATATATTTTCAACAATAGCATTTTAACCCCTATCTAATATTATCCATATTAAATGTATTCGATCTGTTCTTTCTGTTCATGATTTTTAATATTTTTATTTTCTTTGTACTTGTTGATTAAATACTGTTTTATCCCAATCATTAAGAGATTGAGGACTATTACTAGTTGAATTTGCTAATCTAAGTTATACTTCATTATAAGTGGTGTATAACCCTATAGTGACCTGGTGTATACCCTAGCCATTGGCGCTCCTATATATTATCCTTCTCCAGCTATATCTAGGACTCAGTTAGGGGGTCCATTTATAGTGTAGCTGGTATACTAATCCTAGGCGCTAGTCACTTACTACAGCTTCTAAAAGACCTTGATTTTTACCCCGCTGCCTGCAGGCCCATGGCAGAAAATAGTACCTAGTCGTAATTGACTACTATTCCAGGTATTTGGAGATTGCACCCTTGAATGAGATCACCAGTCAAGCCGTTATCACTCGTCTCAAGAGCTTGTTCGCCCGGTGGAGTATACCAATGGAGTTAGTGAGTGAAAACGGAATGCAGTTTTCTTCCATAGAGTTCAGTTGTTTCAGCAGTGAATATGATTTCATTTATTCTACATCAAGTCCACATTACCCGCAGGCCAATGCAATTGCTGAAAGGGCAGTTTAAACTCTCTTGTCCTATAGGGTGACTCCCATCCAAACCACATGCTTTAGCCCGGTAGAGTTGATGCTAGGACGACAGATATGCACTACACTACCCTCTGTGGATGTTTTCCAGCCAGTCTGCTCTATTCCTCGGGATGAGGTCCTTAGGAGGGATGAAGAGGCAAAAAGGGGCTACCGACTCTTCTACGACAGAAAACACTCTGTGAGGCCCTTGCAGGAGCTAAATGTTGGCCAAAATGTCAGAGTTAAGTTGGATGATGAGAAGAAATGGAAGACGCCTGCTACGGTAATAGGACACTATCAAGTCTTATGTAGTCCTTATTGAAGGAGGGACAGTCACACGTCGAAATAGAAGACATCTTCAGACAGTACCTAAAAGTTTGGGACTGGATGTCTCAGAACCACAGCCAGTGGGATCTCCTGTTTTAAAAGGGGTACCTTCCTCTCAGCAAGACCACAGCGGGGATACTTCTTTGCTTCCAGAAGATTCTCAATCACCTTCTTCTGTATCAGAGGACAGTTCATGTAAAATGACGTCAAGTAGGAGTGAAAAATGGCCTTGTGACCAGAAAGGGAGGAGTCACATGATCGTAGTGTACAGCTGAGCCACACAATAGCGGAGCGGAACAGAGCCCTTAGAAGGGAATAGGGCTAAGTCGAACACCCCCAGAGATAACAAGCCAAACAATCAATTGTCTCTGATTGCCTGGTCTACCCGGCTGCTGCAATTATGCTGGGCGGTTGGCAAGTCAGTATCATCATGAACAAGTTTCTGGTCCTACACACAAGGATGTCCTTGGCCCTGAGTCCAGGCCAGTTGTAGGAGAAAGGACTGCGGAAGCGATGCGATGGAGCATAGCCTGTGCACAGTCGGTGCACAGAGGAAGCCACACGAGCAGCAGTCCTACATGAGAATATACCCCAGGAGGCACCTTAAAACACAGACAGTGATGCTGAGAACAGCTAGAGGAAGTGCTGCAAGTGGTGAGTGGGACCTATGTTCAAATACAGATCACATAGAAGACAACTAAAAGCAGCTAAAGGTGTAGACTGGCAGGACAGACTATCTAGAAATAAGAACTTACAACCAAAAAAGGTGGTCTTGAAAGGTTAAAAGGGGAAAACATTTTGTGTCGAAACCCCCCTCCCCAACCAAAATTTTTTTTTTTTTTTTTTTTTTTAGCGTGGCTGAAGAGGTTTAACACACAGATTATCCTGACATTAAATATTGCTAGACTGTGTGGCAACACGGCTGGAAACTCTATTGGAAGGCAGTAAAAAGTATAGATGCAATATTGGTGGCAGTGCAAACAAGCTGGAAAATAGCCACCTGTAAGACACTGAATTCATACAACCCTCTATTGGGGGCATCAAGGGTGGCCTGCAGAGTTTAGAAACTGAGCACCCAGGTTACAGGTGGTATTGGGTACTCAGGTCATAAAGCACCAAGGACTGGATAGAAAGATATAAGAGCCAAGATCACTGAGCTTTAACATCTACCAGAGGAAATGTGGGCTTTGAAGCAGCTGCAAAACATTAATCAGCTAAGATAAGGATGATTTAACATTATTATTAGCGCCAAATAAGACTAACCTGTTGCCTCCAATATACAAGCTTGTTTGCTAAGACTGAGGCAAATAGATTACAATAGATGTGATGTACATAGGTTTGCTATTATAAAATTGTTACAATGTACAATAAGCTATGCATAAGGTTTTCAAATGTGTGTAATATTGTGTTTGAAGGTAATGGTCTGAGATAACAGGTATAATATATAGTTACCAATAGGTTGTGAAGCTGGTACTATAAATAGAAAAACTCGCCTGCCTTACCAGTGAATAGTTGGGTAAAGAATGGTGTTGTTTGACCACATAATGGGTTACTCAGTTGGTCTTTTGCAATTGATAGAATACAGTGGGAGGCAAAACAGTCTATACCAGGGTAATAGGTACAATATTTTTACTTTCTCCTTTTGTCTTATAATTTCATGATATGTTGGTTTAAGCAATATCTAATTGGCTAAAGTTAGTTAGTGCTCTTGGTTATTGTTTGTTTTTTCACTATTTTTTGTTTTTTTCCACTAAGTTCACAATATCTTTATTTCACATTTTTACGGCACATGCCTTTCTTGTTTATAGGTTAAAACTTAAAAGTTTTAGGACACAGCAAGCAGGCGCTTGTCAAATACACGGTTCATGGACAGATATATCACTGTAAATAAAAATAAATCACCTGCTATGCCGTCTAAAGTTAGAGACAAAAAGATGAAACCAGGGATCGATAACGCAAATGAAAGCGCCCTGGAACCAAATATTAGTTTGCAAAATATAGACTCTCAAGATTTGGTTAAGCAGATAGCCGACTTAATGTTACCACAGTTTGAACAGGTACAAAATTAGATATTATTCCTATCACAGGAGGTCAAACAATTTTCTAATAGATTTTTAAAAGCAGAAAATAAAATATCTGACTTGGAAGATGCTATCGCTAGACAAGAGCTTACAATTAAAGACCAGGCTAGTAAAATAAAATAGAAGAGCTAGAAGATCGCTCAAGACAAAACAATGTGAGAATTATTGGTGTGCCAGAGTCACCAGAATTCTCAGACAGTAAAGTTTATCTCATTACAATTGCCCACACTATTGGGCCTACAAGTTCAGCAATTTGGTTTACAGGTTAAGAGAGCCCATATAGAATAGGCCTAAGTAAAACATTTCCAGATGGTAATACTAAAAGCAGGCCAGTTATTGTGAAATATTTAAATTACCAAGATAAACTCAATATTATGAGACAATACAAGATAAAAGCACCAGTCAAGTTAGGTGATAAAAATATCCTGCCTTTTCAGGATTTTTCAGTAGAAACAGATAAAAAAAAAACAAGAGAAATGGCCCCAATATGCACCAGTCTAATTAATAGTGGACTCAAAGCTGCAATAATCTATCCAGCTAAGATTACAATTTTTAATAATCAAGGAAATATAACTGTAAATAATATAGAAGAAGCCAAAGAGTTTCAAGAAAAACATGAGATGAGTATAAGCATAAAGCTTTAAAAAAAAATTAAAAAAATAATGGGAAAGGGGCAATGAAAACAGACTATATAGATAGTACTCCAATACAGATAGGGAATGCTAGAAGTTTTTAAGTGGTGTGGTTCTTTTTGGCTATATGTTAAAAGTTTTAGTAAATCCTCTACAACAGGTTTAGAAGATTGTAAGATCTAGACTTTCTGATTATATTTTGGAATGAAAGGACAATTCAAATTTTCTTCATGGAATGTGGGGAGAATCTCTTCACCTATAAAAAGGAAAAATATTCTAAAACAACTTAAAAAACATGGCTCGGGGCTCTGGTCCGAACTGCGATCCTACATGGTCGCACTTTCTCTGTGCTCTCACTGATCACTTGTAACCCGTCGGTATCAGGGGAGACCCTACAGCTCAGAATTACATCCATCTGTCTTTGAGGGCAGACTACCTAACAGCATCCGAAATTTTGAGTCTGTGTTGTATTTGTGAAGTTTGAGGCAGACATCGGACGCAGAAGGCCTAGAGCGGCGGCTCATACATAGGCAACGCCACCCCCCTCGAATACTCGAGGGTTTTTGTCCAAACCGGGTACTATCTACTTCAGTTTGAAATACTTGTTCAGTTCCCGAACCATATCATCATTTCAAAGATTGCATAAAAGAGGATACTACTCAATTTTTTTGTTACGCAACTCCGCAAAATGGCTACCGCACTGGAAACAGACCTACAGGCTAACTGTGATAGCTGCATGGAAAAGCTGGAACGCTGTTTTCAGATCCTGATTGACAGAGCTCCATGGGACTTTCTTGTCCATATTTATCAAAAGCGGCAAGAATCATACCAGGTTACTACAGCTAAGGTGGCAGACACAGCATCGGAGCCCCCAGAGGTTGATAACCTTGCAGGAGAGCCGCCATGCTTGTTCTCGACATTATCTCAACAACCGGCTAGCCGCAAAACAGGATTTGAGAAATCGGGCGGCCAAAGCTTTGAGGGAGCTGCAGATATGAAGACCAAGACTCTGTTTGAACCCGATCTGAACCTCAGTACTGTTGCAGCAGAGGCGTTCACAGCCGATATAACCCAGGACCTGCCATCTCAAGGGGATCTTGTATTCCGCTCCACACCAGGGCAGGAGCCGGGGGTGACCACTCTTGCAATTAAACACATTAAAAATAGTCACAATCCATCTGGCCCTTGTAAATCAAGTTTATTGGAGCAATCACTATGGCTGGACTTAGTGAGTATGCTGCGATCTGAAAAGCTGATTGAAGGAGGCACAGGAACTCAAATACCACTACTTAGATATTGCTCTCGAGGTGATGGGCGCTGCATATGGGACACTGGGACAATGTTTGCACACGGGCAAGTTATGCTCGGAACCAGAAATTTAGTGTAAGTTTTTATCTTAATATATATGGACTGTCAATTGCCGAAAGAGAGACATAAAGACATTTGGGTTTCTGGTTATGCTTTATTTCCTTTTTTTTTTTATATATATATAAAATATCTGTTGGGTCATTACTATAAGGGTAAACACTGTGTCCATATTGTTGCTTAAATTTTGCTTTGGTTATACTACAGAGGTCCCTTTCCTATCAGGTCACTTACATGGCCTTCTTTCCGCGGTTCGCGGCCGGAACCGAGGAGGGGGCTAAATATGCACTAGCAAAGCTATAGGAATTGTCTCTGCCTAAACACGTACTTAGTGGGGAAACGTGCATTTCTTAAGCCTACATCCCTGTCTCATAACGTCTTAACACACTTGACAGAGCCCTGAAGATCTGATCTCCTTATTGTCTCACATGGAAGACCTTACTTTTTCTCATACTGTCCTTAATTGTAGTGGTGTGTTTTCCAGGGGGCTTAGTGGGGGGCCCCCGAGGGAGGCATACTATACCCAACGGATATAATAAGGGTTCCTACATATGAAAATCGTTGTCTTCATGTACATAGAGGACATATCTCCCTTAAAGGGCTAGTGTGATAACTCTCCCTTTTTTATGACAGGCTGCTGAATGTTCCCAAGCACATAGTCAATTGCAATGCCCATCCAAAAGATAAATTATAGAACACATTGGTGACGGAGCAGGATAGCGTAAACTGGCCTGACATTGCTGTATACTCTCCTATGGGAGATGGTAAGAAAGTAGTTTTGAACATCCCAAGCTGCATTGAGCCACTGCCCGAACCTCGCAACACTTAGCTGCTTAAATCTTAGTATCTATTAGGGGTTGACATACCTTTTCCTTATATATGATGGTTTACGTTTAACTGTTTTTCATGATAATGTTTATATTCAATGAGTGGGTTCCCGGTTTGGACCTGAGCATCTTCTATCTTTAAAATATAAAACATACTCAATATTGTTAGAGATGCCTCTTTTTTCTTATTTTTCTTTTTATGTGTTGTCTGTTATTACTATTTAATAAACCCCTCTATAATTTTACTTGCACTTCAAGGATCCAAAAGCGATCTAATATGACATGTAGAGGGGTGAAAATGAAGGAGAAGGTCGCTATATTTATAATTATTTTTTCTTTTACTATTTGTTTTTGGTGCATTACACACTTTCAGATATGCTATAAATGTTTGTAATGTAATGACTATTGTACTATGCAAATTTATGTTTGTAAACTTCTATTCCTTCAATAAAAACATAAAAAAACAAAAAAAAAACATGGCTCAGATATTGCCATGATACAGGAAACCCATCTCAAATCACAAGAAATAAATAAACTTTAAACGGGATGGGTAGGAGAAATCATAGCAACACCATGTACAAATAGAAAGAAAGGGGTGGTGATTCTTTTTAAAAAAGCTTTGAATTATAATATTTTGTCAAGGGAATTGGATCTAGGAGAAAGGTACATAATATTGCAGATTCAAAAAGTGTATGGTCCTAACGGTCTTGGTAGGGATTTTTGGCAAGATCTACAAGTTGAACTGATGAGTTATAGTGCTAAAAATATTATAATAGCTGGAGCTTTAAACATGGTGATGTACCCAACTCTTGATAGATTAAAACCTGCATTAAACAAAAATAGTAAACAAGAAACAAAGCTCCTTAAAACTTTTTGTAAGTTTTTAAGACTTAAAGATATATGGAGAATACAAAATCCAGATACAAGGTTGTTCTCATGTGAATCACAGAGTCATAAAATAATGTCTAGGATTGATGCTTTCTTGGTGTCTGAAAATTTATTGGGCACAGGAATATCAACTGATATCAAAGAAATTATACTCTCTGACCATGCAATATTATGTCTTGACCTGCAAACCAAGACCCTTAAGCGCCAACATTTTAATAAATTCTATTTCCCCACATATCTAACTTCAAACACACATTTTAAAGATTGATTTAGACAGAGGTGGAGTGAATTTTCCTTATTTAATCATGAATATAAAAACAAAAGTGAAATATTTTGGGAAACATTCAAATCAGTGATAAGGGGGCAAATAAAGGCATATCTAGTTGGCAAAAAACGTTATGCTTGGGCCAAAGAACACCAGGCTTCAAATCATTTACCGAATTGCTTCAATGCATACATTAGTGATCCATCTAAAAAATTTTGGGATAAATACATAAGGGCAAAGAAGGAGAGAGAGAGATTTTACTTAGCCAAAAAATGAGACAAGAAGAGTTAAGATCTAGAGCTTTCTTTTACAGACATTCTGTGAAAGCGGGAAAATTCTTGGCAAATTTAGTAAAACTTAAAAAGAAAAAACAATACATTGAAGCAATTAAAATAGGGGATAAAAGATTTTCAGATATTCAGGATATCAGCAAACATATATTTGAATATTTTCAAAAAGTGTATTCATAAGGGAACAGTTGCCCAAACGCGAAAAGCACGTGGCTCTGATTAGATACCAATTGAACTTTACAAAATAATAGCAGAGGAGATCATACCAACACTAGAAGCATTATTTAACACAATTTTTTTACAAGGAGAATTATATTGAAAATACTTTACTGCGTCAACCATTTCATTGATATTAAAAAAAGATAAAAATCCTTAAGATTTAAGTGCTTACAGACCAATTTTGTTATTGAATAACAATTACAAATAGCTTACAAGCATCATTGCACAAATACTTAAAAAGTAATGGACCCACTAATACATAGAGATCAGGTAGGCTTTATGCCAGGGAGAAACTCAACAATGAATTTGAGGAAATTGCAGCTAATCATTGATTATTATTGGCAAAAATTGAATAGGAAAATAATATTACCCAAAACTGATATTGCTATTATAACAATAGACGCCAAAAAGGCATTTGATATGATTTGATATGATTACTTTACAATAATTCAGCAATTTGGGATTACCGGTAATTTCCTTGAAGTTATTCAGATTATTTGTAAAAGTCCAAATGCAAATATCATAATAAATGTATGTACTATACCTAACTTCTTGCTACAGAAAGGTACGAGACAGGGGTGTCCTCTGTCCCCCTATTTATTCAACTTAGCAATTGAACCACTTGCTATTCATTTAAGAAAAGAGCTAATGGGTATACGGTTAGGGAAAAGGAAAATTACGCTATTATTATATGCAGATAATTTGCTAATTTTCATAGCATACTCCAAAAGAAATATACCTATTTTAACCCAAATCCTTAGGAGATTTTAGCTCTTTTTCAGGCTATAAAGTAAATATTTCAAAGTCTGAAATTTTTTGGATTTATAAAAACAAAAATAGTTATAAAAAACATCCATTTAAAGAAACAAGGGAGGAAGTTAAATATTTGGGGATTAAATTTGCAAAAAAACCCTAATGACTAGTATGCATTAAATTATTCAAGTATATTTGGAAAGATTTTTACAGATTTCTCTAACTGGTCCAAATTTCCCCTATCTTTGTCAGGGAAAGTCAGTTTGATTAAAATGGTCTTGTTCCCCAAGGTGCTATGCTTACTACAGAACTACTATACATTAAACATAGAGATTTAGTAGAATTCAAGCAAAAGTGTGTGAAGTTTTTATGGGGTAAAAAACGGAGGGCGTTAGCCCTTAAAAGAATGATGAATTTCAAGAAAGAGGGAGGTATGTCTTTTCCTGACCTAGAATTATACAATGTAGAATGCATGGGGAAAACTGCGATGGATTGGCTAACAGAAACGGAATACTATAAAATTTTAGGGCTAGAAGTACAAATAGTTCACCCCTATACACTGAAAGCTTTATTACATTGTAAGGGGAAGTTACCACCAGGAGTAGAAACTATGATTACTATTAAAAATGTGATTGAAGCCTGGCAAAGAATGGTAAAAATTACACAAGCTAACCCAAATTGGTCCAAATATCTTGTAATAGAAGGAAATCCCAATTTTGAACCAGCAGTAAGCTCTAAAGTGTTCCATAGATGGAAGCTGAAAGGCCTCATATATATGGTACAGTTAAGAGAAAGAGAGTCCAGAAGCTGCAAATCCTTTCACGAGTTAAAAAATGAGTTAAATTTATCTGATAAGGAATTTTTTGCTTATCTATAGGTCCGTCACTTTTTCAATGAAAGAACTAAAGATCATACAGCTAGTGATCAGTGGAAGATGATAGGACCAATTTTAAACATATACAAACAGGGAAATCCCTCCATCTCTGTCCCCTATAAAATACTTAAAACATTCCAGGGTGTGGGGAATATAGAAAGAATCGCTACTAAGTGGGGCTGTTTGGTAGACATCATTCAAAAGAGTTTTCAATTTGCAGATAAAACTACATAAGCAACGGTATGGAGAGAATCACACTTAAAAGTAATTAATGGAATGCATATTACACCTGCAGTGAAAGCAAAATGGGATAAAGTTTCCGACAACAGGTGTTGCAAATGTAGTTTTCCAGTACCAGATTTAAGTCATTATTTATGGAGCTGTCCTAAAATTCAAAGGTTCTGGAAGATGATTAATCACTCGCTAAATAAAATAACTAGGAAGGAGTTAACACTACAAGAGGAGCATATCTTCTTCCTTTTTGGAACCCTGATAAATCAGGTAAATAATACATTTGTGTGGTTGAGAGATCATTAATTCTTAAACATTGGAAGTCTAAGAGAGGACCAAAGCTGATAAAATGTATTAATAAAACCTCTTCACAATTAATAGTAGAACAATATGACACCTCGATAACCTCGGAAAGAGAGGCCTAGATTTAGAGTTCTGCGTTATCCATCAAAAGCAGTGTTAAGGGGTCCTAACACTGCTTTTGGCCACCCGCTGGTATTTAGAGTCAGCCAGGAAAGGGTCTACCGCTCACTTTCAAGCCGCAACTTTTCCATACCGCAGATCCCCTTACGCCAATTGCGTATCCTATCTTTTCTATGGGATCTTCCTAATGCCGGTATTTAGAGTCTTGGCTGAAGTGAGCGGTAGACCCTCTACCAACAAGACTCCAGCCGCAGAAAAAAGTCAGTAGTTAAGAGCTTTATGGGTTAACGCCGGTTTATAAAGCTCTTAACTACTGTGCTCTAAAGTACACTAACACCCATAAACTACCTATGTACCCCTAAACCGAGGTCCCCCTAATCTGCCGACCGCACATCGCCGCAACCTACATTATCCCTATGAACCCCTAATCTGCTGCCCCTTACACCGCTGACCCCTATATTATATTTATTAACCCCTAATCTGCCCCCCCAACGTCGCCGCTACCTAACTACACTTATTAACCCCTAATCTGCCGACCGGACCTCGCCGCCACTATAATAAATGTATTAACCCCTAAACCGCTGCACTCCCGTCTCACAAACACTATAATAAATGTTATTAACCCATAATCTGCCCTCCCTAACATCGACGCCACCTAACTTCAAGTATTAACCCCTAATCTGCCGACCGGACCTCGCCGCTACTCTAATAAATGTATTAACCCCTAAAGCTAAGTCTAACCCTAACACCCCCCTAAGTTAAATATAATTTTAATCTAACAAACTAAATTAAATATTATTAACTAAAGTATTCCTATTTAAAAATAAATACTTACCTGTAAAATAAACCCTAATATATCTGCAATATAACTAATAGTTATATTATAGCTATTTTAGGATTTATATTTATTTTACAGGCAACTTTGTATTTATTTTAACTAGGTACAATCGCTATTAAATAGTTATTTACTCTTTAATAGCTACCTAGTTAAAATAATTACAAAATTACCTGTAAAATAAATCCTAACCTAAGTTACAATTAAACCTATCACTACACTATCAATAAATTAATTAAATAAATTACCTACAATTACATACAATTAAATAAACTAAACTAAATTACAAAAAAAAAACCCACTAAATTACAAAAAATGAAACAAGATTACAAGAATATTAGGTTAATTACACCTACTCTAAGCCCCCTAATAAAATAAAAAAGCCCCCCAAAATAATAAAGGTCCCTACCCTATTCTAAATTAAAAAGTAACCAGTTCTTTTACCAGCCCTTAAAAGGGCTTTTTGCAGGGCATGCCCCTAAGTAATCAGCTCTTTTGCCTGTAAAAAAATACAACCCCCCCAACATTAAAACCAGCCAATTGGATCAGCCATTCAGATTTTTCCTACCTTAATTCCGATTGGCTGATAGAATCCTATCAGCCAATCGAAATTCAAGGGACGCCATCTTGGATGACGTCATTTAAAGGAACTGGCATTCGTCGTCTAATCGTCGGAGAAGAAGGATGTTCCGCGCCGGAGGTCTTGAAGATGGAGCCGCTCCTTGTCGGATGGATGAAGATAGAAGATGCCGCTTGGATGAAGATGTCTGCCGGTCCGGATGTCCTATTCTGCCCGGATAGGATGAAGACTTCTGCCGCTCCGGATGTCCTCTTTTGGTCCATCGGTGCCCGGCTTGGTGAACACAACTCAAGGTAGGGAGATCTTCAGGGGGGTAGTGTTAGGTTTATTTAAGGGGGGTTTGGGTTAGAGTAGGGGTATGTGGGTGGTGGGTTTTAATGTTGGGGGGGTTGTATTTTTTTTTACAGGCAAAAGAGCTGATTACTTAGGGGCATGCCCCGCAAAAAGCCCTTTTAAGGGCTGGTAAAAGAGCTGGTTACTTTTTAATTTAGAATAGGGTAGGGACCTTTATTATTTTGGGGGGCTTTTTTATTTTATTAGGAGGCTTAGAGTAGGTTTAATTAGCCTAATATTCTTGTAATCTTTTTTTATTTTTTGTAATTTAGTTTTGTTTATTTAATTGTATGTAATTGTAGGTAATTTATTTAATTAATTTATTGATAGTGAAGTGTTAGGTTTAATTGTAACTTAGGTTAGGATTTATTTTACAGGTAATTTTGTAATTATTTTAACTAGGTAGCTATTAAATAGTTTATAACTATTTAATAGCTATTGTACCTAGTTAAAATAAATACAAAGTTGCCTGTAAAATAAATATAAATCCTAAAATAGCTACAATATAATTATTTGTTATATTGTAGCTATATTAGGGTTTATTTTATTGGTAAATATTTAGTTTTAAATAGGAATACTTTAGTTAATAAGATTTAATTTATTTAGTTAGATTAAAATTATATTTAATTTAGGGGGGTGTTAGGGTTAGGGTTAGACTTGGCTTTAGGGGTTAATATATTTATTAGAGTAGCGGCGAGGTCCGGTCGGCAGATTAGGGGTTAATACTTGATGTTAGGTGGCGGTGAAGTTGGGGGAGCAGATTAGGGCTTAAAACTATTTATTATAGGGTTTGCGAGGCGGGAGTGCAGCGGTTTAGGGGTTAATAACTTTATTAGAGTAGCGGCGAGGTCCGGTCGGCAGATTAGGGGTTAATAAGTGTACGTAAGTAGCGGCGACATTGGGGGGGCAGATTAGGGGTTAATAAATATAATATAGGGGTAGGTGGTGTTAGGGGCAGCAGATTAGGGATACATAGGGATAATGTAGGTGGCGGCGGTGTCCGGAGCTGCAGATTAGGGGTTTATAGTATAATGCAGGTGTCAGCGATAGTGGGGGCGGCAGATTAGGGGTTAATAAGTGTAAGGTTAGGGGTGTTTAGACTCGGGGTACATGTTAGGGTGTTAGGTGCAGACTTAGGAAACAATGGGGCTGCGTTGGGAGCTTAAGGCTGCTTTTTTGCAGGTGTTAGGTTTTTTTTTCATGCCAAACTGCCCCATTGTTTCCTATGGGGATATCGTGCATGAGCACGTTTTTCCAGCTTACCGCTACTGTAAGCAACGCTGGTATTGAGAGTTGAAGTGGCGGTACATTCGGCTCAACGCACCCTTTTTGGAGCCTAACGTAGCCCTTCAGACAACTCTAAATACCAGCGTTGTCTTAAGGGTGCGTTAGGAAAAAAAGCAGCGTTAGCTACGCTGGTCTTTACAGACAAAACTCTAAATCTAGCCGTAAGTCTTTTTTGGCAAATGGAAAAAACTTATACAGTCATACCCTAGAGAAATGCAACTGCTTTTAATCTACCCATTTAGGGTATCCGAATTTCAAACCTATGCAATAGAAAGAAATTAATATCCCAGTATAGGGGCAGTTATCTAAGGGAAGATTGTTTTGTTTTTGTTTGTTTTTTGTTTTTCACACCCCTCAAAATATTTTTCTCTGTTTGTGTCTTTTTCTTTTTGTTTTGCATGTAAAATATTTATAATATATCATGTTTAGGTTGTTGTATTTTGATGTAATTTGTTGATGACAATTTAAAGATAAAACAACCAGCAGGGTAGATAATGTGTCATATATATGAGATCAGAATGCTAATGTATGTAAGCATGTAAGGAAATTGTTTTGCCTTTTGGAAATGATGCTGATGTATAGTATGCTGACTAGAGTTTTAACCATCTTCAATGTGAATATTTTGTTATACATACAAGAGCAGAATGCTTTAGAATGTTGTTAATGTACGTAAGCATGTAAAGAATTATTTTCTTGTTATATGCAAGAGACTTTGATGGAATGGAGTCCTGCGAGACCCAATCATGATAAGTAATTAGACAATATGTATTTTGACACCCGGATGGATTAAAAAATAAAGAATAAAAAAAAAAATTATGTCAAGTGGGAGACTTGTGAAACTTCCAGTCGCTACCGGAATTAGCACTGTAGTTAGAGCAGTGACCAGGAGAATGGGCAGAATAATCCCATGGTCACTGTGGACTAGGGTGGTCTACCCCGAAGTTCAAGTCAGGATTGTATTTCTTGTTTTTCATATATATATTCTCTTTAACTATCATTTGTTGTACACCAAACAAAACTATTTTTGTATGCTTATTGTATACCTTGTTATCTGTTGTACTCTTTAAAACAAAATGTATGCTTTGTCCTTTGAAAAAGGGGAAGATGTGATGAGAGTGGGAGTGTGAAGTCACCAGATGGGGCATGGCATATAGTCGTTTTAGTCTATGTCGCAGTTAGATGTGTTGTACAAGCTGTTTACTGCATCTTATGACACATACTATAAAAATTACCATTACTCATCACATTCTTTAATGAAACCTTTGCATATTTATTTGTACCAGGAAGGCAACAAAAAATACTTTAACCTGTTGTGTCACAAAATACACAACGTAGATTATATTTTTTTATAAGCTCTTTTCGGCGGTGAGTTCCATTTTGTATAGTTTTGAATTATGTAAATTGTTTAGACAAAATTGTCAAATTATGCATTAGATGATTTCCTGAGAAGAGAATGTAATCTAGTCATTGCATCGTCTTATAAACTAGTTTTAGTAGGTATTTATTCATTTTAAAAGGCCAGTCTTATTTGTGACAACTAGGAAGCACACGTTATTGCATTCATTCTTTTATTGAAATTTCAAAGAAAATATAATGTAACACACACACACACACTAGACAAACACACATACACACATATATATTTATAGTTTGATTGCTTTTGAGTGAATGCATTTAGTTTCAACTTGTAACAGGAGCGCATTTTTTTTTTTTTTTTTAAATGAATTTTTATTCAGTTTTAGAGTAAGAGGTAACATTTGGGGACACGCAGGACCCCTGATCCAACATACACAAACAAAGGGATCGGACACACAGGTCCGGTTGCAATAGCTGTTCAAACATTGATATATTGTAGATAAATTGCAGGGAAAGGTAACTCTTGGGGACACACAGGACCCCTGTTCAACCATACACAAACAAGAGGATCGGACCCGTAGGTCCGAATGCAATAGCTGTTCAAACATTGATATATCATAAGTAAATTGCAGGGATAAACATTGATACATCATAAGTAAATTGCAGGGATTTGAGGTGAAAATAGTTCACCAAGATTGAACCCTAGTGTGGGCTCTAAGAATGGGGGGGGGAGGTGATACTTGTAAGTTAAATTTAATGCTCCACAGAGCAAGACAGGAAAAATTGCTGTAATATGTGGTAATGGGTTTGGCCATATGGATTGAGAGTAGTCACCGTACCTAACACACACTGTACCTAGCACTCCTGGTACCTAGCACACATTGCACCTAGCACACATTGCACCTAGCACACATGGCACCTAGCACACATGGCACCTAGCACACATGGCACCTAGCACACATGGCACCTAGCACGCACGGTAACTAGCACATATTGAGCCTAGCGCATATTGAGCTTAGCACACATTGTACCTAGCACACACTGTACCTAGCACACACCCTACCTAGCACACATTGTACCTAGCACACATTGTACCTAGCACACACGGTACCTAGCACACATGGTACCTAGCACACATTGTACCTAGCACACATTGTACCTAGCACACACGGTACCTAGCACACACTGTACCTAGCACACAGTATACCTAGCACACATTGTACCTAGCACACATTGTACCTAGCACACACTGTACCTAGCACACATTGTACCTAGCACACATTGTACCTAGCACAGATGGTACCTAGCACACACTGTACCTAGCACACAGTATACCTAGCACACATTGTACCTAGCACACATTGTACCTAGCACACACTGTACCTAGCACACACTGTACCTAGCACACACGTACCTAGCACACACTGTACCTAGCACACACTGTGCCTAGCACACTCCGTACCTAGCTCCCATTGTACCTAGCACACACGGTACCTAGCACACACTGTACCTAGCACACAGTATACCTAGCACACATTGTACCTAGCACACATTGTACCTAGCACACACTGTACCTAGCACACATTGTACCTAGCACACATTGTACCTAGCACAGATGGTACCTAGCACACACTGTACCTAGCACACAGTATACCTAGCACACATTGTACCTAGCACACATTGTACCTAGCACACACTGTACCTAGCACACACTGTACCTAGCACACACGGTACCTAGCACACATTGTACCTAGCACATATTGAGCCTAGCACACATTGTACCTAGCGCACATTGAGCCTAGCACACATTGTGCATAGCATACATTGTACCTAGCACACACTGTACCTAGCACACACTGTACCTAGCACACATTGTACCTAGCACACATTGTACCTAGCACACATTGTACCTAGCACACATGGTACCTAGCACACATTGTACCTAGCACACAGTATACCTAGCACACATTGTACCTAGCACACATTGTACCTAGCACACACTGTACCTAGTACACACTGTACCTAGCACACACGGTACCTAGCACACATTGTACCTAGCACATATTGAGCCTAGCACACATTGTACCTAGCACACATTGTACCTAGCACACATTGTACCTAGCACACACTGTACCTAGCACACATTGTACCTAGCACACATTGTACCTAGCACTCATTGTACCTAGCACACATTGTACCTAGCACACACGGTACCTAGCACACCCGGCACCTAGCACACACGGCACCTAGCACACACGGTGCTTAGCACACACGGCACCTAGCACACACGGCACCTAGCACACACGGTACCTAGCACACCCGGCATCTAGCACACACGGCACCTAGCACATACGGTGCTTAGCACACACGGCACCTAGCACACACGGCACCTAGCACACACGGTACCTAGCACACAGTATACCTAGCAAACAATATACCTAGCACACAGTATACCTAGCACACATTGTACCTAGCACACATTGTACCTAGCCCACACTGTACCTAGCACACACTGTACCTAGCACACACTGTACTTAGCACACACTGTACCTAGCACACACGTACCTAGCACACACTGTACCTAGCACACACTGTGCCTAGCACACTCCGTACCTAGCTCCCATTGTACCTAGCACACACTATACCTTTCACACATTATAGCTAGCACACGCAGTACCTGGCTCACACAGTGCCTAGAACACGCTGTACCTGACACACGCTGGACCTAACATGCTGTACTTTGCACGCACTGTATCCAGTACACGCTCTGCCTAACACACCTTATACCCAGCATACACTGTACCTAGCACCCACTGTACCTAGCTCGCGTTGTGCCCGGCACCCGCCTTGCCTAGCACACGCAGTATCTAGCACACAATGAAGCTAGCACACACTGAACCTAGCACATAATGTACCCAGCACACACCGCACCCAGTACACACAGGACCTAGCACTGATGGTACCTAGCACACACTGTACCTAGCACACAGTATACCTAGCACACATTGTACCTAGCACACATTGTACCTAGCACACACTGTACCTAGCACACACTGTACCTAGCACACACGTACCTAGCACACACTGTACCTAGCACACACTGTGCCTAGCACACTCCGTACCTAGCTCCCATTGTACCTAGCACACACGGTACCTAGCACACACTGTACCTAGCACACAGTATACCTAGCACACATTGTACCTAGCACACATTGTACCTAGCACACACTGTACCTAGCACACATTGTACCTAGCACACATTGTACCTAGCACAGATGGTACCTAGCACACACTGTACCTAGCACACAGTATACCTAGCACACATTGTACCTAGCACACATTGTACCTAGCACACACTGTACCTAGCACACACTGTACCTAGCACACACGGTACCTAGCACACATTGTACCTAGCACATATTGAGCCTAGCACACATTGTACCTAGCGCACATTGAGCCTAGCACACATTGTGCATAGCATACATTGTACCTAGCACACACTGTACCTAGCACACACTGTACCTAGCACACATTGTACCTAGCACACATTGTACCTAGCACACATTGTACCTAGCACACATGGTACCTAGCACACATTGTACCTAGCACACAGTATACCTAGCACACATTGTACCTAGCACACATTGTACCTAGCACACACTGTACCTAGCACACACTGTACCTAGCACACACGGTACCTAGCACACATTGTACCTAGCACATATTGAGCCTAGCACACATTGTACCTAGCACACATTGTACCTAGCACACATTGTACCTAGCACACACTGTACCTAGCACACATTGTACCTAGCACACATTGTACCTAGCACTCATTGTACCTAGCACACATTGTACCTAGCACACACGGTACCTAGCACACCCGGCACCTAGCACACACGGCACCTAGCACACACGGTGCTTAGCACACACGGCACCTAGCACACACGGCACCTAGCACACACGGTACCTAGCACACCCGGCATCTAGCACACACGGCACCTAGCACATACGGTGCTTAGCACACACGGCACCTAGCACACACGGCACCTAGCACACACGGTACCTAGCACACAGTATACCTAGCAAACAATATACCTAGCACACAGTATACCTAGCACACATTGTACCTAGCACACATTGTACCTAGCCCACACTGTACCTAGCACACACTGTACCTAGCACACACTGTACTTAGCACACACTGTACCTAGCACACACGTACCTAGCACACACTGTACCTAGCACACACTGTGCCTAGCACACTCCGTACCTAGCTCCCATTGTACCTAGCACACACTATACCTTTCACACATTATAGCTAGCACACGCAGTACCTGGCTCACACAGTGCCTAGAACACGCTGTACCTGACACACGCTGGACCTAACATGCTGTACTTTGCACGCACTGTATCCAGTACACGCTCTGCCTAACACACCTTATACCCAGCATACACTGTACCTAGCACCCACTGTACCTAGCTCGCGTTGTGCCCGGCACCCGCCTTGCCTAGCACACGCAGTATCTAGCACACAATGAAGCTAGCACACACTGAACCTAGCACATAATGTACCCAGCACACACCGCACCCAGTACACACAGGACCTAGCACTCGCTGTACCTAGCATTCATCGAACCTAGCACTCATTGAACCTAGCACACACTGTACTTAATACCCATGGTACCTAGCTCACGCTGTACCTAGCACACACCGTACCCAGCACCCACCTTACCGAGCACACGCAGTACCTAGCACGCATTGAACCTAGCACACATTATTCAACACACAGAGTACCCAGCACACAAAGTGCCTAGCATACACAGCACCTAGCACACACAGCACCTAGCACACACAGTACCTAGCACACACAGCACCTAGCACACCCAGCACACACAGCACGTAATCATGCTACACTTTAATCCTGTAGAAGATGGGTGACTTAAAGCTATGTACCGTGACATACTGGGAGCAAGCCCACTGTGGAGGATACAGGGATATTAAGGGAGGTAGAACCATAAACTACTGCAATAATATCATGATAATAAGATATCTGCTATAACATATGTGCCACCATTCCTTTTGAACACAGCCCTTTGGAGGCCCCCTCAAACCTCCTCATGATACATAAGAGCAGAGGTGACACCAATATATGAAAACATGATGCCTTATACCTAACCCTCAGAAATACTATAGCCCCAAAACAGCCGAGTTTATACACAAATAACTGATTGCCAGATAGTTCCAACCGCGTGATTTATCATGTAGGGTACACTGGGATGACAATCTCACTAATAAGGTGCATAGCTAATCATGGGTGTACCCAGACACCCAAAGGTCCCTTCATATCAAACAAAATGGGCTTTGTTGGCATACATGTGCATGTATTGTCAAAAATAACAAATTTTTCTATATACTCAGGGATATAACATTGCTCACATACAGGAACTAGCTCAAAGTAGCAAAAAACAGACAGACAAAAAACTAGTAGGGTGTGGGCTAAATTAATAAACAAAGCATGCCCAGCACAACTACTATGAAAGGTAATAGGGGCTGCTGGGACTTATAGTCAGTATATACGGTTTAATAATTTGCAAAATAATTAGTAAAAGAATAACTTCTGCTAAGTTGGAGCCTAACCAAGTAAAATTACGATCTCAGTGAGAGGGAAAATATTTAACCTTTTACGACACTGTGCAGCATTACATAACAATAAACAAGATAGGGAAGCATAACACATATAAAATATAAACCATATGTCCCCCAGTTGACTTCTAAGAGGACAAGAACAATTCTGAAAGTGTCTGTGAAATGCATATTCCAATACATCTGAGTAGACATTCTTGAGTATAATAGTCCAGTTAACTGGCTAATCCACGTTCACCTTCAGAGGGGGTTATAACCCCAGCGATGCCCCCTATGTTCTGATGCATCCTGTCTCCTATCTTTAAGGGCAAGAGAACAATTTAGGCATAGAGATTCCCCGCCACCTGGGACTGTGGCCACCCCGTTACCCAACACAGCCATCAATTCTAGTCCACCATGCCGATTCTTAGCCTGTGTGCAGGGATCAGGCAGAGATCGCAACTCATGCATGAGGAGTTCCTCCTCCAAATCAACCGCAGCCCTTTCAACAGCCATCGGTCCGCCGCAATACAGCGACTTCCCATTGGCACACCAGGCCCATATGAGTCACAGGAGTCTCCGGTGAGTTTGAATATACCTGCGTACAAGCCTCAGCCTATGCGAGCCCCCCTTAGCAAACTGTTCAGAGCTGTAACCAAGGGCTGCCAAAGTGCTCACCCGGTACTCGGACAAGCTGTTCCCAATGAGCGACCGCTACAACAACGCACGCGGTGCACAAGTAGCCTTGGTTGATTGTATGAGATGTGTCATGGTGCGTTGTGCTAGGCCGCAATAGATGGGTCCATGAAACTCTTCACCCACGTGTGTGTCTGCGGTTCTCTGCGCTACACTTGCAACTCGGTTTGTCCTGGTGTCGGCATGATAGATATCGAGGTCTGTAGTGTGGACTTGAGGCAGTTAAGTTCCAGTCTAGCTCCGTTTACTGTGGGCCACTTTTGCTTACTTTAATTGAACACTCTGCAATGGCGGCGGCTGTTTGAAAGCATAGTGCGTTGTTTCGTTTGCACCCTGCACGTTAGGTCATCTCCACTATATCTTTATGTTATTTGTTGCTTATCATGCCCCTGTTCAGAAATTTGTCTCTTATGTGAAGAATAAATGTATTAAAACACAATATTGCACCCTACATTGCCAATGTCTTTGCAGAGCTACAGGACATTGCAGCCATCTCTGTTAGCAGGCAGCTCCGCCCCCACAGGAGCGAATTTACCGGTCAACGCTACCCATAGAAAAAATGGGGAGCGTAAATTACCGTGACTTTGTGGAAACAAATTTGAGGTAGTTTTAACAGTGCACAACTTATAATATGATTTGAGCCTAAAGAACACAGAGATTTTACGATCACATTTACACTCCTTGCGGTAACGATAGAGCTCCACTTGTAATCTGGCCCTTTGTGTTCAAATAAGACTAATGACTAGATTACGAGTTTTGTGTTAGAGTCAATGCTGTGCTAACGAGCAGTTTATGCTCACAGCTCACTTACATACAGCGCTGGTATTACCGGTTTTTACAAACCCGGTGTTAAAAGACAAGAAGTGAGCGTAGAGCAAAATTTTGCTCCACATCTCACTCCAATACCAGTGCTGCTTAAGTCAGCGGTGAGCTGGTGTAACGTGCTCGTGCACGATTTTCCCATAGGTATCAACGGGAAGAGCCAGCTGAAAAAAAGTCTAACACCTGCAATAACGTAGCATATAACTCTCTAACGCAGCCCCATTGATTCCTATGGGGAAATAAAATGTATGTTTACACCTAGCACCCTAACATGAAACCCGAGTCTAAACACCCCTAATCTTATATGAACCCCTAATCTGCCGCCCCACAACATCGTCGACACCTACATTATACTTATTAACCCCTAATCTGCTGCTCCGGACACCGCCGCCACCTACATTATACTTATTAACCCCAAATCTGCTGCCCCCAACATCGCCAACACCTAAATTATATTTATTAACCCCTATTAACTATTTAATAAACTACCTAGCTAAAATAAAGACAAATTTACCTGTAAAATAAAACCTAACCTAAATTACACTAACACCTAACACTACACTATAATTAAATTAATTTCCTAAATTAAATACAATTAAATACAATTAAATAAAATTAGCTAAAGTACAAAATAACCCAACTAAATTACAGAAAATAATAAACAAATTACAAGATTTTTAAGATAATTACACCTAATCTAATCCCCCTAACAAAATAAAAAGCCCCCCCAAAATAAAAAAAAGCCCTACCCTACACTAAATTACAAATAGCCCTTAAAAGGGCCTTTTGCAGGGCATTGCACCAAAGTAATCAGCTCTTTTACCTGTAAACAAAATTACAAATCCCCCCAACATTAAAACCCACCACCCACACAACAAACCCTACTCTAAAACCCACCCAATACCCCCTTAAAAAAAACTAACACTAACCCCTTGAAGATCACCTTACCGGGAGAAGTCTTCATCCAACCTGGCCGAAGTCTTCAACGAAGCCGGGAGAAGTCTTCATCCATGCCGGGCGAAGTGGTCCTCCAGACAGGCAGAAGTCTTCATCCAGGCGGCATCTTCTATTTTCATCCATCCGGCGCGGAACGGGTCCATCTTCAAGACATCCGGCGTGGAGCATCCTCTTCCAACGAAGTCTTCTTACTAAATGACGGTTCCTTTAAGTGACGTCATCCAAAATGGCGTCCCTTCAATTCCGATTGACTGATAGAATTCTATCAGCCAATCGGAATTAAGGTAGAAAAAATCCTATTGGCTGATGCAATCAGCCAATAGGATTGAAGTTCAATCTTATTGGCTGATCCAATCAGCCAATAGGATTGAGCTGGTATTCTATTGGCTGTTCCAATCAGCCAATAGAATGCCAGCTCAATCCTATTGGCTGATTGCATCAGCCAATAGGATTTTTTCTACCTTAATTCCGATTGGCTGATAGAAATCTATATATTCTATAATTAAACTAACTAAATGAACAAAAACATTTGCTAAACAGCATTATAAACCTAATAATATAACATAGACAGGAAGATCTTTTTCCTTTGAAATCTGCTTGATAGCTCAGGTCCGGTTAAACTGATTAATTTCAGCTTGCTTGGCTTTCCTGCAACACAAGCGGACAGCTCCACCTACTGGCTATTTTAATAAATGCACTGCTTCTCAATGCTTTTCAATAAAAGTCACATGACTGGAAAAAAAGGTTGTTATTCTGAAACGGTGTAAATTGAACCGTTGTAAAACGAGGGCCATCTGTATTTAATTGTATTTAATTTAGGGAATTTATTTAATTATAGTGTAATGTTAGGTGTTAGTGTAATTTAGGTTAGGTTTTATTTTATAGGTAAATTTGTCTTTATTTTAACTAGGTAGTTATTAAATAGTTAATAGCTATTCTACCTAGTTAAAATAAATACAAACTTGCCTGTAAAATAAAAATAAACCCTAAGCTAGCTACAATGTAACTATTAGTTATATTGTAGCTAGCTTAGGGTTTATTTTATAGGTAAGTATTTAGTTTTAAATAGGAATAATTTAGTTAATGATAGTTATTTTTATTTATATTTATTTAAATTATATTTAAGTTAGGGGGTGTTAGGGTTGGGGTTAGACTTAGATTTAGGGGTTAATAACTTTAATATAGTGGCAGCGACGTTGGGGGCAGCAGATTAAGGGTTAATAACTGTAGGTAGGTGTCGGCGATGTTAGGGACGGCAGATTAGGGGTTAATAATTTTATTTTAGTGTTTGCGATGTGGGGGTCCTCGGTTTAGGGGTTAATAGGTAGTTTATGGGTGTTAGGTTACTTTTTAGCACTTTAGTTAAGAGTTTTATGCTACGGCGTTGTAGTGTAAAATACTTAACTACTGACTTTAAAATGCGGTACCAGTCTTGACAGGAGAGGGTCTACCGCTCACTTTTTGTCAGACTCATAATACCGGAGCTATGCAAGTCCCATTGGGGAAAAAAACGCGTAGCAGAATATCTTGTATTGTTTTTATATGTTTTTTAATAAAATATATCCCTTGTTTTTGGATATTTTATTTTATTTGGTTTGTGAGCTTTATTTTGTGGTCTCATATCCTCTTTTGGACTGTGGATCCTGCATTATGAAGTGAGTCAGCTGGTAGACTCTAATATACCAGCTTGCACTACTTGCACAGCATATGTGAGTATCCAATTACAGTGGGGACCTTATATTGGGGTTTTGAAAGCTTTAGTGACTATCTGCACTATTGAAGTCTTTCTGTTCCCCTCCCTATCTTCTGTCCTTATATCTCAGACCAGAGAGTACATAGAATCCGGTGGGAGCTAGCTGGTGGGCTCTGAATACTGCAACCTGCATGAATAGCACTGCATTATAGTGCGCTCCTTCTGTGAGTACACCAGTGACGTGCAGTGACGTCAGAGGATGGTGAGGCAGTGGCTAGGATACGCCTTCATTCTTTAGATATCCTTTGTTGAGGAAATAGCAATGCACATGGGTGAGCCAATCACATGAGGTATCTATGTGCAGCCACCAATCAGCAGCTACTGAGCATATTTAGATATGATTTTCAACAAAGGACATCAAAAGAATAAAGAAAATTAGATATTAGATGTAAATTGGAAAGTTATTTAAATTTGCATATGGGTTTCATATGGGTTTCATGTCCCTTGATAACACAATGCTTGCTCTGATTATGAGATCTAGAAATCCATGCCCATTAAAATATGTTTAAAACATACTTTTTACTTTAATGCTGCAAATTATGCTTATAGATTCTTTAATTACATAAGGGATGAGAGTCAGAGGGGGAGGAAGAGAGACAGAAAGAGAAAGAGACCATGGGGGAGAACAACACATAAGGAGAGAGATGGCTAGATATATATAGAGAGAGACACACACACACACACAAAGGGGGGGGGGGGGCACTGCATTTTAAAGTAATAAAACAGCAGAGCTACAGAGAGTTCAGAAAATTAGTCTATAATTTAGTGTGAAGTACAGAGGCAAGCTGCTAAGTTAGTGGGTGTAAAGTTTGAGTAAACAAAATACAAAAACGACCCTGCTGTAAAAGAGTAAACAAACACTAACCCACATTCATTAAATTATCATTTTCACTAACAGAATCCCTATCAGTAAAATCTTACTTTAATAAGATGTGGGTGAAACACTGCTCTCTGTGCCTCTCTCCTGCTCTGTAAGGATTCAGGAAGTGACAGTGGCACATTCCACTGCACTTAGAGGGGAAGAACAGAACTCTCTTTTTCACTTTAGCAAAGCTAGCAGGTTCACAGGACAGCAACAAAATATATGAAAGTTGTTTTTTTGCGTTTTTGTTTTGTTTTATATGATTTAACATCCAGCCCCAACCCTATGTTCCACTTACTAATGCCTCTCACTGGATTGGTTCAGCCCAAATAGGACTGCCTCAAATAAGCAGTTAATGGGCCATGCAATGATCTTAACCACTTGCATCCAGTAGATGGCGCAGCATGTTGTGTAATGGTGGGCAGACCTGATTGTGCCTCTTCATTGCACAACATATAGCTGTGAGAAAAAAAAATGCTGGGGGAAAAAATTTACAATTTTTTTTTTAAAGCCAATAAAAAAAAATATATTTTTGCCCATATGAGAGGTGAAGCACTGCCTCACCTGCCTCTAGTGACTGCACATCACTGGAGTACACAATCATAAGTAAGGGGTTCATTTCTGTGAAAGAAAATACGTTTTGTTTTAACACACTGCACCATTGGAGCGCCTTCTTCCCTCTTGTTTTTTTGCATAGATCTTCCACCCATTTTTAGAAGAACAGACCCTGGTGATCATCTATCCTCTACAACAGCCTGTGGAGGGTGCCTTTGTTTTTTGTTACCATCATTTGGATGGCTACAATTTGGTGACTTTTGCATAACCAACACTGTTATAATAATACACTTTTTACCTCTGTAATTACCTTGTATCTAAGCCTCAGCACACTGCCCCCTGATCTATGTTCTTTTGACAAACTTGAATTTTAGCGAATCAGTGCTGACTACTAGGTAAATCAATGGGCGTGAGCACAATGTTATCTATATGGTACACGTGAACTAACGTCCTCTAGCTGTGAAAAACTGTCAAATGCAATGAAATAAGAGGCAGCCTTCAAGAGCTTAGAAATTAGCATATGAGCCTACCTAGACTTAGCTTTCAACTAAGAATTCCAAGAGAACAAAGTAAAATTTGATGATAAAAGTGAATTAGAAAGTGGTTTAAAATTGTGTGTCCTATCTGAATCATAACAGTTTAATTTTGACTTGACTGTCCCTTTAAGTTTAAAAAGTTCTAGCAGCTGCTAGTGTCTTCTCTTAAAGGGACATTTTTTTGTTTTGGTTCAGAACTAACGGCTAGATTACAAGTTTTGCGGTAACTGGGGTGCGGTGCTAGCGAGCCTTTTTTTTTAAACGCTACCTTAAGACAACGCTGGTATTACAGGTTTTTTTCAACCCGGCGTTAGCCACAAAAAGGTTAGCGTAGAGCAGAATTTAGCTCCACATCTCACTGTAATACCAGCGCTGCTTACGGTAGCGGTAAGATGGCTAAAGGTGCTCATGCACTATTTCCCCATAGGAAACAATGGGGGAGAGCCAGCTGAAAAAAAACAAACACCTGCAAAAAAGCAGCGTTCAGCTCCTAACGCAGCCCCATAGTTTCCAATGGGGAAACCAAATTTATGTCTACACCTAACACCCTAACATGAACCCCGAGTCTAAACACCCCTAATCTTACACTTATTAACCCCTAATCTGTCGTCCCCGACATCGTCGCCACCTGCATTATAGTTATTAACCCCTACTCTGCCACTCCGGATACCGCCGCCACCTTTATTATCTTTAAGACCCCTAATCTGCTGCCCCCAACATCGCCAAACCCTATATTATATTTATTAACCCCTAATCTGCCCCTCCAACATCGCTGCAGCCTAACTACATTTATTAACCCCTAATCTGCTGCCTCCAATGTCGCCGCCACTATAATAAAGTTATTAACCCCTAAACCTAAGTCTAACCCTATAACCCTAACACCCTCTAACTTAAATATAATTTAAATAAATCTAAATAAAATTACTACAATTAAATAAATAATTCCTATTTAAAACTAAATACTTAACTATAAAAAAACCATAAGATAGCTACAATATAATTAATAATTACAATGTAGCTATTTTGGGATTTATTTTTATTTTACAGGCAAGTTTTAATTTATTTTAACTAGGTAGAATAGTTATTAAATAGTTATTAACTATTTAATAACTACCTAGCTAAAATAAATACAAAAGTACCTATAAAATAAAACCTAACATGAGTTACAATTACACCTAACACTACACTATAATTAAATTAATTACCTAAACTACCTACAATTAAATACAATTAAATGAAATAAACTAAAGTACGAAAAACAACAAACACTAAATTACAGAAAATAAAAAAATTATTACAAAAGTTTTAAACTAATTACACCTACTCTAATCCCCCTAAAAATATAAACCCCCCCCCCAAAAAAAAATTCCCTACCCTATACTAAATTACAAATAGCCCTTAACCCCTCAATGACAACTGACGTACCAGGTACGTCATGCATTAACAATCAGTTAATGACAATGGACGTACCTGGTACGTCAGTTGTCTAACAGAGTGCTGGAAGTGATCACAATCACTTCCAGCAGCTCTGAGGGTATTGCAGTGATGCCTCGATATGGAGGCATCCTGCAATACCCCTTTACAAGACTCCGATGCAGAGAGAGCCACTCTGTGGCCCTCTCTGCACCGGTAGTGATGGTGCCGATGGTGCCTCTGACCGGTGGGAGGAGGGAGCGTGTGCGCGCGCGTGCACAATGCGCGCGTGCACGATGCGCGTGCACGTTGGCGCGCTTGCACGTGCACATGCGCACATTAGCCACACTGACACCAATGAAAAAGTAAGGGGAAAAAAAGTTATTTTATTTTTTTTATATTTAAAAGGATCTGTGAGGGGGAGGGGGTGGGGGTATTGTGGGGGGGCTGCTACACTACAGAAATAATTAAACACAAATAACAGTTATAAATACAATTAAAATAAGTTTGGTTTGTGGGGCCAAACTGGGTACTGGCAGACAGCTGCCAGTACCCAAGATGGCGGTAATTAGGTAGGGGAGAGGGTTAGAGAGCTGGAGGGGGGGGATCAGGGAGGTTGGTGCTAAGGCAGGGGTCCATCACAACTAAAATATTTTATAATTTTTATTTAAAAAAAAACAAAAACTTTTATTTAGTACTGGCAGACTTTCTGCCAGTACTTAAGATGGCGGTAACAATTGTGGGGTGGGGGAGGGAAGAGAGATGTTTGGGAGGGATCAGGGGGTGGGATGTGTCAGGTGGGAGGCTGATCTCTAAAATTAACCCTGCAAGCTCCCTACAAGCTACCTAATTTAACCCCTTCACTGCTGGGCATAATTCACGTGTGGTGCGCAGCATCATTTATCGGCCTTCTAATTACCAAAAAGCAACGCCAAAGCCATATAAATCTGCTATTTCTGAACAAAGGGGATCCCAGAGAAGCTTTTACAACAATTTCTGCCATAATTGCACAAGCTGTTTGTAAATAATTTCAGTGAGAAACCTAAAATTGTGAAAAATGTAAAGTTTTTTTTTTTATTTGCTCGCATTTGGCGGTGAAATGGTGGCATAAAATATACCAAAATGGGCCTAGATCAATACTTGGGGTTGTCTACTACACTACACTAAAGCTAAAATTAACCCTACAAGCTCCCTACAAGCTCCCTAATTAACCCCTTCACTCCTGGGCATAAAACACGTGGGGTGCGCAGTGGCATTTAGCGGCCTTCTAATTACCAAAAAGCAACCACAAAGCCATATAAGTCTGTTATTTCTGAAAAAGGGGATCCCAGAGAAGCATTTACAACCATTTGTGCCATAATTGCAGAAGCTGTTTGTAAATAATTTCAGTGGGAAACCTAAAGTTTGTGACAAAATTTGTGAAAAAGTGAACTTTTTTTTTTTTTTTATCGCATTTGGCGGTGAAATGGTGGCATGAAATATACCAAAATGGGCCTAGATCAATACTTTGGGATGTCTTCTAAAACAAAATATATACATGTCAAGGGATATTCAGATATTCCTGACAGATATCAGTGTCCCAATGTAACTAGCGCTAATTTTGAAAAAAAGTGGTTTGGAAATAGCAAAGTGCTACTTGTGTTTATTGCCCTATAAATTGCAAAAAAAGCTAAGAACATGTAAACATTGGGTATTTCTAAACTCAGGACAAAATTTAGAAACTTTTTAGCATGGGTGTTTTTTGGTGATTGTAGATGTGTAACAGATTTTGGGGGTCAAAGTTAGAAAAAGTGTGTTTTTTTCAATTTTTTCCTCATATTTTATCATTTTTTTTTTAGTAAATTATAAGATATGATGAAAATAATGGTATCTTTAGAAAGTCCATTTAATGACGAGAAAAACGGTATATAATATGTGTGGGTACAGTAAACGAGTAAGAGGAAAATTACAGCTAAACGCAAACAGTGCAGAAATGTAAAAATAGCCATTGTCATTAAGGGTAAGAAAATTGAAAAATGGTCCGGTCATTAAGGGGTTAAAAGCGCCTTTTGCGGGGCATTGCCCCAAAGTAATCAGCTCTTTTACTTGGAAAAAAAATACAATACCCCCCCCCAACAACATTAAAACCCACCACCCACACACCCAACCCTACTCTAAAACCCACCCAATCCCCCCTTAATAAAACCTAACACTACCCCCTTGAAGATCTCCCTTCACCCAGCCGGGCACAAGTGGACCTCCAGATGGGCAGAAGCCTTCATCCGATCCGGTCAGAAGAGGACATCCAGACTGGCAGAAGTCTTCATCCAGGCCGCATCTTCTATCTTCTTGCATCCGGAGCGGAGCGGGTCCATCTTGAAGACATCCAACGCGGAGCATCCTCTTCCATCCGACGGCGACTGAAGAATGAAGGTTCCTTTAAGTGACGTCATCCAAGATGGCGTCCCTTCAATTACGATTGGCTGATAGAATCCTATCAGCCAATCAGAATTAAGGTAGGAAAAATCCTATTGGCTGATGCAATCAGCAAATAGAATTGAGCTTGCATTCTATTGGCTGATTGGAACAGCCAATAGAATGCGAGCTCAATCCTATTGGCTGATTGGATCAGCCAATAGGATTGAACTTCAATCCTATTGACTAATTGCATCAGCCAATAGGATTTTTCCTACCTTAATTCCGATTGGCTGATCAGCCAATCAGAATTGAAGGGATGCCATCTTGGATGACGTCACTTAAATGAACCTTCATTCTTCAGTTGGATGGAAGAGGATGCTCCGTGTCGGATGTCTTCAAGATGGACCCACTCCGCTCCGGATGGAAGAAGATAGAAGATGCCGCCTGGATGAAGACTTCTGCCGGTCTGGATGTCCTCTTCTGGCCCGGATCGGATGAAGACTTCTGCCCCTCTGGAGGTCCACTTGTGCCCGGCTGGGTGAAGACGGCTCAAGGTAGGGAGATCTTCAAGGGGGTAGTGTTAGGTTTTATTAAGGGGGGATTGGTGGGTTTTAGAGTAGGGTTGGGTGTGTGGGTGGTGGGTTTTAATGTTGTTGGGGGGGTATTGTATTTTTTTTCCAAGTAAAAGAGCTGATTACTTTGGGGCAATGCCCCGCAAAAGGCCCTTTTACGGGCTATTTGTAATTTAGTATAGGGTAGGGATTTTTTTTATTTTGGGGGCTTTTTTATTTTATTAGGGGGATTAGAGTAGGTGTAATTAGTTTAAAACTTTTGTAATTATTTTTTTATTTTCTGTAATTTAGTGTTTATTGTTTTTCGTACTTTAGTTTATTTAATTTAATTGTATTTAATTGTAGGTAGTTTAGGTAATTTTACAGGTAAATTTGTCTTTATTTTAACTAGGTAGTTATTAAATAGTTAATAACTATGTAATAACTATTGTACTAAGTTAAAATAAATACAAACTTGCCTGTAAAATAAATATAAACCCTAAGCTAGCTACAATGTAACTATTAGTTATTTGTAACTATCTTATGGTTTATTTTAAAGGTAAGTATTTAGTTTTAAATAGGAATAATTTATTTAATTGTAGTAATTTTATTTCGCTTTAATTCAATTATATTTAAGTTAGGGAGGGTTAGACTTAGGGTTAGACTTAGGTTTAGGGGTTAATAAATTTAATATAGTAGCGGCGACGTTGGGGGCGGCAGATAAGGGGTTAATAAATGTAGATAGGTGTCAGCGATGTTAGGAACGGCAGATTAGGGGTTAATAAAATGTAAGTAGTGTTTGCGAGGATGGAGTGTGGCGGTTTAGGGGTTAATATATTTATTAAAATGGCGGCGATGTCCGGTCGGCAGATAAGGGGTTAAAAAGTGTTTCCGATGTGGAGGGTGCTCGGTTTAGGGATTAATAGGTAGTTTATGGGTGTTAGTGTACTTTGTAGCACTTTAGTTAAGAGTTTTATGTTACGGCGTTAGCCCATAAAACTCTTAACTACTGACTTTTAAATGCGATAGGAGTCTTGACAGGAGAGGGTGTACCTCTCACTTCTTCCAAGACTCGTAATACCAGTGTTAGGCAAATCCCATTAAAAAGATAGTATACGCAATTGATGTAAGGGGATTTGCGGTAAGCTTGAGTCGCGGAAGAAAAGTGAGCGGTACACCTGTACCTGCCAGACTCGTAATACCAGCGGGCATTAAAAAGCAGCGTTGGGACCTCTCAACGCTGCTTTTTAAGGCTAACGCAAGACTCGTAATCTAGCCGTAAGTTAATAGTTAAAAAAACAAGTATTTTTTAATTTTTGTAGCATTGCTGCTAGCAGCTACTGGTGGACTGGTTTAATTTGCACTTCATGTCTCTTAAAGGACATTTTTGTTTTCAGTACTAAGTTTATTACTTACCTATAATGGACAGTCTACACTAGATTTTTTTATTGTTTTAAAAGATAGATAACCTTTATTACCCATTTCCCAATTTTTCATAACCAACACAGTTATATTAATATACTTTTTACCTCTGTGATTACCTTGCATCTAAGCATCTTCTGACTTTCCCCTGGCCTGATCACATGACTTTTTATTTATTATCTATTGGCTTGCATTTAGTGTTGTGCTGACTCTTAAATAATTCAATGGGCGTGAACACAATGTTATCTATATGGCCCACATGAACTAGCAGTCTCCTTTTGTGAAAAGCAAGTAGAAAAGCATGTGATAAGAGGCTGTCTATAGTGGCTTAGAAACAGTCAAAAATTTAGAGGTTTAAATGTTATAAAGTATATTAATATGACAATGTTGGTTGTGCAAAGTTGGGGAATAGCTAGTAAAGACATTATCTATCTTTTTAAACAATAACAATTTTAATGTTGACCATCCATTTAAGTAAATTCTTTAGTTTTACCAAAAATGCAGTGCATAAAAATTAGATGTATAAATACAAGAATTTTTGATAATACGAGTAAATTAGAAAGTTGCTTAAAATTTCATGCTCTATCTGAATCACGAAAGAAAAAAATTGGGTTCAGTGTCCCTTTAATATAGCTGAATAAAGCTTCAAAATAGCAAAAATCTGCACTGTGGCTCAAAACAAAAATTTTAGTTAAAACAAAAATTTCTAACGAAATTTGTCTTTAATGAATGCGACCATGAACGAATATGAACTAAAACAAAAAAAAAATGTTTTAACTAAATGAAAATTTATGAAAAAACAAAAATGTTCCCCTTGCACATCTCTATTAGTTATTCAGATAAAGATTTCATGTTTTTTGGGCGGATGTAACAATTCTGAGCTTAAAGGGACACTGTACCCAAAAATGTAATTTCGTGATTCAGATTGAGCATGAAATTTTATGCAAATTTCGAATTTACTCTTATTATCAAATTTTCTTAATTCTCTTGGTATCTTTATTTGAAATGCAAGAATGTAAGTTTAGATGCCGGTCCATTTTTGGTGAACAACCTGGGTTGTCCTTGCTGATTGGTGGATAAATTCATCGACCAATAAAAAAGTGCTGTCCAGAGTACTGAAACCAAAAAAAAGCTTAGATGCCTTCTTTTTCAAATAATGATAGCAAGAGAACGAAGAAAAATTGATAATAGGAGTAAATTAGAAAGTTGCTTAAAATTGCATGCTCTTTCTGAATTACAAATGAACAAATTTGGGTTCAGTATCCCTTTAAGGGTATTAACTGCAGAAGCATTTTAGAAAAAGCACACTGAAAATATAGTCTGGTGTTCAGAAATCATTACCTACTGAAAACAAATGCTTGATTAGGATCAACGACTAAATAAGAAGTGAAGGTCGGTCAATACCAAGGGAGATGATATTTTGTCGCAATTAATATCTTATGAGTAATGTGTATGGTCAAGGTGTATAAATATTCATATTAATTAAACATGCATAATGTATAATGTTATAAAAGAATGTAATTTTTTAGATGAGAATGAGGGTCCCATTGGAACCTATGGAAGCACATTCTCGTGAGCGCAATGCTTCGGAGCAATTCCAGTGCACATTTGCGTGCTCTGGTATTAGTAAGTTGAGCTTTTGCAGAAGCAATATTTTGTGCTTAACTTGTAATCTGACCCTTAATATTTAATTCTGTAATGAACCATTTGAAAATTGAAGATTACTTTCAATATTTGAATGTGATATTCAAAATTCAAATGTTGATTCTTCAATGCGAGTTTGAGTGTTACATTTGATTTCAAATGTTAAGTTTCCTATAGAGGTATCTGAATAGCCATACAGCCTTGGAGCATTAGGACACACTTACTACTCTTCACATTACATGGCTATTTTGTGATACAGAAAATCTAAGAACAGATAGGTAGATAGATAGATAGATAGATAGATAGATAGATAGATAGATAAATGTATAGATAAAGAAAGAAAATGTGGTCCTTAATATTTATCTTTATAATTGTATTATAAGTAGGATAAATGGGTAACTCTAATAACTGTTGTCTATTGAGTGCATCTGGCAAATGCTACTAAATCAGAGTGAGCACTTGCTATAAATGGCTCTAGAAGTACATAGTATGTTTTTATGTTGTTTAACAAAGCCTGGGTTATGATTAAACTGTGTATATAGTGGTGACACCGTAGCAGCTCAAAGTGGGACACATCATAATTAGTACATAAAGGTTTGGTCTGAAGCCAGTACCCTCTTGTATCTGATTTATTATAGCAATAAGACAAAAACAAAGGTTCCCCAGGGAAGTATATAAGTGATTGTACACATGGGAAAGTCTGATATATCAATTTATGCATCCCGTGCTGTTATCTGTTGTCTCATTTGTATGTCTGTGAAAGCCATGACAATCTGTTGAAAACCTCGAAGCCTAATAATTCATTTTAGATATTTTTTTTGTTTTATTAAATAGCATTTATGTTTAAGAAGTTAAAGGGGTGATATTTATAGATGTATGAAAAAAAGCCATTCACTCCAACTATAATTGAAGAAGATGGCCTATTTTTGCAGCTAAAAGGGATAAAGAAAGATTGTTGAGACAGTTAGTTTTCTAGCATCTGCCTATTTTCAAATCTTTCTATTATGCCAACTCAATAACCAATCATGCTACTTTACAATTGATGAATTTTAAAGATTGCATCACTTGTTAAAAACCCAGTTAAAACCACACTGACAAATCAGAGACGTTTTCTAAACATATGGATTTCCAACTTTAATGCTAAGTAGCAGTTTTAAAAATAATTAAATAACAATATTATATTATATATATATATATATATATATATATATATATATATATATATATATATATATATATACAGGTGGCCCTCGTTTTACAACGGTTCAATTTACACTGTTTCAGAATAACAACCTTTTTTCCCAGTCATGTGACTGCTATTGAAAAGCATTGAGAAGCAGTGCATTTATTAAAATAGCCAGTACGTGGAGCTGTCCGCTTGTGTGTCCGCAAAGCCAAGCAAGCTGAAATGAATCAGTTTAACCAGACCTGAGCTATTGAGCAGATTTCAAAGGAACAAGATCTTCCTGTCTATAAATCAGTCCAGATTGGAATGCATAGAAAGAACTGTTTGCAGAAAAATCCAAGTGAAGTCTGTGTTGTGTGATAATTTTATTAGGTTTATAATGCTGTTTAGCATTTAAAGTCTTCATTTCAAAGCTTTAAAAATAATGTATTAGGTGTTACTTATGACAATTTTGAGAGGGGCCTGGAACCTAACTCCCTCACTTCCCATTGACTTACATTATAAACTGGGTTTCAATTTACAACGGTTTCAATTTACAACCATTCCTTCTGGAACCTAACCCCGGCGTAAACTGAGGGCTACCTGTATATATATATATATATATATATATATATATATATATATATATATATATATATATATATATATATATATATATATATATATATACATATATATATATATATATATATATATATATATATAGATTTATATGTGCGACAGCCAATCACAAGAGGTGCATTTCAATTTTTTCACTGAGTCATCCCTTTAACTTGACTAGTTAATTACAAAAGTAATTAGAGGAACATAACTTAATCTACAAATTTAGGGGGATTCAAATCCCCTTGTCCTCAGACATCTGGAACTGTAAGAGTAATGTTTAGGCATTTTTATTTTTACCTTACCATGGCCAGAAGAAACTGAAGATTAAGGGAATGGTTTCCAATAAAGAAGAGTCACGTTTTTGGTTGCAGATGGCTTTATTCAAGATTGAAATGCAAAGGTCACTATAAAAGAAAATGCTGAACTTTGGGCCCAAGTAGATGATTTTCTTGGCTTTTCTCTTTCCTCATCCTATCCATCAAGACTACTTTATCCTAATAAAAAAGGAAAATGAATACTTTACTATTATGAACATTTACAAAACCGTTTTGCAGTAGTGTTTTTAAGTGCTGGGTTGTAGTTACTGCTTTTCTGCATTGCTAGCAGTTCTTGTTTGCTGTGCGAGATATTATGTATTGCGGCACTTAAAGGGACACTCAAGTCAAAATAAACTTTTATGATTCAGATAGAGCATGCAGTTTTAATACCCTTTCCAATTGACTTCCATTATCAACTTTTGCACATTCTTTTTATATTCACACTTTCTAGGTAACAAGATCCTACTAATCATGTGGAAAGCTCACAGGGTATGCAGGTACTAGTCTGTGATTGGCTGATGTCTGTCACATGATACAAGGGGCCAGAAAATGGGAGAAAAAAATAATTTTTACCTGAAGCTCAACTCATTGTAATAGGCTGTGGTTTAAAAGCACAAAACCAGCTACTTCATATACACAAAAAAACTGAAAATGCAAATTTCTCATACATTTTATACTCTGCAGCTGGTATAATAAGTAATTGAAAATCCATTAATATAAAAACAATTTTACAGTGTACTGTCCCTTTAAAAATGAGACAACCTAAAGAGAATATCCCTTAATCAAGCCCCATGTGCAGTTTAAAAGGTGTTTGTCAGAATGATTGTAATAGCTCCAAGACTAAAACGGACTTATCAGGACACAGTACCATGTCTGATATGGCCACTAGCAGGATTAGAATTTAGGTTAGAGCTAGTTCCTTGGAGCCCTTTTTCTTTTATATTTTCTATATTTTGATGTTCCTTAGTGCATTAGAAGCCTCCTATTATAATTATTTACATGCAGATGTTTCTTCATCATAGTACTTCATAATTGCTAAGGTTTTTCTATTAGTTTATGTAAATCCTTTCACCTAATATGCGGTTTTCTGTATACCTGTGGAAATTACTAGTAATCTGTTATGTTATCAATTATTGATAGTATTTTTATAGCCAGAACAGAAAGGATATAAAAAAATACCTTTTTCAGAATCATAGGAATAAAAATATACAGTTGAGTCAAAATTAAATTTTCATTATTCAGATAGGAGATGCAATTTTAAACAACTTTCCCATTTACTTTTATTGTCAAATTTTCTTTGTATTCTTAGTATTCTTTTTTGAAAGCTAAACCTGGGAAGACTCAAGCTGATTTTGAAACTATTGAAGGCTGCCTCTTATCTTGGTGCATTTTGACAGTTTTTCACAGTTAGACAGTGCTAGTTTGTATGTGCCATATATATATAACATTGTGCTCACTGCTGTGGAGTTATTTATGAGTCAGTACTGATTGGCTAAAATGCAAGTCTGTCTAAAGCACTGAGATAAGTAGGCAGTCTGCAGAGGCTTAGAGATAAGGTAATCACAGAGGTAAACAGGTTATTAATATAACCATGTTGGTTATGCAAAACTGGGAAATGGGTTATAAAGAGATTATCTATCTTTTTAACCAATAAAAATTTTCAAGTAGACTGCCCCTTTAAGAAAATATATGATAGACTAAATTCTTGTTATGTGCGTACAATTGTATACTTCAGTTTCAGGATTGTTTTTGTGCATAGATTGAAGAACTGCAGCACAAGTTTGCAACTTAGGTGCATTCAACTTAGATAAATGCAACGTAGGTGCATACAACCACTTATTTGCATACAACCAGAAGACTCAGATCAGAGATATAATGGTCTGTAGTGAAAAATATTTCCTTTAATTTACAATGCTAAGATGGACCACTATGACTTTACAAAAGATAAAAAAAAACTCACAATAAACAGTGAATATGAATTGTAATCATCAATGTGAATATGAAGACTAAACCATGTGTTACTTGTTCAGAAGATGGTTTGCAATGGTAATGTGTGTTTGATTAATAGAGCTGTTTGTGTGGTTTTTATGTGTCTCTGTGTTTTATACTTTTTAACAAGATATAAATT
Organism: Bombina bombina; assembly: GCF_027579735.1. Classification (NCBI taxonomy): domain Eukaryota; kingdom Metazoa; phylum Chordata; class Amphibia; order Anura; family Bombinatoridae; genus Bombina; species Bombina bombina. The sequence continues at coordinate 589,044,844 of NC_069504.1, forward strand.
GCGCCAAATATAACAAATAAAAATATTATACTAAGGATGCCTAAACAATTAGCACCATACATTATGCACAATTTTCTGCACTTTTTTTTTTTTTCTTTTTTAAAGCCAGAAAAAAATATTCTCAGGTTCAAAACCAAAAGGAATGCATTGTTAAACCATTTTGAACAGATTTTGGAATACAGAAAATCTTGCTGTGGGAAAAGTATAGGTTTTTCTCAAATTTTGCAAGCAGGAGACTTTGATAAATAACCTTCCAAGTGTGTAGGCCGCATTCAGTTTAAAAGCTGTCTTTGTTGCATTTAAATGTAGAGACCAATGTAACAATAGCTTTTCAATGGAAAAAAAAATCCCAACAAAGACAAATTCTGTCTGTTATCCTTCTCTCCTTTACTATAACACAATATGATCAGACAATTATAATTCAGTCTATTACTAAAAATATAAGTAAATTAATTGAAATATACATTTAAAAAAGTTGTTGTTAAAGCTGAGCTATTGCAACTCTATCTATTTATCATCTATCTATCTATCTATCTAGCTGTCATCTTTCTTTCTTTCTTTCTTTCTATCTATTTCTATCTATCTTTCTTCTTTCTATCTAAAATAAGCAAATTAAGAAAATATACATTTTATTTACTGCAATACATATCTAGTCATTTAATACTTTGTTACATTAGGAAAGAAACAAGGAATGTGTGTTTGCAAGTGTTTATGATGCTTACATTTTATTTTTATTATTATTATTATTTTCAGTATTTGTGATTCTTGTTTATCAATTTTTACAGTGTTAATGTGAGGTAAGAAATATTTAGCTTTTTGATGCATTTCATTTGAAAAACACATAGAATGCAAACCAAACCAGAACACTTGTTTTTCGTGTTTGATCTATAGTATATGAGAATCTGGAGGGAGGACCAGTGATTTTGTATCCGAGTTAGCAAGATGAATCAATAGTAGCTATTTGAAGCTCATAGAAAAAATACAAAAGTTGGATGTCCAAAAAATACTATATTAAATGTGCTTGAAACAAAGATTTTATTTCCTAACTAATTTAATATTTACTTTAGGTGCAATTTTACTTTAAAACTTTATTTTTTTTTAATTTAATTATAGTTTTCAAAACAACATAAAGATAGAAAGTTTAACATATAATATACAAATAAAAAAAGAATTTGCATAGTATATGAGCTACCCACTTAACCCAGTTGAAATAAGACAATATACTTTGTCATATACTCAACACAGAACGAGTAACATATACTCAACATAGAACAAGTAACGTATAACATATGGGTCATATTAAGAAAAGAAGAACAAAAAAAAGAGGGGAAGATCTCATCATATAATTATGTCACAGATTATTAAGATACCAATTTGAAGGAAAAATCCCATTTTCAACAGCTGTAATAAAAATTCAGATCTTTGAAATGGGGGGATCACCCTATTAATCTGCTCAGCTACAGGTTAATTTTAAATTACAGTCAACCTTTTCGCAAAAAAAAAACAAACAACTGTTTTCCAGGGAAGGCCCGTCGGTTATATTGCTCCAAAATAAGTTGTAACTCTATTTTTTGAAGAAACTCAGCAATACTGGGGCATTTAACAGATTGGAAATCTCTTAAAATTAGATTCCTAGTAACCAGTATTGCAATATTTATTAAGTTCACTTCTCCTACCAGACATTGTTATTTTGAAGAAAGGAAAAAAAGAATCAACCAGGAAGATATATATTATTTTTGTTTTAAACTTATGAAGCAATAATGAACTCCCTTCCAAAGTCTTAACACCATTGGAGAATACAAGAAACAGCGGAGAATATTTGCTCGTGGTGAATGGCAGTGATAACAAGTACCTATAAAATCTTTATTCTGCTTTGCCAATATCTCAGGAGTAATGTAAGAGTGATTGATTCATTTTACATGTGACTCTCTCCAATTGGTATTAACATTCTCAATTAACCTAGTAATTTGTTTAATATCCTTAAATGACAAATCAGTAAAAGAATCTCACCATTTACATGCAATTTTGTATATCAGGAGCTGTCCTTGCTTAGTCATAATAATCTTATACCAAATAGCAATAGTATAAATTCCCGCCCTAAAGGCAGAGATACCATTTACAATCTTGAGCAGTTCCCAAGTTACTTTAAAATGTACTATGAATTTTTTTTCATTATAATAATTAAAATGGTTATTACAAATATTTTACTGATACACAGCTATATCTTAAAGTCAAAAGCTTATATTTAAACAGTTTACAGTAAAAGTTTGCTTCTACTTAATCTAAAATTTAGAATAGAGCCTATAGTAGAAAAAAATAGCTTTCACTTACGTATATCTCTGCTATATATAATACATCCCCAAAATATTGATTGAAATGATGGTACATGTTACAAAACAACAAACAGGTCATACTTTAACAGGTATGTCCTTTCCTCTTACTTTTTAACATCAAGGTATTAAAAACCTTGTATAAGAAATTATACAGGAATCTAGAAAGTCACAAATTGTGTATATTTAAATATTTTTACATATGTATGTATGTGTATGTATATATATATATTTATATATATATATATATATATATAGATGAAATAATTAAGCACTCTCTGGTCTTCAGCCATCTGTGGTACAACAAAATTTATTATTAGTGTGACGTTTCGGGACACAAAAACAGTCCCTTCCTCTGAGGTCAGAGGAAGGGACTGTTTTTGTGTCCCGAAACGTCACACTAATAATAAATTTTGTTGTACCACAGACGGCTGAAGACCAGAGAGTGCTTAATTCTTGCATCTATCTTCTATTTTCTACAGCACCCTGGCGGTTGTGGACAGACAGTGAGAGTGCATACACAGTACATTGACTATTATATATATATATATATATATATATATATATATATATATATATATATATAAATAAAACAATCTTTTTGGAGCAGTATAAACAAGACAGAAGATAATTAATCTTCAGAAGTGTAATTGATTTTAATGAAGGGCTTTTTTATATAACAATACATCGCCTGTGGTCAAAATAAGAAGATGTGGAAGCATGTGCACCTAAATTCCATTCTTATTGTATGTAGCTTTTAAATATTCTTTTTTTAGAAGCTAAGTGATAATTAATACTCATAAAATCAGAGTTACCCATCTGAATTACACGTCCTATTACATTCAGTCTTCATTTTTTTAAAGATATTCTGAATTAATTAAAATACATTTTACAGTTGATATGTGGCAAAATCAATGCCTAATTTATGTAATTAGTCAATTAAACTGTAATTCTAGCATATGCTTAAAATGCCCAGAAGGTATTTAGTATCTCAGGTACTTATTTTGATGTCATGAAATGCAGCTAATTAATGTTGCATGCATATTAATTTAGTATCTATTTTGCAGCTCCCTTTGTGAAAGCTGATTTAATATTTATCTTTCTAACCTTTTGGGGAGAATTTCGCTATTATTGTATAAATAAAAGTGACTTTTCAAACAGTATTTAGCATGTTTCCTTTCCTATTAAAACATATTTACATTTGTCTATAATTAAATTCACACATCCACTAATTTGGTTTATTAATTGTTGCAGCTATATATAGTAATTTAAAATATATATTTTTTACTGTAAATGAATAATTAATATTGCACATTTTCATGGGGATTTGTATTTGTTTTTAAGCAAACAATATCTCTGGGATATTTAGATAAACATTGGTAATAGCAACGTAATGTTTATTTATCAATTACAATTTTTAGCATTTCTGTAAAAAACATAAAATATAATTTAATTTATGAACATGGGGAGGTAGACAAATCAATACAAGAGTTGATATCTCTACTTCTTAATACACAAAAACAATACCTATTTTAAAATGCCTGTTAGAGAGGAAGAGCAGTCATAATTTACTATACATATTATAAAATATTTTAAAAACATTTTTAAAACTTCTAATAAATGTAAATAAAAACAAATTTTTAAATTTAATATAATTAGCACCATTTTTTTTTAAATAATACTGTTAGGAGGATACCCACTTCAGGCTTTTGTTTAATGAGATCTGCTGTTATTAATTAAAATATATTTTCATCTTAACTATTGAACAATGTTGATGTGACTTAATATTAAGCATTGTTTCTTAAGAAGATATCTTTAGATATAGTTGAAATAACATTGCTTTTGTTATATCTCTCCTGAAAGATTTATGCATTGCACTTCATAATTTTAGAAATACTAATGCTTGGTGGAAAAGTAGACAGTTAGGGATTAAGGATAGATATAGATAATATAGATAGAATAAAGCACAGTGAAGGGGGTAAGTAGCGCAGCAATGGGCAGCATTTTTAAATATACAGTATATGTGTATGTACAGTGCCTTTTTTTTCAAACACCCCACTCCCACCAACTTTAAAGCCCCAAAACGGCCTAATAAAAAACTATAATACCCTCTATTTTAAGGGCATTATGGGTCCTTTTGGAAAATTAACCAGAGCTCTAAGGGTAGATTTATCAAATGTCGGGCGGACCTGGTCCACTGTAGTGTATCATGTCTGCCCAACATTGATAAATGCAGACAGCATACGTTGTTGGCATTTATCATTGCACAAGCATTTCTGGTTGAATACTTGTGCAATGCTGCCCCCTGCACATTTGCGGCCAATTGGCCACTAGCAGGGGGTGTCAATCATCCCGATCGTATCTGATCAGGATGATTGCTGTCTGCCACCTCAGAGGTGGCGAATGAGTTAAGGAGCAGCGGACTTACAACCGCTGCTTCTTAACTTAAATTTCAGGCAGACCTGAAACTTTGGGGGTAGCTTGCAGCATATGCTGATGATAAATCCACTCCCTAATCTCTGGTTAATTTTTGGACCGCTAATTGCTACCTCTTGTAATGGCTGTTTATTATCATGCTCCCGCAAATGGGCTGTAATTTAGCGCTCCACATGTAATCTAGCCCTCACTGTTTAAAGACACAATTATGTTTATCAGTAGAGGGGTAAAGTATAAAGAGAGATATAAAGAGAGAGAGAGAGAGAGAGAGAGAGAGATAGAGAGAGAGAGAGAGAGAGAGAGAGAGAGAGAGAGAGAGAGAGAGATTTTAAATGTGTACGCAGTCTAGCATATATTTCATGCTAATTTCAATTTCATCTTAAAGAGATTTAAAGAACATAAATGATATCAGCAATATAAAAACTTTAAGGATAAAACAAATGTAGAATCCCTGAGCTGAGTTAACAATTCATCTATTCATTGAATTGGTTAAATGCTCTTTAAAATGTTTCTAATTCTTACATTAAAGTAAGCATTAAAATAGAAAAAATAGATGTGTCTTTTTTTTTCTTTATACACCACTTGCAAATGCTCTTAATCCCTGTAAGATAAAATTGATTATGGTGATAAAATGTATGTTGTAGACAAATTAATGAGCTTTTTAATTGATAAAATCAAAGGGCAATGTAAGTAATCTAATAATGAAGGTAAATGAGTGCACAGTAAAATATTCACTAATCCAGCACATTGGCAAAAGCCCCTCTGACTCTGCTTAGCAATAAAAGGGTTTGAGTATCGTAATGAGATTCTTCTGTCTGCTAATTAATTGACACCCTTCTGAATATTCATATGTACTACTACCAATAGGTCCCTAATTGCTCAGTGGAACGGATCTCAGAGGAAAGTAAATCGCCCTAGATTTAATTAAAATAATGTATTCCACATATAACATGCTTAAGACGAGAAGTTCACAGCCCCAAGAAAGGAGTACCTGGTTCACTTAAAAGAAACCTGCACAACGCCTATGTTCATAATACAACAGACAAGATCCATGATCTTTAAATATTTCAGGTCCTTGAGCTTAATTTTATATATTTGGCAAGTTCTAGAGCAAATGCAAATGCATTAATAGCATTTAAAGATAGCTGACAGAATGAAATAATTAATTTTTGCGCAGATATTCAATATGTAACATTATAGCTATTATTTATTGGAACTCTCACATTTTATATGTAGGCATAATTTATCCATAGCCCAAACAAATTTGGCAGAACATTAAACGTATAATTTAATAAATCATAAAATGTTTAGGGCTAGATTACGAGTGGAGCGATATCATGTTCTTTATGCTCAAATCCATGTTACAATTGGCACACACTTTAAATTACCACAGTTTTGTTTGTGTGAAATTGCGGTAAATTTACGCTCCCTATATTTTCTATGGGTGGTGTTGAGCAACAATGTCTGCTCGTATTACAAGTTGAAAATAAATGTGATCGCTCAAACACAATCGAATTTACAGCTCAAGCGTTTTTTTTTTGACGGGAGGAAACAGTTTCACTAAACTATTCTATTAGTCCCCAAACCAACTCCCAATCGCAAAGTTAACACCTAAACCGCCACACCCCATTACAAAGTAACCGACCACACTATTAACCCCTAAATTGCCACGCCCCATCGCAAAGTAACCCACTACACTATTGACCCCTAAACCACCACACCCTCATCACAAAGTAACCCACTTCACTATCAACCCCTACACCACCACCCCCCATCGCAAAGTAACCCAGTACCATCTACAACCCTAACCCAACACCCTCTAACTTATCCCAAAACAGACTAACCTTACCTATAAAAAAACTACCTTTTAAAAAAAAAAAAAAACTTACCTGAAAAAGTAAAAAAACTTAACCTTACCTTAAAAAAAACTAACATTACTTTAAAAAAAAAATAACATTACTGTAAAAAAAAATACTTACCATTACAAAAAATAAAATAACATACCTACAAAAACAACAAATTATAAAAATAAAAAGGAGTTATGCCTATTCTAAAACCACACTGAAAATAAAACAAAATAAAAAAACTATGCTAACACCAAACTAGAAAAAAAAAAGAGAAAGGCCTTTTGTTTGGCATTGTCCTTAAGTGTCAGCTCTTTTTCTGAAAAAAAAACAACCTACAAACCTCTACAAAGAAAAAAAAGTCTATCTAAAAAAAACTACTCTAAAAGGTGCCCTTCATCCCGGGGGCGATCTTCATCCATCTTATCTTCATACCGGCGGAGATCTTCTTATCTTCATTCCAGTGGCATTCTTCTTATCTTCTGTCCTTGACATCCTCTTAATGCAATCACCAGCCGCACACTAAATTTTGAATGTGAGGAAACCCCTTTATATAGGGGCACCCTTTCATTTCTATTGGCTGAATTTCAATTTAATATTCAAATCAGCCAATAGAATGAAAGCTTTTTCTATTGGTAGTTTTATTTTTGGTGTGTTTTTTTCAGAAAAAGAGTTGGCACTTTAGGGCAATGCAATTCAAAAGGCAATTTTAAGGGCTATATCTGTAGTTTAGAGTTAGTGTAGATTTTTTATTTTGGAGTTTTTTTTTCCATTGGGGTTTTAGAATAGGCATAACTCTTTCATTTTTGGTAGGATTATTTATTTTTTGTTATGGTAGTTTTTTTTTTTTTTAAATAATGTTAGTTTTTATATAGTTTTTAAGTAATATTAGTTTTTTTTTAGTAATATTAGGTTTTTGTTTTTTAAAGGTAAGATTAAGGTTTTTTTTACCTTTTTTATAGGCGTTAGTCTGTTTTGCAGTAACTTAGGGTGTGTGTTAGGTTAGGAGGCTTAGATTTTAGCAGGTTACTTTTCGATGGGGATGAGGCAGTTTGGGGGCATTAGTGTAGTGGCTTACTTTGCGATGGGGTTGTGGCGGTTTGGGGGTTAATAGTGTAGTGAGTTACTCTGCAATGTGGGTTGTGGTGGTTAATAGTGTTGGGGGTTGGGGGCGGAGCCAACTACCACTGGAACAAGACGCACACTTTCAGAGCTCCTAAATCATCTCGCAAGTTTAACGGATTTATCACAAACTTTACTTATTTTTTTTACCCCACCATGCAGATCCATGAAGAAGGCTATCTTTGTGCTGCATTGTAGGCATCTCCGCAGTACTGAACACTTTTATTGACCCTGTCTCTAACCTTCTCTGACACACAGCAACATGGCTGCGCTCATCCTAAACCAGATAATGGGGCTTTTGGAGCGCCATAACAAAGCGCTTTTAAACACATTAGATGAGGCTTACAAGCCCCGCAATGCTTATGTCGCCACCTCAGTAGCTATGGCAGAATGTGAGAAGAGGCGCTCAGACACTGCAGTTGAGCCGCGACAACCGCCATCTTGGATGACAGAAGCAGAGCGTTATGGCTTGGAAGTCACAGAAGAACAGAGGGGAGCCAGCGTGGTGCTGTCTGTGAGCCCCTCTATTCTAGAGCCCCACGATTTGTTGAGCCCTAGCTTACAGACGGACCCAGCCATAACAGCTTCGCATCAAGAAGAAAAGACACGAGGGCAGGGAAACACGCAGAAAGGCGCCTTGGCTATTACTGTTGTGGGTGAGGGGTGGCGAGGATCGCAGGCAGCGCTGCTCTCTCCTTCTGTTGAAGCGTATGTTCTTCTACCTTCTGCTCTCAGGCCAGCAGCCCATTTTGAAATGATCCCTAGAGGACCCTTACTCACCCAGAGGACAGGTACAGCTGCCCCGCAGACACAGAAGAAGGGTGAGGGTTAGAAATCTGAACTCTAGCTGGACCTTCCATGCACAGTCACCCCCACCATGTCTTGTGTTTCTTACAGGGCACGTAACAATAATGACAGTTCCCTATTCTTTCTTTATTTGTGCTATGCCTCCCAAGTTTCATATTAAACAAGCTTGTTACTGGTTAGCCCTACACGGGGAAATCCACATAAAGGGAGAAGCGAATAGCTGGGCAGCATGACCAACATAAAATACAAGCACAACCTCACGCTCTGGTATTGGGTACCATACCTCTCATATTGGAGTTCTAGCCACCACGGTGCCACCTATCTTTCTGCTTTGTGCACCAATATGGACTTACGCTCCTATGATAACTATAGATTTGCTACCCTAATCTCTTTAGTCTGCTTAATGTTATCTTATTTCCAATGTCCCCCTACGCTAGTTGTGCAATCTGTCCATTCTACAACTGATAGACTTCCAATGTTTAGGGCTATATAATGTTAACATGTTCAGACACCTGTGCCAACTAAACCCTATAACTATAATATACTTATAGCCGTTTACACTGAACCAACCAGGGAGACCACATGTGACCCTAGATACACTACCATAGATATGTAAAATGATTTCAAAACTTTATTACAGTGCAGCCTAGCAACAGCATGCCTGGTAATAGAAATGTTACTGCTCCTATAGTTTTTGAACTAAGCAATGCTCCACTTTCCTGCGCCTGAAGAGCAAGCCTCTCCCTACTGCTGCCCATATTAACCAGGGGTAGTATAAAAGTGTGTATGTCTATTAGCTATCACAAACCAAATATGCATAGCCTCTCAAACAGAATGATAATCGTCAGATATAGGTTTATTCTCCCAGATTCTGTCCTATTTCTAGCTTAATTTTGCTTTTGTATTACATATCTGCTAACTAGAAAATAAGGCTCTAATTCCCATATATCTGAGCGTATATTATGTTATACTGTAGTAATACATATAGAATTGAGAGCACTGATAGACCTGTATAAATACTCCTGTCATATTTGTACCCAAGGTTGATGCCCTTGTTTGTTATATATTATTGTTATTAGTATTCATGTGGAGTGGAGTTACTTATGTATAGATATGTTACTAGTCTGACTGAACAAGAATGCTCTTACTATCAGTGCTCACCATGGATCATGTATCTAGCGTGCCTTTATCTGCCCCCTCACATTTACATTTAAATATGTGCCTTATATCAAGTGGCGTGTCCCCAGCGGCCGAGGAGACACGTCTATATAACCTTTGTGCATTTCTATTTACAGAAACGCTTATATAGGAAGGCGCATTACACCATGACTTTGATGTGGGGTCTGCTATATATTTATCTAAGTCACTCAGAGTGTGTCGCTAGCTCTATCCCCAATTAGAGGTCCCATATTAATATAGGGACAGTCTCCCACGGTTCAGCAAGTTAGCGTGTTCTTTTTTTCCTCTTTTACTGTAAAGATCCCCCGCTGACTTAGTTCTATTACACACAGAGCCATGCCTTTATTCTTTCTGATTACCTGCAAATATTGTAATAATGTAAGCCATGAATCCATATTACTCACTATACCTACAGGCCCTCTTCCCCTCCCTTCTCATATACTGCATTACCTAATCCCTATAAAGTGTGTAGATCGTTTTCATATCTACCAAATTTTCACAATTTGTCTATCGCATGTAACTTCCCATCTCCCCCCCCCCCTTAATATACCTCCTATTTTCAGGAGAATGAATTATGTGGTTTCTCTCGTTAATACCACACCTTATTTCCCCCTATTTACAATTATATCTTGCACTACAAAATTATATTGGTACCATTTTTTCTCTCAAGCTGTGCAAGACTGTTCAGTACTATCTTTTGCAGAGTCTTACTTACAGCTTTCTAATACTATACCACCCTGTTGAATTAAATTTACTTACTTAAGCGTGTTTCATACCATCCTTATAACGCAATTATACTAAAATCTGAGGTTTTCATGTTAGGGTCCAAAAGGGGCTCCTTACCCTTGGCGTAACCTTCCGTTATAACTGTTTAATACTGTTTGTTATGAGGCCCAAGAGCGGCCGCTTAGATAAATATGAAGGTTCTATACTTTTATTGGCATTTTCGTGAACTACTGTATTACTTGTCTTTTATCCATGTGGCAGATGAAAATGTTTTGCGTACTGCATAGCGAGATTGTGTCCACACGTAATGCTCATCAACCTAGAATTTACGCTTTGTACCCTGTTATAAGCCACTCTAGATTTCTACTGTATACTGCTGCAATATTTTTTTGTTTGTATGCCAACTTTTCACCTCAATAAAAATAAAAATAAAAAAAAATTGTGTTGTGGGTTGCTTTTTCAATGGGACTCCCATAGCACCAGGTATTACGAGTTTGCCTGGGAGGCCAAAACGTGAGCGGTACACTCTATAACCAAAAGATCTGTACCGCAATCTAAAGTCAGTAGTTATCAGTTTTACATTTCAAAGCTGTAGCATAAAACTCATAACTAAAGTGTTAAAAAGTACTCTAACACCCATAAACTACCTATTAACCCCTAAACCGAAACCCTCCCGCATCACAAACACTATAATAAATGTATTAACCCCTAATCTGCCGCTCCGGACATCGCCACCACTATTAAAATGTATTAACCCCTATTCCGCCGCTCCCCGACATCGTCGCCACTATAATAAACCTATTAACCCCTAAACCGCCGCCCTCCCACATCGCAAACACTATTTAAATATAATTAACCCCTAATCTGCCGTCCACCCACACCACCACTATAATAAACCTATTAACCCCTAAACCACAAGCCCCCCACAATGAAATATACTTAAGAAAACTATTAACCCCTAAACCGAAAGCCATCACAATGAAATATACTGAAATAAACTATTAACCCCTAAACCTAACTCCCCCCTAACTTTATATTAAAATTACAATTTCCCTATCTTAAATTAAAACTTACCTGTCAAATTAAATAAATTAATTTTAAACTAACAATTAAACTAAGATATTTATTAAACTACAATTAAACTAACTACCAATTAAATTAAACTAAACTACACATTAAAAAAATCATAACACTACTCTAAAAATTACAAAAAGCATCTAATTACAAAAAAAAATAAAATAACTAAATTATAACAACAAAAAAACTAAATTATGAAAAATAAGAAGCAAATTATCAAAAATAAAAAAGAATAACACCTAATCTAATAGCCCTATCACAATAAAAAGCCCCCCCCCATAAAAACCCTAGCCTACAATAAACTACCAATGGCCTTTTGTGGATCATTACCCCAAAGAATTAAGCTCTTTTACCTGTAAAAATAATACAAACACCCCCCCAACAGTAAAACCCACCATCCCCACAACCAATCCCCCCAAATAAAATAACTATCTAAAAAAACCTAAGCTCCCCATTACCATGAAAAGGGCATTTGTATTGGCATTGCCCTTAAAAGGACATTTAGCTCTTTTACATGCCCAGACCCTAATATAAAAATAAAACCCACCCAAAAAAAACCTTAAATAAATCTAACACTTACCCCTGACGATCCACTTACAGTTCTTGAAGTCCCACTTGAAAGATCCATCCAGCTGGCGAAGTCCTCATCCATGCATCAAGAAGTCTTCATCCAGACGGCCTCTTCCATCTTCATCCAGCCAGCGAAGTCCTCATCCAGGCAGCAAGTAGTCTTCATCCAGACGGCATCTTCTATCTTCATCCATCCAGCGTGGAGCAGGTCCATCCTGAAGACTTCCGGCGTGGAGCATCCTCTTCATATGGTCTCTGCCGTAAACTGGAACTTCAATGGAAGTGACATCATCTAAGATGGCTTCCCTTGCATTCCTATTGGCTGAAAAACTTCAATCAGACAATAGGATTAGAGCTGCTAAAATCCTATTGGCTATTCCAATCAGCCAATAGGATTTGAGCAGCTCTCATCCTACTGGCTGTTCCAATCAGTCAATAGGATTGAGCTCTCATCCTATTGGCTGATTGCATCAGCCAACAGGATTTTTTCTACCTTAATTCTGATTCTATCAGCCAATTGGAATTGAAGGGATGCCATATTGGATGACGTCATTTAAAGGAACCTTCATTCTTCAGTCGGCCGTCGTTTGAAGAGGATGCTCCGCGTAGGATGTCTTGAAGATGGAGCCGCTCCGCGCCAGATGGATGAAGATAGAAGAAGATGCTGCCTGAATGAAGACTTCTGCCCGTCTGGAGGACCTCTTATGCCCATCTGGAGGACCACTTTTGCCCATCTAGAGGACCACTTCTGCTGGCTTCGTGGAGGACTTCAGCCCGGTTGGGTGAAGACTTCTCAAGGTAGGGTGATCTTCAAGGGGTTAGTGTTAGGTTTTTTTAAGGGGGGATTGGGTGGGTTTTAGAGTAGGGTTGGTTGTGTGGGTAGTGGGTTTTAATGTTGGGGGGAATTGTAATTTTTTTACAGGTAAAAGAGCTGATTACTTTGGGGCAATGCCTTTTAAGGGCTATTTGTAATTTAGTGTAAGGTAGGGCTTTTTTTTATTTTGGGGGGCTTTTTTATTTTGTTAGGGGGATTAGAGTAGATGTAATTAGTTTAAAATTCTTGTAATTATTTTATTATTTTCTGTAATTTACTGGGTTTTTTTTTCGTACTTTAGATAATTTATTTAAATTTTGTAATTAATTATATTTAGTTTAGGTAATTAATTTAATTATAGTGTAGTGTTAGGTCTAATTGTAACATAGGTTAGGTTTTATTTTACAGGTAAATTTGTATTTATTTTAACTAGGTAGTTATTAAATAGTTAATAACTATTTAATAACTATTGTACCTAGTTAAAATAAAGACAAACTTGCCTGTAAAATAAAAATAAACCCTAAGCTAGATACAATGTACCTATTAGTTATATTGTAGCTATCTTAGGGTTTATTTTATAGGTAAGTATTTAGTTTTAAATAGGAATAATTTAGTTAATGATAGTAATTTTATTTAGATTTATTAAAATTATATTTCAGTTAGGGGGGGTTAGGTTTAGGGTTAGACTAAGGTTTAGGGGTTAATAACTTTATCATAGTGGCGGCAACGTTGTGAGCGGCAGATTAGGGGTTAATAAATGTAGTTAGGTTGCGGCAACATTGGGGGTGGCAGATTAGGCGTTAATAAATATAATGTAGGGTTCGGCGATGTTGGGGGCATCAGATTAGGGGTTCATAAGTATAATGTAGGTGGCGGCGGTGTCCGGAGTGGCAGATTAGGGGTTAATAATATAATGCAGGTGTCAGCGATGTCGGGGGCATCAGATTAGGGGTTAATAAGTGTAAGATTAGGGGTGTTTAGACTCGGGGTTCATGTTAGGGTGTTAGGTGTAGACATAAAAAGTGTTTCCCCATAGGAATCAATGGGGCTGCGTTAGAAGCTGAACGCTGCTTTTTTGCAGGTGTTAGGATTTTTTTCAGCCGGCTTTCCCCCTCATTGATTCCTATGGGGAAATTGTGCACAAGCACATTCAGCCAGCTCACTGCTACCGTAAGCAGCGCTGGTATTGAGGTGAGATGTGGAGCTAAATTTTGCTCTTCGCTCACTTTTTTGCGGTTAACGCCGGGTTTGTAAAAACCCGTAATACCAGCGCTGTCTGCAAGTGAGTGGTGAGGGAAAACTGCTCGTTAGCACCGCACTCCTGTTAATGCAAAACTCGTAATCTAGGTGTTTGTTTTTTAACTCACATGGTGCATAGTCAGCTTAGCTTCAGTTCCTTACACCCTCCTTCCTCCCCTCTCATTCCTTTCCAGGGCGGGCTGATACGGGCTGATACCTCTGTGTCTGACAGCAACTCCAGACTCCTCCTCTGTCTCACCCATTTAAGGGGCAATAGTCCTATTTCTGCTGTGGGGGGTTAAATAACTAATTAACAGATAAGAGCTAACTGGCACTACAATCCAAAAGAGTGGGAAAAACGTATCACATAAAAATATTTCTATGAGATAAGGTGCTAGTCCTCCAAAAATAGCAATTAAATTACACAAAAGAGAGAAAGTATGGGAGCTTACAGCACTATTCCCTATTGATAAAACATAGCTTTTATTTATAAATTAAAATAATTAACAGAAGGTAATATCACATCTAATGCTCAAATACCACCATACCACAGGGTAAGGTTACACAGTACAAAAAAAAGCAGAATGAAACTAGTTTGCTGCACTATCTTTTCTAACTTGCCTCTCCACTATCCCACCTGATGCTGAGGTTCCAGTATATCATCCAGGACTCTTTGGGATTAGTGTTGATTTAACTTTTAGTGTTTACTTTCTTATTCACTCTGCTTTTTTTAGTAATGTGTAACCTTACCCAGTGGGAGGGTGGTATGTGAGCAGGGTGATTAGATGTGATATTACCTTCCGTTAATGATTTTAATTTATAAATAACAGCTATGTTTTATCAGTTGGGAATAGTGCTGTAAGCCCCCATACTTTTTCTCTTTTGTGTAATTTAATTGTGATTTTAAATAACCCCAGAGCAAGCCACACAGAAATGTAAGCTAACAGGCTTGCATTTAGTGTATTGTAGGAAGTATTACTGCCCATTACTATAGGATCTCACAATCCCTCTAACTAGACTGTGTTCCAGCTCCTCCCACCAGCAGCAGCAGTGTTTACTAAAGCATTTCTGTTCTTTGCAAAGCGTTTCCTCCTGCAAAAATAGTGCAGGAACTCAGTTCCCATGCGTTCCCACTGGACTTGACCCCTGAAGATACTATAACACTCCCTTGTTAACTGCACATTATTACTATTATTATTATTGAACTGGTGCACATAATGTCCTTTTTCTACTTCACATTCTTCTTATTTTACATTGGACATAAATATATTGTAGTATGTATTCTAACAGCAATTATTTTATTTTTTATTTCCTGCAGCGCTTTGAGTGTGATAGAATCTTCTTTTCCTATTTTTCTCATTTAATGAAAGGTAACATTGAATTGAGGTTTGTTACATCTACATTTCTTTCTCATTTGAAATAAAAATACTAAACAAGAGCTTGTGCTGTGAATAAATACATAGGGCTAAATTAAAAGTGGCGCTCTATTTAGTGCTCCCGCTTAAGTTTTAACTTCGCTAGAGTTAACTTTACAAATTGAAAATAAAATGTTTGTTTGCAAGCAAAAACTCAATGTATGCAAAGAGTTAGACTTTGGATATCGCAAATGCGTTAACATATTCTCCCTATAGACTTTAATGGAGGGCAAACTAAAAAAAAAAAAAGACACATATACTTGCTCGCTAACCTGATCGCATTTAAATTAAGATGGCTAAATCCAACATGAATTATGCATATTTCACATTCCAATGTTCTTTACATTTAATAATATGTTCTATGTACTGTTAAATAGATATTTCTAAAGAATAAATATTTACAGTAAATAATCAGTTAAGATTATAGTCAGATTGCAAGTGGAGCGCAAATATTTTTTTAAAATAATTTTTATTAAACAGTGTTACTATGATTGTAACTGTACTTTGTAATGTTTTTATTTTTTATTTTTTTGTGCAACTTTTTTGTTTCAGAAAACAGTTAACCACAGCTCTGAGATCATGGTAAGTAATGAAGAGTAAATGGCAATCGCGCTAGCACAATCTCAATTTTGCTCCACTTGTAATAACTTGCATGATTACGCTAGCGCAAAACCATTTGGGCCTCAGTTGTAATCTAACTCAGTGTTTGTATGAGTGTAACTGTACTTTTAAAAGTATGTATGTTGTGTTTCAGGCAACTTTTTTTAAACTCACTACACTTTACACTAGTTCTTCAGCCGAGCTAACCAGATGAGCGCAAATCGCGATGGCACTCGAGCAAAAGCATTTACTTTCAACTTGTAATACATATGCTATTTCCGACGCGTGCAAAAATAAAAAAAAAACTGATAATGATTGTGCGCAAACATAAGCACACAACTTGTAATCTAGCCCATAATCGCAGCATCTAACTGCAAGGCGAGGCAAAAGTCTACCTCTAATTTATGGGTGAATAAAAAGTTGTGAACTACAAAATTAAATTTTCATACCTTTATCTATATCAATTCACATATATTCTTGTCAACATCAAAGCTATTGACCAATTTCTCTTACACAGAAATTTGTGTAAAATCTTCATTTTTTATTTTTAGCAGAAAAAATAAAACAGAAGTCTGTAAGGTCAACCCATAAATCTCCACCCTGCTAAACATCTTTTGTGTAAGAAAAAGTCAGGTGAAGTCAGTTAAATTCATGTCAAGCCAGCCAAAAGTCCACCTACCTGTATAAATCCAAACTGTCAGAATAATCCAATTTTAGCCAGTTTTGAAAGTTGCCTAGCTTAACTGACTGCATATCAGACTTGCTTAAAACATATCCTGATTTACTTTTCCAAAGAGCATTAAAGTATTACAAAGTTCTTTGAAACCAACGTATAATATTACGTAGCTCACAACTGATTAATTTAAAATATGATAATAGTGTATTAAATGTACAAATTACAATTATAAATCTAATTAAAATAATATAAAATTAACCATGTAATATTTGTAGTTTACTTTATAATGTAAAATATACCAACCAACAGTTTGTTTAGGTGAATATGTACAAACACACACATGTGTGGGGATAATAATTTATAGCAGTGTTTTTCAACCAGTGTGCCGTGGCACACTAGTGTGCCGTGAGAGATCCTCAGGTGTGCCACGGCAGACTGACAACAGTGTGACATATTTTTTAAACTTTGCTTGTTTTTTACTCCCAGTGCAGGGGTAGTTTGTAGGAGGCATGGCATAACAGCACAATACATACAGTATGTGTGTGTTTGTGTGTATGTGTGTATATATATATATATATATATATATATATATATATATATATATATAGACTTCAATGCAGTGCACTCTCACTTGCCAACCCAGACACAGACCAGGGTGCTTAACGGAATGAATAATCTGAATATGAATAAGCACTCGCTGGATTTCAAAACCACAAAAATTTATTCGGCAGTGACGTTTCGGGGCATTCACCCCTTCCTCAGACAACCCAAAATGTGAAACAAGCAGTGTTAAATAATGATTCAAACTCCTCCCCCATCAAATTTCAGCCAATCAAAGTACATCCAGAGCAAACAGTAAGGGATGTAGATTAAACAAACAACAATTACATTCCTGTATAATGTCAACAAAAGTGTATATTCTTAAAAAGCATATGTGTAGTATATCACTATATAATGTAATGTAATAGTGTATCAGTGACAATATAGTGGGTGGCTATGGAATATGTCAACAGAAGATAGAAAATAAATCTGTCTACTAATAATATACTCTGTAATTAAAACTTGAGGTGTTCACAGGGCTTATTGTTACCATGAGCAGTGGCTTATTTATATCACATATAATGTACACAGAGACATTTAATCACTTGGCTGCAAATCAACTTACTATTCATAAGAATGTAAATGTAAATGTAAAATATACCAACCAACAGTTTGTTTAGGTGAATATGTACAAACACACACATGTGTGGGGATAATAATTTATAGCAGTGTTTTTAAACCAGTGTGCCGTGGCACTAGTGTGCCGTGAGAGATCCTCAGGTGTGCCACGGCAGACTGACAACAGTGTGACATATTTTTTAAACTTTGCTTGTTTTTTACTCCCAGTGCAGGGGTAGTTTGTAGGAGGCATGGCATAACAGCACAATACATACAGTATGTGTGTGTTTGTGTGTATGTGTGTATATATATATGCTGTATTAGGCTACAATGTGTGATTTTTTTTTAACATTTTGGGATGGTGGTGTGCAACAGGATTTGTTAATGTAAAAAAGTGTGCCACGGCAAAAAAAAGGTTAAAAATCACTGATTTATAGTACAGTATTTTTTTTTTTTAATCATCACTGGAAAAAAAGAATTAGATCTATCTCACTACAAAGAAATCTAATAATAATAATAATAATAATTATTATTAAACAATGATATAAAGAAAATATTAAGAAGCACTTTTCTCCCTGTGTAATAAAATTACTTTTAATGTCAGACAAATACGTGATATTTTAATGTTCACTAAACTGTCAATTGTATTATGTTAAAATTATTTTTTTGCATACAAAGGGTTGCAAAAATATTTTACATTTATGTTACATGCTTATCCCTTGGCTGATATGGACAATTCCTGGTGCTGTACCAGGTGACATAGACAATGATCATAGCTATATTGTCTTCCCCGCCACAAGCATTTGAGTTACCAAAAAACAAACAAACAAGAAAAAAAACTGAAATGCATTTAAAAATAACTTCCTAAAACATTGTATTTTATACATTTTACATATAAGTAGAATAAATAAGATAATTTTCTTAAATATTCAATAAACAATAAAATAACAGCATATACATATGATCAAAATATTGGTATATACACATTAATAATTAAGAAATGGCTTTTTAGTGAGACAATTTAAATTACCACAGGTTACAGACTAACAAGAGTTTATTTGAAGACATAGAAATGCATATTTATTATACACATGTAGGCATTAACAATGTAAATTACACCGCCAGCATTTGCTGGTTGTTTATTCATTAGATCTTTAGAAAATCTACATTGCCTCTAGATAGAGGGATAATAATGTGAAATACACAAGTAGATACACAGCTGGCTCAGCAGGATGTGCACTTGATAACTAGGTGTCACAACAAGTTGTGCGGACCAGCACATTAGCAGAGAAGATTAAATTGGACTTTATCCCCTTACACAGCAGTTATAAGAAAACTGTTTTACCCTGCTACATATATTTTCATAGTGGCTTATGGTTATTATCCATAAACTCAGAAATTGTATTTAATTTAAACATATGGTTTTTTTACTATATGCATTTTTTTCTTTTCTTTTTACACCTTTTTTTTCTCTCCATTTTTAGTAGTATTATACAGCATGTTAAATCAGACCTATGGTCGAAGAACCTATGTGGATCATTTTTATAACACATTACATAGACATTACTTGTAATTTTCATGTGGCTCATACTGAAAAAACAACAACAAATAAATAATAACTAAAACTAAATAATCTTGAAACTAAAAAAAAATTAAATTAAAAAATATATGTTGTGCATTGCCCTTTTAAATAGGAAAATACTGGTTTGTGTGTGAGAAACATCCAAATAAGTATTAAATGGACAAAAGTTATAATTTACAAACAAATTCTTTACAATTCTTGAAAATATCTTATAAAGCCATTATGTTAAGTAAAAAAAAAAAAAGCAATACTAATGTTCAATGTACAAAAAATATAAAAATAGAATAATTAATTGTGTTTGTTAAAGATGCAATTATTGAGCAAGAAACTACTGATAGATGTTGTCTGTCAGATCGCTGACAGATCGCTAATATCTCAAATTCTAAACAAAAAAAAAATGACTGACTTTATTATTAGTGATGAATGTTGTCATTGTTTTCTATAAGAAACCAAGTAAATAAATCAGGTCAGAATTTTTTGAACATGTTATTGAAAGGTTGGGATATATTCACTTTAAAAACAAAGGTCACATAAATATTATCTCATTGTGTAAATTATTTTTCTTTCTTTATGTATTTACCATTTTTAAAACTAATAATAAATACTATTTTTAAAAGCTAATAATAAATGTATTAGTTTGCTATTCTAAGCCGCTATCTATTATTTTGCAAACCCCTTGCAATGCACTTATTTATACACTCTAAAAGTAAATTTTCTAAATCTTTCCTATCACACAGCAAGAACACATTCTATTTCATAATCGTGAAAGTTTTTTTTTTTTTTCTTTTCTAAAGAAAAGGTCTCAGAGAGAATCCCCACTTTAGGCAAGTGATTAAATCCTGCCTATCTGTGTGATATCTTACAGAGAAATAACACAAAGGAGGGAATAGCCGACAGGGAAATCCTTTCTAAAGTCAGATCTAAAGAACATATTCCCAGAATTAAATATTAAAGAAGTTAAATATATCCTTCTGCTACAGCATTGAGGTTTCATAGGACTTACAATAGGATTAAAGATAACATTATGTTGAGCAGATGTCAACAATCTATGTACTAAGAAATCATTTGCTCATCAGTTATAGTTCCAACAACAAAATACATGGTGTACATGTGTACAAATATTATTTATAAACTAAACACATAAAAATAAGTACCCTTATATTTAAATGTAAACACCCATCAAAAGATGCTCCATATAACATCAATACATATTCTGTTTAAAAATCCTGAAAGAACTAAACAGTTTTAACATTCTAGTCCATTTATTTTATTATACTCCTTTCTGAAAAGTGTTAAAGAGTTAGAAAATGTGTGATTGACTGAGGGTATATTAATATTCCAATCTGATCTATTCTTATTTTAAAATAACAAAAAAAAAACGATATTGTTCCTGAAAGTCTTTCAAGTCCACCATTTTTTGCAAGTGACCTCTTTCCTGTAGAAAGTGCTTGGTTCTTGCTGAATGTGAAGATCAACCATTGGAAAGGGATCAATGCTGCTTTTAGACACTAGAGGAATTAGCCATCCTTTGGTTCAGTGGAGGTTAGTTATAATCACATGGCCTCTTTTTGCCAGCTTTGTGGGTGGCAAGGCAGTGGTGAACTGAGGAGAGAGAGAAAAAGAAGACAAGTTGAAAGAAATGAATGGAGTTCTATTAACCTTTTGAAGAGCCAATAATCAACTGTTGGTATACTTAAACCATGTATATGATTAGCAAAATAAATAGAATGCAACAACCATTCTAAACACTAACAAAATATAACTGAATGCCTGTTTGGTATTTAATGAACATAGAGACACAATTAACTGTTGCTCAATGAAAATAATACCAGGAAAGAAAATGTATTTATTTTTATATTTGTTTCAAGCAAAAACACAAATAGATTTCCATGAAATTGAAGATAAACACACACAAACATGTATATACTGTATGTGTGCATGTGTGAGTTTGTATTTTTATACTCATCTTCTTTTTTCTATATTTATTTATTATTTGTTTGAACATTAAAACAACAGAAAATGTACTGCTAGTAGTACAAAAAATAGTGTTAGGAAATTTTAAAAAAGATAAAAGTGATGCAACATCTTATAAAACCAACACAATACCTTATTCTGGGTGGTACTGCATAGAGGTTGATTCCATTTTGACAATGTTGTTTAGCTATCATTTGCTATTTTGAATGAATTGAAGCAATCCCCCTTTTTACAACATTTGTTTTCTATTATGGAGAGGTGCAGCAGTTGAGGGCAGACATGTGAAAGTGGCTGTTTGATTCTCTTTTTCATCCCCCTGACCCAGCCTTTGTCCTGTGTCACCCTGGGAATGTCACGCCTCACTACTTCACTTTGAGATGCTCTGGAAAGTGGCTTTGTTATTCCCTTTTTTTAGACACACACGAAATTGTTCTCATTCCCCCTGCTGTAAAAGATACTTCAGATTGGGACTCAGTTCACAAGTGCAATGCAATTTGGCTAAGCTCAACCTTTGTTCTCCTTGTACAAATGACCAAACAGTCCACACAGTATACCGTTGATCTACTGCTGCTTTAACACTGGACTTAGGGGCTGGGAGAAAAGCTAATCCCTCAAATACCAAGGTGGCATTTTCCACGTTTGTAATATTTCCAACAAGGAAAAATGTGAAATTCGTACTTGATAGTTTTCAAAAAGGATCAACATCCTACTGCTCATAATCCAACATCAATTGCTCCCTTTATCTGACACTATTTCATTATTGCCCTTAATAAACTGTAATATAAAAGAAAACTATAGATGGTTATATAAACTGCTTCTCTGAAGCCAGATTTGAGTAATTGGGGAGTATCTAGTTAGACAAACCAAGCAAATATATAACATTCAGAAACACAATAAATTGGCTTTTGTATATTCCTAAAAGGAGTTGTCTGTGGCAAAATATTAATAGCTGTTTATTTGAACTGATACTCTGTATTAAGTATATGTGTATACATTATTTATATATTATAAACAGCTGAAAGTCAGAGGTTCTCAGCTTTGTTTAGCATGCTTGTGACATGCACAAAATTGGCTTAACCTGACAGTATGAGCCTAATACTCTCCTAAAGGATGCACTATTTTCAAAATTTCAACCAGGTGTACATGAGAATTGTTTATATCGAGGCAAACATTCCACTCCTTGTCAGTAAGTAAAAACTGAATATTTAACTAAAAGAGTATATAATGTATATAAAAAAGGCAGAGCTGTGTAAAATGAAATGGAAATACAGATAGAAAAGCATTTATCCAAACTGCTTGGGACCAGAAAAGGTTTGGACCTCGGAATAGTTTGGATTTTGGAACATTTGCAACTGTAAAATGGACCATTTGGAGAGGAGATGGAACTAAGTGTAAACAATATCTTATATCATTAAGGCACTACTTATATGTCATAACAGCTTATACTGTACATGCAACCTAAAGGTAGTTTTGTATCATTTGTATTACTTTTCTATACATAGCACCCTCAGAAAGATAGTACAGTACTGTATTCAGAAAGGTAATATTTGTTGTTTTAATTAAACATAGACTATTATTTGCATTTTAGAGCACAAAACCCTAACAAAAGTCACAGGCAGAGAAGATTGTGACCTACAGGTGGGGGAAATAGTATGTTTTATTATTTTATTTCTTTAAACTATTAATTAAAAAGTTTGGATTTTAAATTAAGTTTGGATTTTGAAATTTTGGATCTGGGGATTTGCACCGGCACATGTTTGTACACAACTCCTATCTGTAAACAAATGATTTACACGTGATAAGGAAAACGCCAACAACTATTCGTGGTTAGTAACAAGCCTCCACTAGCATAAAAAGAAAAGTAATTTTATTCACTCAAGGAGCAATAGAAAGTAATTGTATTCAGTCAAGCAGTATCCATTTGAAAAAAAAACCCCAAAAACATCTGTTATACTTATCAATGTGGCCTCTTTTAATTGCTTCAAAGGCAAAAATAACTTCTTATGTTTCTTTAAAAAGTAGTGTTGACATTTTATGATGTAGAAGACAAGATATGTATTTTCTGAAGATAAAATCTGCATTACTTCCCTACTGAAAAGTGACTGCATACAAGGACTCTGTGGATTGCATGAGACCCCTGGACTCCCATTTGGTTACCCTGTATTGCACAATGTTGCACAATGGAGATTGGCGTTATAACATCCTATAAAGAATGGTGAATGGCCTCACTCCAAAGATTGTATTGAAATGCTTCCTTCCATCCCTCTCAGCCTCTCAGGGTTTCTTTCTTTCTTTTTTTATTTATAAACTTGGAGAAAAGCAGGTGTTTTCTTTGTTGGAATTCATTTGATGGTTAGAGGCAGTTGAAAGAATTTTGTTCATGAGGATAATATAAAATGTGCACCCTTCTTCCAGATGTGCAGCTTATGTATTTAAATTGAAAACCATCTTTTATATGATATACTGTACACATTGTTAGTGCACATTATTATTGCAAGTGTCAACTGAGAAAAAAGTAATGTACGATTAATACTTATAAAAGTAAGTGCTTTATTCCCAGCATTTCTAACCAACCCTTTAAGATCTGTAGGTTATAAAAAGCCAGATAATGTTGGATAAAGGATATTAAACACCTATTGCTTTTGCGTAAGGACTGTGCTTGTCCTACACTCCCTAAAGAGGCCAAAAAGCAAGTTCTTTAAGCTGCAAGTGCTAGAAATCACATAACTGGTTTAGGCAATTTGAAGCATTTTGAAAAGCTACCTTAATTTGCTTTGTGACCTATCTAGGAACCATGAACAAAGAACAATTTTTAAACACAAGAGAGATGTTGTTTAATGTTCATTTAAAGATGGGAACTTTAAGATCAAAATTGCACAAATCACATATAAGCTAAAAAAAAAGTTAAAACATTCCTGGTCTAATTTTGAAAACAACTAACTTTAACTGTAAAACATTTGTTTAAAACAACTTACATCTAATTTTTAACTTTGCATTTTCATTTTGAATTTTATAAACTAACTTAGTAAAATAGTAACATAGTAACATAGTAGATGAGGTTGAAAATACTTACAAAAAGCTCCAGTTAAACTTAAGTAATCCCACTAAAAGGTGACCCTTTTAATACTAGCAATCATATCCATTCATTTTGTTTCTAGACAGAAATGTATCCAAACAATTGTTAAATGTATCTAGGGTATTGGCATTCACTATCTCCTTTGGTAATGAGTTCCACAATTTTATTGCTCTTACAGTGAAAAAACCTTTCTGTTGCAGGAGATTAAATCTCCTTTGCTCCAACCTTAAATTGTGACCTCTTGTCACAAACAATTTTCTTGGAAAAAACAGAGCTTCTGCCATCTCAGTATATGGGCCTTGAATATATTTATATAAAGTAATCATGTCACCTCTCAAGCGCATTTTTTTCTAAAGAAAACAGACCCAGTTTTGGCTAGGCTCTACTCATAACTTAAATGATCCATTCCCCTTATTAGCTTTGTGGCCCATCTCTGAACTTTTTCTAGTTCTGCAATATCTTTTTTTGCAATCGGTCCCCAGAACTGCACTCCATACTCAAGGTGAGGTCTTACCAGGGATTTATATATTGACAGAATTATGCTTTCCTCCCTTGAATCAATGCCTCTTTTATTACATGCTAGTATCTTCTTAGCCTTTGTAGCAGCTGCCCTGCATTGTGCACCAATCTTTAGCTTGTTATCTATTACTACTCCTAAATCCCTTTCCTCCTCTGTTTGGCTAAGACTTGTCCCATTTAAATAATACATTGCCTGCTTATTTTTACTTCCAAAATGTAGAACCTTGCATTTTCCTTTATTAAATCTTATTTTCCATTTACCTGCCCATACGTCTAATTTTTGCAGATCCCTTTGTAACAAAAGTTCATCCTGCTCTGACCTAATGACCTTACTTAACTTAGTATTATCTGCAAAAATATAGATGTCACTATTTAGTCCTTGCTCCAAGTCATTTATAAAAATCTTAAAAAGAACAGGGCCCAGTACTGATCTCTGGGGGACTCCACTGATTACCTTTGTCCAATCTGAGTATGATCCATTCACTACTACTTGTTGCTCCCTATATTTTATCCAGTTATTTATCCATGAGCTAACATTTTCAGCTATTCCCAATCTCTTAATTGTGTGCATTAATCTCTCATGTGGCACTGTACCAAATGCCTTTGCAAAATCTAAGTATATCACATCAACTGATTCCCCTTTATCGTCATCTTTACTTACTTCCTCATAGACTCTAATTAGATTAGTTTGACATGATCTATTTCTCATAAAACCATGTCGATTTGAACTCATAATCTTGTTTACATGAATATGCTCATCAATATAATCCTTTATAATCCCTTCAAATATCTTCCCCTATATTGATGTCCAACTAAGTGGTCTATAGCTTCCTGGATCATCCCTGCTTCCCTTTTTGAAGAGTGGCACCACATCAGCTTTATGCCAATCCTGGGGTACCATGCCTGAGGATAATTAGTCTTGAAAAATTAAGAATTGAAGTTTGTCTGTAACAGTGCTAAATTCCCTTAACACCCTTGGCTGTATTTCACCTGGGCCTGGAGTTTTATTTACCTTAATATTATACAGTTTTTTCCTGATATCCTCTATACATAACCCAGTTAATGGTATGGGCTGGCATGTTCTAGTTTGTTCCAAAGTATCATCCATTGGTTCCTCTCTTGTATATACTGAAGAAAAAAACTGGTTTAGTACCTCAGCCTCCTCACTGTCACTGTTAACCATGCTACCCTCCACGCATTTTATGTACCTATATTGTCCTTTTTAGACTTTTTGCTATTTATGTATTTAAAGAACTTTTTAGCGTTAGACTTAGAATCCTTTGCAGTTAATTTTTCATTTTCAATTTTGGCTAATTTGATTGCTTTTTTGCATGTTTTGTTATATTCCTTAAAAACATGGTATGTTAAGTCTGTACTAGTTTCTTTGAATAATTTAAAAGCCCTACTTTTTTTTTCCTAATTTCTCTTAACACATTTGTATTTACCCACAGTGGCTTGGATTTTTTTATTAGAATTATATGGTATTTGTTGATATGTATATTTATTTAACAAAGTTTTAAATGTTTTCCATGTATCCTCTGTATTTTTATTAGAGAAAACTTTGTCCCAATTTATGTTATTTATTGATTTCCTTAAATCGTTGAATTTTGCTTTTCTAAAATTAAAAGTCTTAGTTAAACCTTTAAGACACTGGTTATGAAAAGATATTTCAAATGTGACCATGTTATGATCACTGTTACCCAAATGTTCTTTGACTTCTACTGTATGTTTGATATTATATCTGCATTGATTGATAGCACTAAATCCAAAATAGCTTTACTCCTAGTTGGTTCCTCTATTAATTGTGACAAGAAGTTTTCCCTGAGAACATTTAAAAAGCTACCCCCCTTAGCTGAATTACTAGTTTCATTGGCCCAGTTTATATCAGGGTAGTTAAACTCTCCCATATTCACAGCACTGTTATTAGCAGTCTTACCTATTTGCATTAGTAGTTGAGTTTCCTCCAGGTCACTAATGTTGGGGGGCTTATAGCATGTTCCAAGTAATAGTTTTTTAGGATTCCCCCCCACACATAGAGTTGACTGTCTTTGACAAGTTTGTCACAAATAGGTAAAAAAAAAAAGTTAATGTTTTTTGCATATTCAATTTGCTGTAATTGTACTAGCAAGTCACAGAGACAGTTATAGGTATGGAGTAAACACCCTAATCAGTATTTTAACACAGCCTCCCCAAACCTCAAAGGTGCCATGTGCCATGAAATTTCAAAGTGGTGTCTATTGTTCTAACAAAGAGAAGAAGGGTGGTAAATGAAAGAGAAGGCACAAATAGACTGTAAAGGTTGATGACCACCCTTGGAGCTAATTTTGTTAACACCCCCAAACATTATGGTCTACAGCCAATCCTGTTGATAAATTCAACTTTATTTGATTTGCTTTTATAGTCAGCATGGAGACCTTGTTATCTATATCAATATTTTATGAATATCGGAGTTCTAACATGGTTATTATACTGTACTGTCCACAAATAATATCTCCCTTAAGAATTAAATGTATTTTTTTTTTAAATTAACACTAATTTGAAGTTATATTATATTAAACAACAAAAAATTAAAGAAATTGAATAGCATTTAAAGGGCCACTGTAAGTAAATATTTTCTATGCCTGTTACTAACTAACTACCCAAAATACGCTTTTTATCAATAGCATTTCATTAACATATCTCTACCGTATATCAGAAATCTTGTCTGCAAATTTAATTGTTTTCCAAACCCACTCCGTGGATTTCCTTTGCTCTGTAACAATCCGTTTACAAAACCTAGGTCAAAATGGCGCTTTAAACACAAAGTTATTGGTTTAAGTATTTTGAACATGCAGTGCTGAAAATAGTGGGCAGGATAACGTGACATCATCGGCGAATAAAAGATATAACTTTTAGAACATTATGAAACTTCATTTTGGAGAAAATATAGGTCAGTAGGTTTTAATTAATGTTTATTAACTTTAATATGTTAGTTGTTTAGCTTAAAAATTATAACAGACAGTAATCCTTTAATGCAACACAATGTTTCTGGGGCTTGAAAGAGCCTCATGATACTTTATGAAATAGAAAAATATTATTCTTCATGATATTTTTGTATTAGTCTAGTGAAAAATATTAATATAGTTCTTCTGTTTATGAAGTCCATTAAATATATTAAAGGCAAGTGTATTAAAGGAAGGCACTATTATTTTATTGTATTATTTATTTATGTTGCAAAATATATGGAAGAGATCACAGCCTACTCTTCTTAATTACAGCACCACTACTTTTCACTCTAATTCTTCAAGGTAAAATGAACAATTTACATTTAATTACATTATTTTTATTTAATTGTTTCTAAGAATCTAATTCTGATTTTAATCTGAGGAATGTTTTATTTTGTGCAGTGAGATGTGCCACAGGATATATTAATAATAAACTGAAAATTGAAAAACAAATGTAGAAAAAAAAATATGCTAAAAGGGTTTAACTTTCTTATGGGATTTTGAGCATATTATAGTATTTGTGTTATATGTATTTAATTAATTGAAAATAAATTGTTCTCATTGTTTCAAAACAGAACAGGTTTCTTAAGGTTGTTGTAGGTTGAATGAGAAACAAAGAATAGCAATTTGCTCCATATTTGTTGTGGCAACATCTTCCGAGGAGACGAGACAGGAAAAGCTTTGCTTGTGTTACAGGAAAGAGCAGGGTCAAAAAGCCACTGAACTCCTTAACCACTAAACAGCTTGAGCTTGACCTAAAATATAAGATACACTTAAACCAGATTTTAAAGCTTAAATCAAGTACACAGCAGAATAGAGGAAAGAAAGACTAGTCTATAGGGCAATACAGAATCAGTGATTGTGATGGCTAAATGCAACCACAAGTTCTAGTTCTGCAACACTTTCTAACAAGTGTCATTATATCATTATATTATATATATATTGTTAATATTTATATATAATGTATAAATAGTATTATATTACTATTATTAATAGTAGTAGTAGTATTGATAAGCCATAGAGTGTTTATTGTCTGATTTAAAAAATAAATTGTATCTTATGAATATGAAAGAATAATAAGAAATAAAAAAAAGATAGTACCGTTGCACTACTGGGAATTGCTTTTGAACTTGATATAGCTGGTAAGACATTCAAGAATGGCATATATTCAAAGTTTAATTCCTGCCTCTAAAACGGCGCAATTAAAAAAAATGTATAGGCGCCCCTGGTCACATCCGCTTAAATGAACGGTCTAGTAAAAACTAAGCTTTCATGATTCAGATAGGGCATGCAATTTTAAACTACTTTACAATTTACTTTTATCATCAAATTTGCTTTGTCCTCTTGGTATTTTTTGTTGAAAGATAAACCTAGGTAGGCTCATATGCTAATTTCTAAGCCCTTCAAGGCCGCCTCTTATCTCAGTAGATTTTTTTAAGTTTTTCAAAGTTAGACAGTGCTAGTTCATGTGTGCAATATAAATAACATTGTGCTCATTCCCATGGAGTGATTTAAAAGTCAGCACTGATTGGCTAAGAAAGCAAGCCTGCAAAAAGAACTGAGATAGGAGGGCAGTCTGCAGAGGCTTAAATACAAGGTAATCACAGAGCTAAAATGTATATTTATATAAGTGTTTGTTATGCAAAAATGGGGAATGGGTAAAAAAGGCATTATTTATCTTTTTAAACAATAACAATTCTGGAGTAGACTGTCCATTAAGGATGCAGTTTTAGAGTATCAGAAGTGCAAATTTGTGGGAGCCTGCAATACAAGCAAAAAAGCATCAGTCTGCTACTGCTGTTACTTAGGGGTAGATTTATCAAAGCCATTCTCCTTTAATTCTGTCCAAAATAGCGCATACAAACTGATCGTCATATTCATCAAAGCACTCTGTGCCTATAATTGCACAAATCTGAAAGAAACTTCTTTGCACTCCGCTTGCATTCGCTTAGGTGCACATTACGCTCCTGAGTGCAACAATATACATTAGTAATAGGAATAATTTAACAGCCCGACCTACAAATAAACCCAGTTTCTTATTTATCATTGCTTTGCGCCGATAGGGAACTGAAATTTTGGCTTCAATTGCATGATGTATATTTCACCATACAGACTGAGGCGAACACCATTATAATACATGCTTTTACATCTTGTGATGCAGTACTTTCTTCTTTTAACTAATTTTTCAAAGGCTCAACGCCAAGAAGAGAGACTGTTATTGCCAGAAATGTGTGCTTCCACAGGCGCATATGGGTGCCAACAGTTTTATATATATATATATATATATATATATATATATAGATATATTTATTTTTGCGATCTTAAATTATCAACATATGGCAAAAACAGCACAGAAACATTATATAATATAAATATAAGCTAAATAGTTACCTAAAAAATGCTTTTTTTAATAATCAAGTCATGGTAGCATAAATATTTATAGGGGTGTACTGTGATAAATAGGAAATAAATAGTGAGTAAATGCTTTTTTGACAGGCGAAATTGATCATTTTTACAAACCTGCTTGTCTGCGCAAAGTTACGTCTATTTTTTTAATAAATTCAGGCGCACATGTGCGCATCTCCGGTGGCAAGCTAGGGCGCAGTTACAGGCGAAGCACATACAGAGTTCACCTAGCCTTTGATAAATCTACCTCTTAACCTTTCAAACACCTTCAGGTGGTTCAGTTATATTATCCTTGTCAGATCCAACTGGGATGATTGACAAGACTGCTCTTGCGATATTAGTTGTGTGAGAGCAGGGTTTATGGCAGCACAAGCTTGTGCTTATTCAATGATGAATGCAGATAGCATCCGCTGCTCACTTGCCTAAAAACATGGGGACAGGTTCATACTTGCAGTATGGTAAATGAAGTCCATAGAATGGGTTGCGTTTGTGAAGAGTAGAGATTCCTCAAAAACACCA
Source organism: Bombina bombina (assembly GCF_027579735.1). NCBI lineage: Eukaryota > Metazoa > Chordata > Amphibia > Anura > Bombinatoridae > Bombina > Bombina bombina. Next base: position 589,075,897 of record NC_069504.1, read on the forward strand.
TCAAAACTTTACAACACATACAATTAAAATAAACTTTCTCCATAAAACAGTCCACACCAAAATAAGTAAAAATGAAAACCCCAAAATGTTGGCATTATTGGGCACCTCATGCAACTATAGATATTATTGGCAGGCAAATCCACTAAGAAAACTATGGAAAGCATAGGTGAAGAGATGCTGAGTGACTTTTTGAACATGATCTCACCTTTACAAAGAAGACTCTTCAGCAACCTTGCAAACATTTGTGAATCTAGGTCAATGTTAGAGGCATACAGTAATGCAATAGTAAAATGATCTAGTATATTAGAGCATTTTACTACTGCATATTTATGTCTTTTTAAATATTGTATTAATAATTTATTTAAATCAGCGCTTTCCAGGATTGTGTTATGGTGACCCTCATTTCAGTGTATCTGCTAATGAGTCTAATGTACTAATATCAATTGGTTCCATTAAAAAGAACATCAGGAACAAAATCAACACGTCCCTCTCAAGAAATCACTGCAGCACTTGAACTTACCAACCCCCAGTCTATTACATCTACCAGCCACTACAGTGCACCAGTGTAACTGGTCTACGACCATTTAACACACAAACATCTCATATCCTCATGCAATTCCAGCTGAGGTTTTTTTTTAAAGTACCATTCATTTTAATATAAGAAGCTTTTTTATTTCTTACATTTACATATATTCTCCTTCTGTATCCTATTGGCTTTCAGCTGTTCTTTTTTCATGTATCGCACAACCATGACCACCTCAAACTACCCCGGTCCCATTAAACTGTCTTTATGCCTCACTGTCTCATTATCACTCTTTCCTTCCCAAATTTCTCCCTCTCTCTCTCTGCATGACACTTCCTAGTTTTTCTCTCTTCAACCAGTATGAGTTTGAATTATAAAGAAAATGAAGAAAAAAGGCTACAATGTAACCTAAGGGCACTAAAAATAATCCCTAGGTGGGCCAACTCAGAGCCCAGGGGCCACCAGTTAGCGAGGAACAATATAAGGGATTCTTACAATATATTTAAAATCTTAAACTATTTTTTTCCTTAAGCTATCTCTGTGCTACAAAGAATAGGAGAATATTAGCTTTTCCTCTAGATTGTTGGATACCATGAGCAAGGCCTGCAAACCTTTTATAATGATATGTCTTTAGTTGCATGTTGTTTATATACTACATTTTTAGCACTAAAGATAGGTAGGAATGTTACATATAAGGAATGAACGGCATAAGCACAGAATCAGAGATAAAGATGTTAGGCATATTAAAAGGAGATTGAATACTATCCTCAGCTATTGATGTCCATATGTTTTGTATGATGACTCACACATGATGTTTTTTTTTTTTACATGGAGAGCTAAAAAGCACATGTTAGAAATAATATTTAAAAAAAAAAAAATATATATATATAGGTATAATTTACTTATATAATAACCCTATAAAGCAATGATATAATTAGATATATGCTTACACAACTGGCAATATATGTTTGTCAGTATGATACATTGATGTTACTGTTATGATTTGTTATATAGGATGATCTTTCTCCTATAACTCCAACATTGTACATTTGTAACTCTAAGTGGAATGTTGGAAATATAAGATCTAAAAGCTAAAAAATTCTTAAAGGGATATGAAACCCAACATTTTCTTTCATGATTCAGATAGAGCATGCATTTTAAACAACTTTCTAATTTGCTACTATTATCAAACTGTCTTTGTTCTCTTGGTAGCTTTTGTTGAAAAGCAGGGATGTATGCTTAGGAACCTATGTGGTAGCAGTTTTACAAGAATGTTACCCATTTAGAAGAGCACTAGAGGGCAGCACTATTTACTGACATGTAGTGCTCCAGATGCCTACCTAAGTATCTCTTCAACACAGGCTATCATGGGAATGAAGCAAATTTGATAAAATAAGTACATTTGAAACTTTTTTTGAAATGATATGCTCTGTCTGAATCACAAAAGACAAGTTTGTAGTTTCATATCCCTTTAACTGGCTGATTTGCATATATTACGTACTTTATTGAAGACAGAAAACATTGAAAGTCCATTTTGTGGTCATTTATTATTAGGTTGCACTAACATCCTCTGAACAAAGGGAATGTTATGCATAAAACCACTGTTTAGCTCATTATAAATTCATTACATTTTATTTAAAGAAGTGAGCAAGAACAAGATTGCTATTATTATATTTTTAATAAAATTGCTATTACTTTTATAGTTATAAAACATAGCTCATATTTTCTACTTTTACCTTATGTACAGTACTTGATCTTATTGCCAAGAATAAAACACATGACATTTGAAAAGTCTATAATTTAACCACATTTGATAACTGGCAACTAAAAAATGATTATTGCAAAAATAAAAGGTTTTAGTCTTTACCAACAATGAGACACTAATTAGCTTTTTATAGACTTTTGATTTTTCCCCTTTTCCTCTGGGTGGATTTAGAGATGCCAGTATGGGTACAAAATGTGTGGCAGCATAAAAGACTAAATAAATGCAATATTTGGTTAGACTCATTTAAATGCACAAACCTCACCAACAGTGAGATAAATCTGTCCAATTCATGTGTTGTTCTAAGGATATGCTTCATTAATTTTGGGAGAGCTACCAATGTGTTCTGGCAGAGACTTTATTTAAATGTGCATTAGGGTGAATATAATGTGTTGTACTGACTATATCACCCACACACCAACGCTAAGCTCTAGATTTGTAACAAGCATAGGTAGTGCATTTGTACCAAAAATATGTAGAAATATAAAGTCCAATTAGAATTAAAGATATGGTTTATTAATTATGCAGAAATAAGAAGATACATATTCACACAAAAAAAGTAAATAAAAATGCAGAACTGCATATAAAATAAATAATACAAAATTATCAGCATTTGAACATACTGGGCCAGATTACAAGTGGAGCGCTAAATATCACTTGTATTACACGATAATGTGCAATGGCATTACATGTAAATTGCAATGCGCACGCAAGCTCGTTCATGAGCCTCGTTCTGATGCCGTCACAGACGGCATCAGAACCTTACGCAGCGAAGGGGGTAAGTAGCGCAGCAATGGGCAGCATTTTTTAAATATATATGAATGTGACTATATACATATATATTTATATGTTAATATGTGTGTATACACATATTACCACATAAATATATATATGTATATAATCATATGCATATATATTTACATTGCTGTCTATGGGAACATACAGTTCCTATAGACCACAATGTGAAGGCATTTTTCAGTGCCGTTTTTATTTCTAACACCCCACTCCCACCAACTTTACAGCCCCAAAACTGCCTAGTGCAGTTTTCTTTTTATTAAAAAAAAATTGCAAGATTTTTTTTTTAAATAAAAAAACTACAATGCCCTCTATTTTGAGAGCATTTTGGGCACTTTTAGAAAATTAACCAGAGATCTTGTAATGGCTGGATAATTATTGCGCTCCAGCAAGCGGGTAAATTTGCCCGTTTGTGGGAGCGCAATAATTTAGTTCTCCACTTGTAATCTAGCCCACAGTGTGTGACTTCTAAGCATATAACCAGTTGTAATGAGATCATATTCATGGCAATAGTGTATCGCAAGGGACTATTTAGTGAACCTTAACTTTCCATCCAACTTTGAAATAAAAATCTTTTGGAAAAGGAATTGTGAGGTTTATTAAACTTGTCAGTGTCAAGGAAGTACAAAGTATAGCTATCCATAGAAAAAAAAGATAAAACAAGCCTAGTTTAACAAACTTCTCATCTGACTTGAAAGGACTTTAAATTTTGCAAAGTTTCTTAAAAATAACTTTTAATTTTGTATTTCTGTATTATTTTTAAATTGTCATTTAAATTTATTAAAACTGTAATTTTAATTATATCACTTTTAAATGTTAAATTAATAGTAAATGTTTTATTATTATATGTTGTATATAATTTATTATGTATTATTACATTTGTATTCCATTGTATTTGTAATTCTACAAAAATGACAGTGAAAACTACAGCAATTAAAGGGGTTTGGCTGCTATTTATTTCTATTTTTTTATTGTTTTAAATAGTTCTTCCCCATTCAAATTGAACTTTAAACAAATGATATCTGAGGTTTGCTATACATCATTTCTAAAAGCACACCAAATCCTATGAGATAGCTACTTTATCAGCCCATTTTTAACAGACAAAGGGAACCCTAGATTACAACATGGTGGCTCCCATTATCTTATAAAATTATATTTAATCAATATTTAAACAAACAAATATAATCTTTGTTTTGAATGCATCTTTAAATCTATCAAAAATTTAGAGTTTAATATCCCTATGTTTAGTCAGTAGATGAAGAGCAAGGTTACTACTAATATGTTATTGTTTTTTCTCCTGTGCCTGCGACTCTCTTCAAAACTGTTCTCTTATTTTGACTCATTACAGGCACTGGTTGGTGAAGTTCCACATCTTCATACTATGAGCCGCCATCTTGGAACGTATGTATCTGTGCTCCCTTGACAGAAGCAGAGTGCATTCACAGATCAATAATATTATTGGCTTTTTGACTGCTGTACCTTGACATTTGCTTAAGCCTGAACAATAGAGAGTGGGAGGTTTACAGTTTTTTTTTTTTTACACAGTTTGTTACAAAACAAATATTAAAAATATCCTCAAGAATAAGATGGAGCAATGCAGACAGTGTAAAAATGTACAGCTCCCTGGAGTGTACAATATGACATAAAAATACAACATTGAATGTGCATAACTTTCATCAGAGGGTGCGAGAAAACTTAAGCTTCAAGATGGCAGTGACCAATGTGAAGATGTAAAGCTTCACTAACCAGAACTTGTAAGATATTAAAATAAGGGAACAGGGTAAAAAAGTCATAGGGGCAATTTAACATTGTGCGAGTGGACATGATCCGATATTGCAGATCATGTCCGCTGCACATCGATAAATGCCGACAGCATACGCTCTCTGCATTTATCATTGCACTAGCAGTTCTGGTGAACTGCTGGTGCAATGCTGCCCCCTGCAGATTTGTGGCTGCCAGCAGGGGGTGTCAATCAACCCAATCGTATTGGTTCGGGCTGATTTCCAGGGATGTCTGTCCGCCACCTCAGAGCAGGCGGACAGGATATGGAGCAGCGGTCTTTAGAACTTGTGTTCATAACTTGTGTTTCTGGCGAGCCTGAAGGCTCGCCAGAAACATGGGGCATCAAGCTCCATACAGAGCTTGATAAATATGCCCCATAGCATGGTGAGTAGTCCCCATGGCATTCTAGTTATACCCTACAGTTTAATGTCCCCTTAAGAAAGTTACAAATCAGTGCTTTGTGGATGTTATTATTATTATTTTCCTTTATTTATAAAGTGCCAGCATATTACACAACACTGTAACATTAAGTATAAATTTATGGAGTACAATAATCAGAAGGCATTTACATAAATATAAGGGTAGAGGGCCCTGCCCTTGAGCCACTGTAACCTGTAAACCATCTGTACATAAAATGATCAACAGGACAGGTGGACTCCTGGGCTTACATTCTAAAGGATATAAATTGATAATTATACTGTGAGAGTTAGTGCCATGCATCTTCTCTGTCATCATGTCATACCGTAGGTGAACCGGGCTGATTTGTTTATAGTTGTATTAGCAAGACAGCTGATAACTTTATCTACCTACCTTTTGCTTTTCCTTCACATCAGCTAGTTCAGCCAATTTAGGACAAGTTGGTTTACAAACAGTACAATCTCACATGTCTCTTTAGAGATTATACTTTTACTTAATGCTGATATTCTACAGGAATAAGCTTAGACACACATTTCATTTCATTACAAGCCAGCTGAATATGTTCCTGATATGCTTTTTGGTCCCTTTTATGGTGATAATGCAAAGTTTTATATATGAATTTATACATTTCTTGTAGGCATTAAAGCTGCAATTTCCTTATTTTTTTCTGCATTTCTTTTCTTAAATATGGTATCTTATTAGTTTCTGTTTGGTAAAGGGACATGTTGCCAAAATGCTAAAACGTTTGTAAGTGATGAAGTATATCTGTAAACAGCTGGCTAGAAAATATCACTTGAACATCTCCATGTTAAAAATGGAGATATTTTATCTCCAAATTTTCTCAAATTCAATTGTAAAGGGACTTTAAAGGGACACTCAGGTTAAATTAAATTTTCATGATTCAGATACAGCATGTCATTTTAAACAACTTTCCAATTTACTTCAATTAAAAAAAATGTGCACAGTATTTTATATTTACAATTTTTGAGTCACCAGATCCTACTGAGCATGTGCAAGAATTCACAGACTATACGTATATGCATTTGTGATTGGCTGATTGCTATCACATGGTACAAGGGGAGTGGAAATATACATAACTTTGAAATTTGTTATAAAAAAATCTACTACTCATATGAAGTTCCGACTAAGTGCTATTGCATTGCCTTGTTATCTTGAATTTGTTGATTATGCAAATCTAATGTGTTGACTGGTCCTTTAAGCATGAAATTATGGTGCTTGTAAATGGATTGTCAAGGCAGTGTGCATCTGCCATGCATACACAGTCACTTTATTTCTCTCCTCAGTTTAAGGAAGTTTACTATGAAGTCTTGTTAGTTTATGGTGAAATTCCACAAAATCACAGTGAACCGAAGTGTCAACGCAGCACTTATGATGTTGAATGCTCGTTTGTTTGTTTTTTTCACCATGGCAATGGCAGTAAAAAAGAGTAGTTGAAGGATGTTTGCTTACTGAGCACTTATTTTGGTGACATGAGGAGATTTTGAGGCAAAATATCTACTTTGTTTACATAGAGATGTTCATATGATATTTTCTAGTCTAACCATCCAGTCTCAAATATGATTCTCATACAATATGTAAACCTGAGAATACAGAATCTCATCATAGACTGCTGGATTTAGTGTTGTAAAACTGCAACTATAAAGTATATGTTACTGTTGCTTTAAGGATACTTCCAATACTCAGAGTATCATGCAACAAAGCAACAGTTACCATAGCATATCATAATTCATTTAGACTAGGCAACTTACTAAGAGGAGACTGATGAGAGTCAGGATCTTGATACAAGCCGACTGCTTGTTTACAAATAAGGAGCGTGGAGAGAGGGAGTGGTTTCCTGAGAGCAGACGATGATGTCACGAATCTCAAAGTTGGAGCTCCGTGAAATAAACTGAGACACAGAGAAATTATTTACAAGAGTTTGAGGATAAAATAGTCAAAATCAACAATCACCACAATAGGTAAGTAGGTATAAATGCTGGAAAGTATACTTGCAAACATGTATATACGAGAATATGATTGATTAAATTCAGGGAGAAAATCGAGAATCTTAAATGGCTTATAGATGGGACACTAAGTGTATTGTGAATCCTTAAAGATGCTAGCTAACAAATTATAGCGACTCAGATAATATATCATAAACGTGACAAAATAAAGTCTAAATTAAAATTGTAATTTAATAAATTGTAAAAACGATAACTAATACAATTAAAATTGATAATTAGTACAATTAATTAGAACAACTTGATACATAAAAACAATGACACCAGTGTCTCAATAAATTACAAAACATACATAAATCATTATAAAACCATTACTAAATGCTTAAAATGAGATATTCCAGGCTGATCCATATATAAAAGTCAATATTGGCGGCTTGTATTCACAGGATATAAGTCTATATATATCGATATCTGGTTAAATGCTGAAGGCAAAACAGAAGAAATGTCGTGAATACAAAACAGATATAATATTGCTAATACAAAATTGCTAAAAAAAAATAGCTGATACAAGGGTATAAAAATTATACAAAAATGTCCTGAATAAATTTGAAGCGTTGATTAATTCACCCTTAAACAGGGGTAATCCTCTTATATGAGTTGATATCTCAGGATAGCAGCAGTATTTTGTATGCCGGGTTTATGTCCGGTTTTATGTTCAAATGGTATAGATGAGGTGCAAGTAATGCAAAGTTATTGCAACATTCACAATGGTGACACAATTCCCAAGTTTGCAATTGAGATGTAAATGATACAAAGTTTACTAGTGTGTTCACAATATTCGCAAAGTTCTAGTGTCTCCAAAGTGAGTATTAGCAATGTGGCAGACACTTTATGAATTGTAGAATTGAGTGTTTTATATTTACTCACTGTTTCTTCGGCGTCCTCACCTAGATGATTCCCTTAGTCTGTGAAAGCTGCCGGATTCTTAGGACCAATCAGTGGCAGATGGTGAAAGTGTGCGCACTTATTCAAAACTTTAAACTGCTGTTTTTTTCCAAAACTCCTACCGCTTCAGTATGTGCAATTGTAGCAACATCAAATGAATTGGTTATGGGAGTTCTTTACTTTACTGTGTGTCCAAATCGTCAGGAGCCGTGTAGTAGAACGTCTACGCGTTTCAGCTGCTCAGAGCCTTTGTCAAGATCAAAGAGTTTTGAATAACTTCTGTACCACAGTACAGGTAGATTTTCAAATAGGAAAAAGGACAGCTTAAATAACTTTAGCAAAGTAGAATCCAAAATGGATAGGGCTAGGAATACTTGTCTGCTATGAAACAAAATACCAAGCAATGAGTTGCTGGAGAGGAGGAGTTTATATAGGGAGGTGCAAACATGAATACTAGAAATCCTTAAAGGCGTAGTAGATATGGCAGGTGGACACCTGACCATCACATCTATAAGAGCTTGTTGGAAGACTGATTCCAAAATCATGGTCATTAATATGGAGTTGCCCCCCCCCCGCCCCCTTTTTGTGGCTATCAGTTCTTCTAGGAAGGCTTTTCCACAAGATTTTGGAGAATTTGTGAGCCTTTGTAAGGTCAGGCACTAATTTTGGATGAAAAGGTCTGTCTTTAATTCGGCATTACAATTTATCCCAAAGGTGTTCAATGAGGTTGAGATCAGGACTTTGTGCAGACATTGAGTTCCTGCACATAAAACTCATGAAACCTTGTCTGATCATTTACCATGCTTTGTGCACTTTGGCATACTCAAAGGGTCTTCACCCCAATTGTTGCCACAAAGTTGGAAGCACGCTATTGTTTAAAATATCTTTGTATCCTGTAGAACTAAGATGACACTTCACTGGAACTAATGGGCATAGCTAAAACCCTGAAAAATAGCCCCAGGCCATTGTTCCTCCTCCACCAAACTTTACAGTAGGCATCATGCATTCTGGTAAGTAGCATTCTCCTGGCTTCCACCACACGCAGACTTTTCCATCAGACAGCCAGATACTTGACATTGGGTCAACACACAGTTCTTGTGCTGATGTTGCTTCCAGGAGCAATTTTGAACTCTGTAGTGAGTGATGCAACATATGATAAACAATTTGTACTCTATGTGCATCAGCTCTCAGCAGCCCACTCTGTGAGTTTGCATGAACTACCACATTGAGGCTGTGTTTTTTTTTTAATCCTAGATGCTTCCACTTTACAATAATAGAACTTACATATGTCTGGGGCACATCTAGTAGGGCAGAAATGTAATGAACTGACTTGTGATAAAGATTATATAACAGTCCCACATTTAATGCCACTGAGCTTTTCAGTTCACCCCATTGCACTGCCAATGTTTGTCTATGGAGATTTCATGACTATGTGCTGGATTTTATGCACCTGTTAGCTATGGATATGACGTAAACAACAATTAGTAGAGATGTCCAAATACTTTTGGCCATATAGTGAATGCAATTGCAATTAAATTAAAGGCAACACTCTTTTTCATGTTTTCATTTTACTATAGCTTTATAAACAATTTTAACTTGAGACTTTGCATTTTCTGGTCCTCTTACGTATGTGGCACTATCATTAAATGATAAGAAGATGTAATGTATCTTATATACATCTATGCAATACAGTATTATTGTAGAAAATAAAGCTATTTGCAAACTATTATTAATTTAATTTATGTTTGTCTGTTTTACAGTTTTATTTATTTATTTTGCATATATTTATAAATTTAAACTCTATAACTGTATTCAGGGGTTTTGATGGCAGGACACGGAAACAAATTGTGAAATCTCATGTTCCTATCTGAAGTTACATTGTATTAACATTATTTATAATTTTAATATATATCCTATATGTTATTGGGTTTTGTTTCTATATTTATCCCTATCATTTCTTCTTAAGAGCTATTCTAATTCTAATAATCATTTCTTTAAAGGTTACACATACAGCTATGCATCTACTTCTATGTTATATATAAATACCTCTAGTTCTAATAATTCTGATTAAAGTTCTAAAAAATAACTCAAATATGCTAATATAGTTTGATATAAGGTACAATATTATTAAAAAAGTGAGTATATATTAGGGAATTGTGCCTGGTGACCTAAAGCCTCATACCTAGAGGAACAATATATTCTACTAGTAAAATACTTTAATTTTATTAGAGTGTTTTTGTAATGCTTGTGGGATACTCCTCTATCAGACCGAGCTCGGCCAGTAGTCTTGTTATCCCGGCATCGATCCGGAATGATAGGGAATATCCCAGGGCAGAGAGAGTTAGTAAGATGAGCAGAGCGGCACTCACCACAGGCAGGACAGTCCCCAGCGGCAACGGCAGAGCAGTCCAAGGCAAACCACTAGAATGGTCAGACAGGCAGGATTTGGCAACAGTAAAGCAGTCCAAGGACAAACCACTAGAATGGTCAGGCAGGCAGGGTTTGGCAATGGTAAAGCAGTCCAAGGGCACACCACTAGAATGGTCAGGCAGGCAGGGTTCGGCAACAAAGAGGCAATCTAGAACAACAGGGGTTAATAAGCAGAGTAATCAGACAGGCAGGGTTCAGCAGCAGTATATCAATCCAGCAAATTAGGGGTTAAACAGGCAGAGTAGTCAGACAGGCAAGGTTCAGCAGCAATATATCAACCCAGCAATTTAGGGGTTAAACAGGCAGAGTAGTCAGACAGGAAGAGTTCAGCAGCAGTATATCAAGCCAGCAATTCAGGGGTATAACAGGCAGAGTAGTCAGACAGGCAGGGTTCAAACACATTAAGGCAATACAGTAGTAACAATCTATCACACCCAGGAGCACACAAAGAAACACCTATACTTGGGCAGTAATAGATTGTTACTGGAAGACTTACATAGGCGCAAGATTCACGCCACAGGAATCCAGACCGGCAACTTAGAGGAACATGTGGTGATGACGCCGCACGCATTCAACCCGACACAGCCACTAGCAACGAGCAGGGAAGGCAACGCCACACCCCTAGCAACCGCTAGAGTGGCACGGCATGACAGTTTTGCTTTTAATTCAAATACTACTATGGATAAAAAATGTATAAGAGAATATATGCATAGTCAATTATAATAATGCATCCATTGATTAGAGCATACAAAAGTTCTTTATAAACTTGCGGTAATAATTGGAGAACCCCAAGAACCTCTGTAATTCCTTTAAAGAAGTAGGTTGAGGCCATTTTAGAACTGCGATTAGTTTAGCAGGATCCATGGCAAAACCTTCTTTCAAGATGACATAACCAAGGAATTGGATCTGAACTTGATCAAACTCACATTTTTCTAGCTTGGCTACCAAAGAATAGTCCCTGAGACGTAGAAGAACTTGTCTCATGTGTTTGTGATGCTCCTCTAAAGTGGAAGAGAAAACAAGGATGTCATCTAGATAGACGATGACAGTTCAGTTGAGGAGGTCATGGAAGACATTGTTGACAAATGCCTGGAAGACTGCAGGGGCTTACACAGCCCAAAGGGCATTACAAGGTATTCGTAGTGCCCGGATCTTGTGTTGAAAGCGGTCTTCCATTCATGGCCTGGAAAGATACAGATCAGGTTGTATGCCCCATGTAAGTCAAAGTTGGTAAAAAAGTGAGCATCCTGCAGCGAGTCATACAGTTTGGTGATCAATGGAAATGGATAGCGATTCTTGATAGTTAAGTTGTTCAAGGCCCTGTAGTCGATGCAGGGTCTGAGCCCACCATCCTTCTCACTGATGAAAAAGAAGCCTGTCCCAGCAGGAGAGAATGAAGGGAGAATGAAACCTTTAGCTAGGTTTTCTTACATGTACTTCTCCATGGATTTGGTTTCAGCTTTGGAGAGTGAATAAGTCCTCCCTTTAGGAAGTGGGGCTCCGGGAAAGAGGTCGAACTTGCATTCATAAAGGACGATTGGGTGGCAGCATGTCAGCTGCTTTTTTCTCAAATACATCTGCAAAGTCCGCATATACTGAAGGAAGGTTTGGAGGAGTCTGTATACTGGCTATGAGAATGCGGAGCAGAGGAGTAACTTTAGCAAGGCAGGAGTTGAAACAGGAGGTACCCCAGGAGGCCAGTTGTCCCTCAGCCCAGTCAAACTGTGGATTGTTTAACTGAAGTAAAGAAAGACCAAGGATGACAGGCTGTGTTGGAGAATGAATGACCTCGAACTGCAGCTGTTTGGTATGAAGGACTCCCACAGTCAGGGTAAGGGGTGCTGACTTAAAATGGATCAACCCTGAACCAAGGGGGGTGCCATCCAGAGTAGTTATTTTGAGACAATGTCTTTTCTGCAGAAAAGGCAAACCAGCTTGAATCATGAAACGGTGATCTAAGAAGTTTCCAGCTGCCCCTGAATCAATGAAGGCTTGAGTGTGGACAGTATTCTGAAGGAAGGTAAGGGTAACAGGTACCAGGATCCAAGAAGAGTGAGGGGAGTTTGTAGAGATCATGCTTAGAGGTACCCCAGTGTTATCCCCTAAGCATTGGTTTTTCCCAGCTGAACGTCACAGTCCTTTAGTTGGTGGGTATTGGACCCACAATAAAAGCATAGTCTCAATCTCCTTCTTCTCTGTCTTTCAGACACTGAAGGAGGAGAGATCCATGGGTTCCTCCATTGAGGTTTACTGGAGCTGCTGAGTGGGTAGAGGTTACTGCCGAAACCGGGCGAATAGGTGGACGGGAGGGAAGGACCCTCCTAGTCCTGTCTCTTTCAGCTAGTCTCTCCTGGAAGTGAGAGTCCAGACTGATACAAAGCATTATAAAGTCTTCCAAAGGAATATCATGATAAGTGAGTTCATCTTTGATGCATTCATGCAGACCCCTCCTAAAGGCTGCCTTGAGAGCACTGCCATTCCAAGTGGTTTCAAGTGCCAAGGTGCGAAATTCGATGGCAAATTGTGCCACAGTTCTATTACCCTGGCAGAGGTCTAGGAGAGAAAATTCTGCAGCAGAGGTATGGCCAGAAGTCCCAAAGACAGAATACAATGCAGAAATGAAATCATCAGCATCCTGCAGGAGTGGAGCGTTCTGTTCCAAAAGGGGAGAGACCCATGCTAGGGCCTTGTCTTTCAGTAAGGAAATGATAAAGGTGACCCTTGAGTGGTGAGACTGAGAAGTGTGAGGATCATTGAGGAAGTGCAACCTGCATTGGTTAAGAAAATCCCTGCAATCAGTAGTACCCTCATACTTGTCAGGCAAAGGTATCCGGGGTATACATCCAGAAACAGAGGAAGAAGTCACAGTACTAGGAGTAGGGACTGGCGGTGAAGCAACAGGAGTGGTATTCCTCGCTGTTGAGTGGTAATAGTCTCTAGCTTGGAATCCATATTCTGCAACTGTGTGGTATGGGTTCCCAACATCTGTCCCTGAAGATAAACATCTTGTGCCACCTCATCTGGCTCCATTGCCAAAGTATAATGTAATGCTCGTGGGATACTCCTCTATCAGACCGAACCCGGCCAGTAGTCTTGTTATCCAAGGACAAACCACTAGAATGGACAGACAGGCAGGGTTTGGCAATGGTAAAGAAGTCCAAGGGCACACCACTAGAATGGTCAGGCAGGCAGGGTTCGGCAACAAAGAGGCAATCCAGAACAACAGGGCTTAATAAGCAGAGTAGTCAGACAGGCAGGGTTCAGCAGCAATATATCAATCCAGAAAATTAGGGGTTAAACAGGCAGAGTAGTCAGGCAGGCAGGATTCAGCAGCAATATATCAGTCCAGCAATTCAGGGGTATAACAGGCAGAGTAGTCAGACAGGCAGGGTTCAAACACATTAAGGCAATACAGTAGTAACAATCTATCACACCCAGGAGCACACAAAGAAACACCTATACTTGGGCAGTAATAGATTGTTACTGGAAGACTTACATAGGCGCAGGATTTGCGCCACAGGAATCCAGACTGGCAACTGAGAGGAGCATGCGGCGATGATGTCAGCGCCGCACGCATCCAACCCAACACTGCCCCTGGCAACGAGCAGGGATGGAGACGCTGCGCCCCTAGCAACGGCTAGATCGGTGCGGCGAAACAGATTTGCTTTTAATTCAAATACTACTATGGATTTACTGTGGATTTAAATCTTATAAGAGAATATATGCATAGTAAATTATAATAATGCATCTAGTGATTAGAGCATACAAACATATGCCATCTACTGAAAGATATGCTTATTTGAAAAGGCACAGGAGTATATGGAGTCTATTCAAAGAGGTTCAAGTATATACCAAATATAAACCAAAAACAAATAAATGTCTTTTATATGGAGTGCACACAGAAAAAATAAACAATTTAAAGTAGGGATGAGTAACAACAAACTGCGTATAAACAACGAAGGAAGAAAAAAATCAAAAGATATTAAGGCAGCACCACCAGTCTTCTGGACTGAAATAAAATGTTACTTTAAAACAAGTGGTACTACATAGCATAATACTAAAGAAAGCCCAAAAAGATTACATCATATGGATAGCACATACACTTTCAGTAACACTCTCAAGTGATATTCAGTCAGGCAATCACAGTAATCAGCTCACTGGACCATATCTCAACGTCTACCCAGAAGGCTTAAACGATCAAGGGGTAGTCCAAATGGGCTGTTTCTACACTAAACAGAACATGTTCTGTATATTACCAAAACAACCAAAGAACAGTGTGAGGTCACCATTTTAATACATGTTCTGTATATTGCAGAAACAACCAAAGAACAGTCTGTGCTCATAGTTTTAAAACAGCCTACTTGGACTTCCACTTGATGGTTTAAGCCCTCTGGGTAGACACTGAGATGTGGACCAGTGAGCTGGGTTCTGTATGTGCCAACCTGTCTGAATAGTACTTGAGAGTGCTGACAAAAGTGGCAGTGCTATCTATGCTTTGTTTTCTATAGTATTATGCTTTGTGTAACCCTTTTCTTTGATTCACATGCACTAAATATGTACTGGGTAAAGCAAAGGCAGGTTTTTTGTTTTTTAAAGCCATTTAGGAGGAAAATCTCCAAGTCGGCTATTTTTTTAAATACAAGTATATAACTTACTTGCATAGCCCAAGTTCAAGTCAGTTATTAAACAAAAATAGCACAAAATAGCAAGAAATACGACAAGTCCACTATCCATAAATAACTCACTTTCAGGGGACTTGCCAAAGGAAGCAATATATGTGGGCTAGAGTTGTGTTTTTCCAGTCAATATATCATAGTCTCTGTAGAAACTTGCTTCTGTGTATTACTGTGCTCACAGCACCCAGGGCACACACTCTATAGTGTACTCACTTGAGGAATTGCTCTTGGCTAATGTTGCATTGAAGAGAACAAAAATTAGGCTAAGCACAGAGTGGAACAATCAAGTTATGCCATAAGGATACTGCTGGAGTTGCCAGTATAGGTGATAATATTGCAACTATTGTTCAGGTGAACTCTTTTACACATTATATCCAAGTTGAACTGTAGGTATATGAGTGAATAATGTTGTTTATTGCATATTAAGTCTCTTATATAATTTACCTACACTTAAAATGATTGACAGTATTAAAATGTTTTCTTTATACTTTGACTTTAAAGGCACATTAAACCCATACATTTCCTTTCATTATTCAGAAAGAGTATACATATTTAAATAACTTTCCAATTTATTTCTATTATCAATTTTGCTTTATTATCTTGGAATCCGTTCTTGAAGAAGCACCAATGCACCACTGGGAACTAGCTGGACAAATTGGTAAGCCAATCACAAGAGGCCTATTTGTGCAGCCACTAATCAGTAGCTTGCTCTCAGCTCCTGGGTCTATCTAGATATGCTTTTTAACAAAGGATACCAAGAGGGCAAAGCAAATTAGAATTTTATTTTTTCTAAATGACAATGGAAAGTTGTTTAAATGTGTGAGCTTTGTCTGAATCATGAAAGAAAAAATTGTGGGTTTTATGTCCCTCTAATCTTTAGAATTTTGTGCACGGGTTGCTATTTGTTTAAAGTACCAGTAAATACAGAACATTTGCATAATCAACAAATGCATGATAAGAAGACAATACAATAGCACTTGGTCTGAAGTTCAAATAAGAAGTAGATTTCTTTCTGACAAATTTCAAAGTTATGTCTATATCCACTGCCCCTGTATCAAGTGACAGCCATCAGCCAATCACAAATACATATACATATATTCTGTGATTTTTTTGCACATGCTCAGTAGGAGCTGATGACTCAAATAGTGTAAATAAAAAATGACTGTTCACATTTTGTTAATGGGAGTTGTTTAAAATTGCATGCTCTATCTGAATCATGAAAGTTTAATTTTAACTTGAGTGTCCCTTTAAGGATCTATCGACTTGCAAAATACAGTCAACTATGACACTAATATTTGAGATTTTAATTTGAATACACTGCACCTGCAATACTATCATGTTTCAAGTATGAAATGGTTAGACACTAATATCATTTTATACCTATGATTTGCTATAATTTACCTTTGGATAGTGGTGACTCTAGTGTATTTTGCAAAAAAGACAAAACACTTTAACAAAACAGAGCATTTTATTTTAAGCAGAATGCCCTTTAAATAAGGTATGCCATTTTTTCATTTTCAGTTTTTGCTTTACACAACTACAATGTTGTCTAAATTGTGTAACCTTCATGCTTAACCCGTTCGTGCCGGGGTTAACGTATCTACATCGGAACAACTGTTCCGATGTAAACAAATTGAAATATTGCGATTGTGCACGTGATCATGAGATTTCAATGATGGGATTGCGTCAGGGGGGCGTCCCTATGATGCTAGGCACGCCCATCAGGGAAGCGCCAGTGGCTTCAGGAAAGCCAAGCGGTTAGGACATTTTATTTTGTCCTTCGGCGCTAAAACCCAGCAAAATTCGGACGAAATACAACGTCCTAACAGCGTTAAAAGGTTAATGGAAAGTTCCAGTGTAAACACATTAAAAGCACTATTTTCCGAACATTCCTTACTTTGTTTTCCCAAACAAGAAAACTCATTGGATCTATTTAATATTTGCTGGCTGTCTTAAAAAAGATGCTTAAAGAAAAGTGGCAGAAGACTATGAACTAGGTTTCTGTAAGGACCAATAATCATAGTAGAACTGAACAATAAACACATGCATAATAACATACATTAAATTTCAAAAGTGAAGTAGATTTGTTCTAACAAATTTTAGTTTTCTTTAATTTCCCTGCACCTGTATCATGTGATTGCCATCAGCCAATTACAGACGCATACACTGGTAACTGAAATAGACCTTAGGGCTATGGTACCAAATGTACCCTTAAAAATGGTGCAAATTTGGCCTTTGTATGTCATAACAGCAATATGTACTCAATATAGTATATTAAAAATGCTGTTCCATCACATTTATTAATTAACATTAAAGGGACAGTCTAGTCAAAATTAAACTTTCATGATTCAGATAGGGCATGCAATTTTAAACAACTTTCCAATTTACTTCTATTATCTAATATGCTCAATTCTTTAGATATCCTTTGTTGAAGAAATAGCAATGCACATGTGTGAGCCAATCACACAAGGCCTTTATGTGCAGTAACCAATCAGCAGCTACTGAGCATATCTAGATATGCTTTTCAGCAAGTGATATCAAGAGAATAAAGCAAATTAGATAATAGAAGTAAATTAGAAAGTTGTTTAAAATGACATATTCTTTCTAAATCACAAAAGAAAAAAATTGGGTTTCGTGTCCCTTTAAAAAAAAACATTCACCTATCATGTACTCTAATTCAGAAAGATAAGTATATAAGAATATGGCTAGCTTTATTTAAAAATTATGTAAAAAAAAAAAAAATAATTACAGTAGCCACACTGAAGTTTGATGATTTTAGAAGGTTTAGCCAGAAAGCAGGTCCTAAGACTCTGAAATTCATTAAAGGGACATTATACACTAGATTTTTCTTTGCATAAATGTTTTGTAGATGATCCATTTGTATAGTTTTGCTTATTTTTAAATTACCTTGTGCTGATTTTCAGACTCCTAACCAACCCCCAACGTTTTAGATCTATTCTGATGTATACAGAATTTTGACTGCTTCTGTTTGTCTTTTCATATGCAGGGGAGAGGGCAGGTGCTGCTAGCAGCCCCTTTCAGTGGGTGTCCCAGGCTAATCTCATCAATAGTACTAAATTGGGAGTAAGTTTTTAAAAATTCTTATACTGTATTTTTATATCAGTATCTGTGCATATTATTCTTTATAGTGGTGTCTATTACATGCAGTTAAATGAAAATTGGTGTATACTGACCCTTTAAAGAGCAAGGCTAGACTAACGGTTCAAATAGGAACTACTCATAATGCTTTTTCACTCAGGACTAGACTCTAACACTAACAAATCATTTAACTTATGGTGACAAGCTCCACATAAAACATAAATATAGAAAAATAAACATATAAACAACACCATAATAATAAATATAAATCTAACAAAAGAAAGGGGGATTCAGGGGAGGCATAAACAATAAAACTCACAACCATAGTTTAACATTGTCATCCTATGCAAAATATTTTTTGGTGATGAACCTTCTACCGATAGATGGTGCTGTGTTACATAATGTCCAGGTGCTTTTAACCAATAGATGGTGCTGTGTTACACAATGTCCAGGTGCTTTTAACCAATAGATGGTGCTGTGTTACACAATGTACAGGAACTTTCAACCAATAGATGGCGCTGTTACACAATATCCAGGGACTCTACTCTGTCCATGTTTGTGAATGAGGAACTGTCACAATATAATTTTTTTTAAAACTGGTTATTAAACAGAGGCGCAATCCGATATACGGCGCAGGTTTTGGCGCAAGCGTGGGAACCTGCGCCGCCCGTAATTTCACCTTGCACATCGGGGTATTGCATATACCCTGCTGGCAGTTCCTAAAGTGCCGTAAGTCTGATAAACTAGCGATGTCCAGAAATGAGCGTAACTACACATTTCTGGAGTCGCTAGTGACTTACGGCACTTTAGAAACTGCCGGCGCCTAAGAAAAGTAAAGGAAATATTAAATTTCCCATAAAAGTCTAACCTGCCTCCCAAAAATAAGCCCGATACGTAAAACCCCTATATCCGCAATCTCCCCTCTCACTACTACTAATAAATATATTAACCCCTAGACCGACAATCCCCCACAACGCAATAAGCCTAATTATTAACCCCTAAACCGCCATAGCCCACACCGCAAGTAATAACTAAATTAATAACCCCTAAACCGCCATAGCCCACACCTCAATAAACCTATTCTAGTATTAACCCCTAAACCGCCATAGCCCACATAGCCTATTAAATCTATTAACCCCTAATCTGCCGCCGCAAACGTCGCCACCACTATAATAAAGTTATTAATCCCTAAACCTAAGTCTAACCCTAACCCTAACCCTAACACCCCCCTAACTTAATTATTATTTAAATAAATCAAAATAATATTACTATTATTAACTAAAGTATTCCTATTTAAAACTAATTACTTACCTATAAAATAAACCCTAAGATAGCTACAATATAATTAATAATTACATTGTAGCTATTTTAAGATTTATTTTTATTTTACAGGCAATTTTGTATTTATTTTAACTAGGTACAATAGCTATTAAATAGTTAATAACTATTTAATAGCTACCTAGTTAAAATAATTACAAATTTACCTGTAAAATAAACCCTAACCTAAGTTACAATTACACCTAACACTACACTATCATTAAATGAATTAAATAAATTAACTACAATTAGCTAAAATTAAATAAAATATGAAATATGAAAAATCTGATTGACTGATGCAATCAGCCTATCAGATTGAACTCGCATTCTATTGGCTGTTTCAATCAGCCAATAGAATGCAAGCTCAATCCTATTGGCTGATTGGATCAGCAAATCGGATTGAACTTCAATCCGATTGGCTCAGCCAATCGGATTTTTCCTACCTTAATTCCGATTTCCTACCTTAATTCCGCGTTGGATGTCTTCAAGATGGTGCCGCTCCTCGTCTGATGGAAGAAGATAGAAGATGAAGCTTGGATGAAGACTTCTGCCCGGATGGAGGACCTCTTCTGCCCGGATTGGATGAAGACTTCTGCCCGGCTGGAGGACCACTTGTGCCCCGATCGGATGAAGACTTCTGCCCGTCTGGGTGAAGACGGCTCAAGGTAGGGTGATCTTTAATGGGGTAGTGTTAGTTTTTTTTTAAGGGGGGGATTGGGTGGGTTTTAGAGTAAGGTTGGGTGTGGGAGGTGGGTTTTAATGTTGGGGGGGTTGTATTTCTTTTTTTACAGGTAAAAGAGCTGATTACTTTGGGGCAATGCCCCGCAAAAAGCCCTTTTAAGGGCTATTTGTAATTTAGTATAGGGTAGGGCATTTTATTATTTTGGGGGGCTTTTTTATTTTATTAGGGGGCTTAGATTGGTGTAATAATATTTTATTTTTTTTCTGTAATTTAGTGGGGGGGGTTTTGTACTATAGTTTATTTTATTTAATTGTATTTAATTTTAGCTAATTGTAGTTAATTTATTTAATTAATTTAATGATAGTGTAGTGTTAGGTGTAATTGTAACTTAGGTTAGGGTTTATTTTACAGGTAAATTTGTAATTATTTTAACTAGGTAGCTATTAAATAGTTATTAACTATTTAATAGCTATTGTACCTAGTTAAAATAAATACAAAGTTGCCTGTAAAATAAAAATAAATCCTAAAATAGCTACAATGTAATTATTAATTATATTGTAGCTATCTTGGGGTTTATTTTATACATACAAAGAGAGAAGCGCTCTACCAGGAACGAACAACAGCTCAGTGGCTTGTTCTATGGCGATTTACCACCTGGAGGCAGCCTCTTTTAGATCAGTGTGCTTTTCACAGAAGAAAACTTTCCTGAAGTATATCAGTCTGATCCCGCCAAGTAAGGTCAGTCCAGCCCCGAAATACCAGGCAATTCTCCTCTGAACAAGGAACATGACAACCCCAGACGATCGTTTCGGCCTCCTATGGGCCTCGTCAGTGAGGTGCAGCCACATTCCTCTAAGCACACCGGGCAAGGAGTCCACGTCTGGTTTCCCCCATCACCCATAGGGAGACTTCCCCAGGGTCATAATAATTTGCATACAAAGAGAGAAGCGCTCTACCAGGAACGAACAACAGCTCAGTGGCTTGTTCTATGGCGATTTACCACCTGGAGGCAGCCTCTTTTAGACCAGTGTGCTTTTCACAGAAGAAAACTTTCCTGAAGTATATCAGTCTGATCCCGCCAAGTAAGGTCAGTCCAGCCCCGAAATACCAGGCAATTCTCCTCTGAACAAGGAACATGACAACCCCAGACGATCGTTTCGGCCTCCTATGGGCCTCGTCAGTGAGGTGCAGCCACATTCCTCTAAGCACACCGGGCAAGGAGTCCACGTCTGGTTTCCCCCATCACCCATAGGGAGACTTCCCCAGGGTCATAATAATTTGCATACAAAGAGAGAAGCGCTCTACCAGGAACGAACAACAGCTCAGTGGCTTGTTCTATGGCGATTTACCACCTGGAGGCAGCCTCTTTTAGACCAGTTGCTTTGTTCCTTGTTCAGAGAGGAATTGCCTGGTATTTCGGCGCTGGACTGACCGTGATAGGCGGGATCAGACTGATATACTACAGGAAAGTTCTACTCTGTGAAAAGCATTGCTGGGCTAAAAGAAGTTGCACCCAGGTGGTAAATCGCCATAGAACAGGCTAACAATGGTATTGAGCTGGTTGTTCGTTCCTGTGAGTGCATTTCTCTCTGTGTGTATTTAGTCTCCCTATGGGAAAAAGGGGAAACCAGACGTGGACTCCTTGCTCAGTGTGCTTAGAGGAATACTGCTACACCTCACTGACGAGGCCCAATGAAGGCCGAAACGATCGTCTGGGGTTGCTTTGTTCCTTGTTCAGAGAGGAATTGCCTGGTATTTCGGCGCTGGACTGACCGTGATAGGCGGGATCAGACTGATATACTACAGGAAAGTTCTACTCTGTGAAAAGCATTGCTGGGCTAAAAGAAGTTGCACCCAGGTGGTAAATCGCCATAGAACAGGCTAACAATGGTATTGAGCTGGTTGTTCGTTCCTGTGAGTGCATTTCTCTCTGTGTGTATTTAGTCTCCCTATGGGAAAAAGGGGAAACCAGACGTGGACTCCTTGCTCAGTGTGCTTAGAGGAATACTGCTACACCTCACTGACGAGGCCCAATGAAGGCCGAAACGATCGTCTGGGGTTGCTTTGTTCCTTGTTCAGAGAGGAATTGCCTGGTATTTCGGCGCTGGACTGACCGTGATAGGCGGGATCAGACTGATATACTACAGGAAAGTTCTACTCTGTGAAAAGCATTGCTGGGCTAAAAGAAGTTGCACCCAGGTGGTAAATCGCCATAGAACAGGCTAACAATGGTATTGAGCTGGTTGTTCGTTCCTGTGAGTGCATTTCTCTCTGTGTGTATTTAGTCTCCCTATGGGAAAAAGGGGAAACCAGACGTGGACTCCTTGCTCAGTGTGCTTAGAGGAATACTGCTACACCTCACTGACGAGGCCCAATGAAGGCCGAAACGATCGTCTGGGGTTGCTTTGTTCCTTGTTCAGAGAGGAATTGCCTGGTATTTCGGCGCTGGACTGACCGTGATAGGCAGGATCAGACTGATATACTACAGGAAAGTTCTACTCTGTGAAAAGCATTGCTGGGCTAAAAGAAGTTGCACCCAGGTGGTAAATCGCCATAGAACAGGCTAACAATGGTATTGAGCTGGTTGTTCGTTCCTGTGAGTGCATTTCTCTCTGTGTGTATTTAGTCTCCCTATGGGAAAAAGGGGAAACCAGACGTGGACTCCTTGCTCAGTGTGCTTAGAGGAATACTGCTACACCTCACTGACGAGGCCCAATGAAGGCCGAAACGATCGTCTGGGGTTGCTTTGTTCCTTGTTCAGAGAGGAATTGCCTGGTATTTCGGCGCTGGACTGACCGTGATAGGCGGGATCAGACTGATATACTACAGGAAAGTTCTACTCTGTGAAAAGCATTGCTGGGCTAAAAGAAGTTGCACCCAGGTGGTAAATCGCCATAGAACAGGCTAACAATGGTATTGAGCTGGTTGTTCGTTCCTGTGAGTGCATTTCTCTCTGTGTGGGTTTATTTTATAGGTAAGTATTTAGTTTTAAATAGGAATAATTTAGTTCATAATAGTAATATTATTTAGATTTATTAAAATAATATTTAAGTTAGGGGGGTGTTAGGGTTAGGGTTAGACTTAGGTTTAGGGGTTAATAACTTTATTACAGTGGCGGCAACGTTGGCGGCAGCAGATTAGGGGTTAATAGATTTAATAGGCTATGTGGGCTATGGCAGTTTAGGGGTTAATACTAGAATAGGTTAATTGCGGTGTGGGCTATGGCAGTTTAGGGGTTAATACAGTTTATTAGTTATTGCGGTGGGGGATTGCGGTTGACAGGTAGAAAGACATTGCGCATGCGTTAGGTGTTAGTTTATTTTTGCAGACATTTTATGGAGTTATGGTGCTCCCATACTCAGCGCAAGGCCTGCTACGGCTACATTTTATGGCGAGGTGAAAATGGAGTAAGATTTCTCAATTTTCGCCACGTAAGGCCTTGCGCTGGATATTGGATACCGATTTCCGACGCAGTCCCATGTTATCCTATGGGAGTAAAAATTGCGAGCGACAGGTAAAATATAACTTAACTTGTATGCCTTAACTTGTATGCTACGCCATATATGTAATAGCAAAATTGCGCAAAATCTGGCGTCGCCGGCTTTTGCGGGCGACGCTGCATATTGGATCGGGCCCCTGCTCTTGTTTATTTGATATAGTTTAAAATGACATTTTTTCTTTGTAATTTAAAGGGACAGTCAAGTATAAATTAAACTTTCATTATTCAGATAGGACATGTAATTTTAATCAACTTTCCAATTTACTTTTATCATATTTGCTTTTTTCTCTTGGTATTCTTAGTTTAAACTAAACATAGGTAGGCTCATATGCTAATTTCTAAGCCTTTGAGGGCTGCCTCTTATCACAGGCTTTTTAAATCTCTTTTCAACACAAAGAGACAGAAAGTGCACGTGGGCCATATAGATAACACTGTGTTCAGGCACATTGGGTTATTTAAGATTTAGCACAAAACAATGCTAAATTTAAGACAATAGATAATAAACAGTCACAGTCATGTGATCAGGGGGCTGTCAGAAGGTTCCTAGATACAAGGTAATCACAAAGGTAAAAAGTATATTACTATAACTGTGTTGGTTATGCAAAACTGGGGAATGAGTAATAAAGGGATTATCTATCTTTTAAAACAATAACAATGCTATGGTTGACTGTCCCTTTAAGTTAATACATTTACTCTAGGGTGTAAAAGTAAAACATATGTTAATTAAGTGCTTGTGTTCTGTTTAAAACTCTATGTATGTATAAAATAACCGTTTGCCATCTTGGGAATTAATAATGCTCATGTCGACAAATGATATGCATTTGTAGGGTTTGGCATCCTTGAACTACCCATCCCCCTCAATCGTTTGGTGACACAAGTGATTGGACCTTTGTCTGGGGATTAAATGGTACAGACATGGACCCTTTAAAAGTTGAAAACAAATTTGTACCTTATTTACCCCTAAATGGTACATATTAGTTCCTTAAGGTGTAGCTATGATCCATTGAGGGTACAACCACAGCCTAAGTGTTCACTAACAGACTCCAACCATTCCCTTTTTTCTGACAGTGTATAAGTATATACTATGAACTTTTTTGGTCATGCTCAGTAGAACCTGGTACCTCAGAAAGTGTGCACATAAAAAAACTGTGGACAATTTGACAATGGAAGAAAACTGGAAAGTATTATTTTTAAATTGCATTCTCTGAATCTAGAATTTCATTTTGATTTAATTAATTTTTAAGGTCAATATATTCTTTGAAATAACTTGTTAAAAACAAATTGATCAACGTGGAAATCAATAGCACAAAGTATATTTAAATTGACTGCATACAATACAAAACTATAAAACTGGTTAAAATGATTTTTATTTTATTTTAGAACTATTAAGTAGGAATAATGGCCTGGGGAATATGTTAAAGTGAAAGTCTACTCCAGAATTTTTATTGTTTAAAAAGATAGATAATCCCTTTATTACTCATTCCCCAATGTTGCATAACCAACACTGTTATATTAATATAATTTTTACCTCTCTGGTTACCTTGTATCTAAATTTCTCTAGACTTGCCCCTTATTTAAGTTCTTTTTGACAGACTTGCATTTTTGCCAATCAGTGCTGACTCATAAATAACTCCATGGGGGTGAGTACAATGTAATCTATATGGCACACATGGACTAGTGCAATCTAGCTGTAAAAATCTGAGATAAGAGGTGGTCTTCAAAGGCTTAGAAATTAGCATATGAGTCTACCTAGGTTTAGCTTTCAATAAAGAATACTGAGAAAACAAAACAAATTTGATGATAAAAGTAAAATAGAAAGTTGTTTAAAATTGTATGCTCTATCTGAATCTTGAAAGTGTAATTTTGACTAGACTGTCCCTTCAAATGGAATTAACTTTTGGGTATTTTTGACATAAAAATGAAGGCAGTGTCTTTGTATTGTATACTTTCTATTTAGCTGTCTTTCAAGGAAAATGATCCCAATTTATGTATGTCAGCTGTATCACATGTAACATTTATTCCTGAGACTTGCTATAGTTATGTTTTCATGTAAGTCTGTTTGCGTGTGTCATTGAACTGGTTGTCATAATACATTATTTTTTGCTGATTTCATAAGAAAGGCATTAATGAATGCAGGCGTATAAATGCTAACGTTAATTCAGAATTTTGGTGACCTCTACTAGGTGTAAAGAAGGGACATAATGACCTATATAACTATTAGGGAAACACACACACACACACACATATATATATATATATATATATATATACACACACACACACACACACACACACACACACATATATATATATATATATATATATATATATATATATACTCTACATACATTGATACATTATTCTTCATGATTTTGCAACATTGTATTACCTATGTATCGCAAATAGACGTTAAATAGATAGTTTATTCAATATTTTAAAATATTTTTGCATGTCTATTGAGTCGATCACCGGTGAAAGTCTAATTTGCAAAATAATACTTTTACACTACAGGTTAAAACATATTCTGAACATAGCATTTCTTAAAAGAAACTTGAAAAAGGAAACGGAATAGGGTAATCTGCATCACCATATGAGATTTTAGTACATTTGTGTTACGCAAGTATGCAAATCTGCAGCAAAATAAAAGCTAGAATAACAAATCAGAAAAGTCTAGAGGTTTATTAAACTCATTTCTTGTTTGCTGCAATTGTTTGTGATAGACAAAAAAGTCAGACTGTTAGTATAAAATGCATTATTTTGCAGTTGTTATCTGATAAACCATTTCTGGAAATATATGTAGCAGGGTTAGCACTCAGAAGTCATCAGGATGCATTTTAAAATCAAAGAGTTGCAAGAACCACAATTTTTTTGTAGAGCAAAATTACATTTAAAGGCAGCAAAATAAATAAATAAAAATATACTGCAAAGCTGTTTCATTACACACAGCTAAACATTTTATGTAATTATGCTGTTTGAAATTGGTCTGACTTCACTGATCTCAAAAGGTAAAGTTTCGTAAAAAATGCCTTCAAATGACTTTAA
Organism: Bombina bombina; assembly: GCF_027579735.1. NCBI lineage: Eukaryota > Metazoa > Chordata > Amphibia > Anura > Bombinatoridae > Bombina > Bombina bombina. Next base: position 589,102,827 of record NC_069504.1, read on the forward strand.
AGGGACAGTAAACCCCTTAAGATTTTTACATAAAATGTTTAGTCATGTGTTGTAAAACAACTTTGCATACATATCATTCTCTAATTGTCAATGCATTTTCTAATGACACATTATTACTGTGCTAAGATGATAGTGCACAATTAGGAAGTTCATGTAGTTCTGTGCTATAATATTAATAATAATGGTTTACTTCAGTTGTTAAAAAGCACTAAATTTACAGTGGAATTTTGTATTGCGCTCAAGTGCAACACTTCATTCACCACTTAATACAAGCACAACAAGCTTATTAATAGCGCTCAGTACAATCCCTGTGTTATCGATTAAAGGGGCATTAAACACTTTGAGATTATAATATAAAATGATAAATTCTATATATAAATAAAACTCTGCAATATAATTTTCATTATTTATTTTGTTCCCTTTCCTGTAAATTCCATTCTGAAATTGTGACTTGTTAGACGCTAGTGTGTCTAAGACACTGCCCGCTTGCTGGATTAGATACAATGAGACACCTGAGCCACTAAAAATATCAGTTAAGCAGCTGCATAAGAGTGATTTGCTAGTTAAAATTAGAATCCCCAGAAAGGGGGAGACAGAATCTGGGGATTCTCGTTTTAACTAGCAAATCACTCTTATGCAGCTGCTTAACTGATATTTTTGTGGATCGGGTGTCTCATTGTATTCAATCCGGCAAGCGGGCAGTATCTTAGAGACACTAGCGTAATACCACTATTTTATTTTGATCGTTTGTCGCAACCACCCAGTAACACATTTCTGTGAACGTTTGTCATTACATTGTTTTACACCCAAGTGCATTAATTCCCAGGAAAATTATAACCTCTTTTGGGCTCAGATAAAGCTTTGTCTATCTCTAGAACCAGTATGTTATATTATCTGGGTTTACACTTACTATTCAGTCTATATCGTTAGTGGACCGGTTGTCCCAGTATATATAACCCCTAAAGCAGGCAGTGTCTTAGAGACACTAGCATAATACCGCTATTAATTTTGGGTGTTAGTGCAACCACCTATTTACACGCCTATAGTACCGAATACTAGGACATTGCTTTGTATTATATCGCCTTATCTCCTAGATTCTGAAAACTTGGAACGAACTAAAGGCTATGAGATAGCAACGTCTATTTTCAGTATCATATATATTAATATTTAGAGTATCTATATTTACTTAATATTTATGTTTGGCGGGCAGTGACACTAGCGCAACACTTTTATTTAATCCTGCCCCTTGTAGCACTACTATTACCAGTATTACAAGTGGAGATTTATATACCGTTGAATATCATATGGTATCATTCCCATGCACAGCATGAAGTTTAGGCTGATGCTGTTCAGTTTATCTCCATTATTCTGTTATTAACATTATCAGTATTATCATATGCCTAATAATTTATAAGTGGCAGGCAGTGAATTAGAAACATGAGTGTAACTTTGTCTCCCATTTTGGCATGACAGCTATTACCTCTTACTATACTAATATTAGGGGATATAAATATATGATTATAATCTAGAGCACACTATCTCTATGACTCTGTGATAATACAGTGAACCTAGGGTCTAATTACAAAAATGTTTACCCATATAATTATAAGTGCCCTTATTTGCCTTATATCCCTTCGTTTGGGAGAGTTATAGTGCCACTACCATACTGACTCTTTTGACCTAGGATCTTGTTGTAATATAGGTATAGCACAATATTTTACCCCATACTGGTTGTACCTTATTAGATATTGCAGCCAATAGTGTACCTGTGCAGGATAGTCCTACCCATAATGACAATCACTGCTCATCCATATATTACTACTTTCGCAGTACTAGGAATATCGGTGTATCCTATTGATGTTATTTTTACACATAATCCATTCCCTCTTTATTTATATTGGGGGTGGAATTACAAATTGGTTTACTCTCATCTCAGTTACACCGTTTTTGTCCCTCATATCCTGTGATGTAATATATGACTTATTAGCTGACCACAATATATCCTCATATATACCCTCAATCAGCTAATTATTGAGTTTACTGTTGCTGGCAAAGATTGGGTCTATCCGAGATCCACTAGTACTCACTGAATTTATGAGTGTTACAAAACAACCAGTTTATTTTCACTGGTATTGACATTCATGATTAGCCGCATATTTTTGTTTTGTGTTTTTATTGGGTATATTGTTTTTAATTATACTTAATAAAAGTTCATTTTTATTTACCCTCTTGTCACTTTTTCACATTTCATACATGAAGACCATTCATATTGATGATTGTGAGTTGTTGAGTGCTAGTTATGTACACTCTTTTTGTAGTGTGTTACTCACACTACTATCTTTGTCCCAGCACATGATAATGCCTTCCACTTGTAACCTAGCCCAGTCTTAGGGGTAGATTTATTATTAGTCAAGCAGACATGATTTGCTGTAGCGAATCATGTCTGCTTGACCTTGCTAAATGCTGACAGCATACGCTGTTGGCATTGAACATTGCACAAGAATTTTTTAGTGAAATGCTTGTGCAATGCTGCCCCCTGCTCACTGGTGGCCAATCGGCCAGTAGCAGGGGCTGTCAATCATCCCGATTGGATCGGATAGGGATGATTTAAATCCCCCACCAGACAAGTAAAGGAGCAAAGTCTTACAACCGCTGCTTCTTAACTTCCGTTTCAGGCCAGCCTGAAGTGATGGGGCTCCGAAGCAGCATCCGCTGCTTAATAAATGGAGCCCTTAGTGCAATATAATAACAATAATAGTAATATTAATAGCATGAATATTATGTTAGATTTTCATTTAAAGGGACACTGAACCCACATTTTTTTCTTTCGTGATTCAGATAGAGCATGCAATTTTAAGCAACTTTCTCAATTACTCCTCTTATCAATTTATCTTCATTCTCTTGCTTTCTTTCGGCTAGATTACGAGTTTTGCATTATGAGGGGTGCGGTGCTAACTTGCACGTTATTGTCACTGCTCACTTTCTTACAGCGCTGGTATTGCAGGTTTTAACAAACCCGGCGTTAAAAGGCAAGAAGTGATCATAGAGCAAAATTGTGCTCCATACCGCACTCCAATACCAGCGCTGCTTAAGTCAGCGTTGAGCTGGTTGTACGTGCTCGTGCGCGATTTCCCCATAGACATCAATGGGGAGAGCCGGCTAAGAAAAAGTCTAACACATGCAATAAAGCAGCGTAAAGCGTAAAGCAGCGTAAAGCTCAGTAAAGCAGCCCCATTGATTCCTAAGGGGAAACAAAATTTATGTTTACACTTAACACCCTAACATGAACCCCGAGTCTAAACACCCCTAACCTTACACTTATTAACCCCTAATCTGCTGCCCCCGACATCGCCGACACCTGCATTATTCTTATTAACCCCTAATCTACTGCTCCGGACATCGCCGCCACTATAATAAACATATTAACCCTTAAACCGCTGCACTCCGCCTCACAAACACTAGTTAAATATTATTAACCCCTAATCTGCAACCTCTAACATCGCAGCCACCTACTGACAATTATTAACCCCTAATCTTCTGCCCCTAATGTCACCGCCACTATACTAAATTTATTAACCCCTTAATCTAAGTCTAACCATAACCCTAACACCCCCTAACCTAACCATAACCCTAACACCCCCTAACTTAAATATAATTAAAATAAATCTAAAGAAAACCTTCTATTAATAACTAAATAATTCCTATTTAAAGGGACAGTCTACCATAGAATTGTTATTGTTTTAAAAGATAGATAATCCCTTTATTACCCATTCCCCAGTTTTGCACAACCAACACAGTTATATTACTATACTTTTTACCTCTGTGATTACCTTGTATCTAAGCACCTTCTGACAGCCTCCTGATCACATGACTGTAACTTTAGTTTATTATCTATTGTCTTGCATTTAACATTGTGTTGTGCTAGATCTTAAATAACTCCCTGTGCCTGAACACAGTGTTATCTATATGGCCCATTGTACTTTCTGTCTCTTTGTGTTGAAAAGAGATTTAAAAAGCATGTGATAAGAGGCAGCCCCCAAAGGCTTAGAAATTAGCATATGAGCCTACCTATGTTTAGTTTAAACTAAAAATACCAAGAGAAAAAAGCAAATTTGATAATAAAAGTAAATTGGAAAGTTGATTAAAATTAAAAGTCCTATCTGAATAATGAAAGTTTAGTTTATACTAGACTGTCCCTTTAAAACTAAATACTTACCTATAAAATAAACCCTAAACTAGCTACAATATAACTAATAGTTACATTGTATCTAGCTAACGTTATATTTTTATTTTACAGGCAAGTTTGTATTTATTTTAACTAGGTAGAATAGTTACTAAATAGTTATTAACTATTTACTAACTACCTAGCTAAAATAAATACAAATTTACCTGTAAAATAAAACCTAACATAAGTTACACTAACACCTAACCTAAACCTACAATTAAATAAATTTCCTAAATTAAATACAATGAAATAAATTTAATATAGTTACCTAAATTACAAACACCCCCCCCACTAAATTACAGAAAATAAAAAACAAATTACAAGATATTTAAACTAATTACACCTAATCTAATAGCCCTATCAAAATAAAAAAGCCCACCCAAAATAAAAAACCTTAGCCTAAACTAAACTACAAATAGCCCTTAAAAGGGCCTTTTGCGGGGCAATGCCCCAAAGAAATCAGCTCTTTTACCTGAAAAAAATACAAACCACCCCCCCAACTGTAAAACCCACCACCCACACAACCAGCTCCCCAAATAAAACCCTAACTAAAAAAAAACCTAAGCTCCCCATTGCCGTAAGGGCATTTGGATGGGCATTGCCCTTAAAATGGCATTTAGCTCTATTGTGGCCCAAAGCCCTAACCTAAAAATAAAACCCACCCAATAAACCCTTAAAAAAACCTAACACTAAACCCTGAAGATCCACTTACTTAGTTTTGAAGATCCGACATCCATCCTCAACGAAGCCGGGAGAAGTCCTCAACGAAGCCAGGAGAAGTCTTCATCCAAGCCGGGAGAAGTGATCCTCCAGACGGGCAGAAGTCTTCATCCAGACGGCATCTTCTATCTTCATCCATCCGGCGAGGAGTGGCTCCATCTTCAAGACATCCGGCGCGGAGCATCCTCTTCAATCGACGTCTTCTTCCAGAATGAATATCTCTTTAAGTGATGTCATCCAAGATGGTGTCCCTTAGATTCCGATTGGCTGATAGAATTCTATCAGCCAATCGGAATTAAGGTTGAAAAAATCCTATTGGCTGATGCAATCAGCCAATAGGATTGAGCTGGCATTCTATTGGCTGATTGGAACAGCCAATAGAATGCCAGCTCAATCCTATTGGCTGATTGGATCAGCCAATAGGATTGAGTTTCAATCCGATTGGCTGATTGCATCAGCCAATAGGATTTTTTCAACCTTAATTCCGATTGGAATCTAAGGGATGCCATCTTGGAATCTAAGGGACGCCATCTTGTATGACGTCACTTAAAGAGATATTCATTCTGGATAAAGACGTTGATTGAAGAGGATGCTCGCGCCGGATGTCTTGAAGATGAAGCCGCTCTGCGCTGGATGGATGAAGATAGAAGATGCCCTCTGGATGAAGACTTCTGCCCGTCTGGAGGACCACTTCTCCCGGCTTGGTGAAGACTTCTCCCGGCTTCGTTGAGGACTTCTCCCGGCTTCGTTGAGGATGGATGTCGGATCTTCAAAACTGTAAGTGGATCTTCAGGGGTTAGTGTTAGTTTTTTTTAAGGGTTTATTGGGTGGGGTTTTTTTTTAGGTTAGGACTTTGGGCCGCAATAGAGCTAAATGCCCTTTTAAGGGCAATGCCCATCCAAATGCCCTTTTCAGGGCAATAGGGAGCTTAGGTTTTTTTAGTTAGGGTTTTATTTGGGGGGTTGGTTGTGTGGGTGGTGGGTTTTACTGTTAGGTGGGTTTTTTGTATTTTTTTTTCAGGTAAAGAGCTGATTTTTTTGGGGCATTGCCCCGCAAAAAGTCCTTTTAAGGGCTATTGGTAGTTTAGTTTAGGCTAGTTTTTTTTTTAATTTGGGGGGCTTTTTTTATTTTGATAGAGCTATTAGATTAGGTGTAATTAGTTTAAATATCTTGTAATTTGTTTTTTATTTTCTGTAATTTAGTGTTTTGTTTTTTTTGTAATTTAGGTAATTGTATTAAATTTATTTAATTGTATTTAATTTAGGGAATTTATTTATTGTAGGGTTAGATTAGGTGTTAGTGTAACTTAGGTTAGGTTTTATTTTACAGGTAAATTTGTATTTATTTTAGCTAGGCAGTTAGTAAATAGTTAATAACTATTTAGTAACTATTCTACCTAGTTAAAATAAATACAAACTTGCCTGTAAAATAAAAATAAAACCTAAGCTAGATGCAATGTAATTATTAGTTATATTGTAGCTATCTTAGGGTTTATTTTATAGGTAAGTATTTAGTTTTAAATAGGAATTATTTAGTTATTAATAGTAGGTTTTCTTTAGATTTGTTTTAATTATATTTAAGTTAGGGGGTGTTAGGGTTAGACTTCGTTTTTGGGGTTAATAAATTTAGTATAGTGGCGGCGACGTTGGGGGCGGCAGATTAGGGGTTAATAAATGTAGGTAGGTGGCGGCGATGTTAGGGGCAGCATATTAGGGGTTAATAATATTTAACTAGTGTTTGCGAGGCGGGAGTACGACAGTTTAGGGGTTAATATGTTTATTCTAGTGGCGGCGATGTCGGGAGCGGCAGATTAGTTGTTAATAATTTTATTATAGTGTTTGCAAGGAGGTAGGGCCTCGGTTTAGGGTTAATTGGTAGTTTATGGGTGTTAGTGTACTTTTTAGCACTTTAGTTATGAGTTTTATGCTACAGCTCTGTAGTGTAAAACTCTTAACTACTGACTTTAGAATGCATTACGAATCTTGACGGGATAGGGTGTACCTCTCACTTTTTGGCCTCCCAGGACAGGCTCGTAATACCGGCGCTATGGAAGTCCCATAGAAAAAAAGACTTTACGCAATTTGCGTAAGTTGATTTGCGGTAAGGCCAAAAAAGTGTGCGGTGCCCCTAAATCTGCAAGACTCGTAATAGCATCAGTAGTAAAAAAGCAGCATTATAAGGCTTAACGCTGCTTTTTTTACTCATAACGCAAAACTCGTAATCTAGCCATTTATTTGAAAAAGAAGGCATCTAAGCTATTTTTTTGGTTTAGAACCATGGAAAGCACTTGTTTATTGGTGAGTGAATTTATCTACCAATCAGCAAGAACAATACAGTGTGTTCACCAAAAATGGGCCGGCATCTAAACTTTCTTGCATTTCAAATAAAGATACCAAGAGAATAAAGAAAATTTGATAATAGGAGTAAATTAGAAAGTTGCTTAAAATTGCATACTCTATCTGAATCACGAAACAAAAAAATTGGTTTCCATGTCCCTTTAAATTATTTAAATTAAATAATAAAATGAAGTAACATTTTTCAAGTTATATTACAGTTCATGTTTTTTGTTTACAATTCAACATTTTTATTGTATTTATTTGATTGCTATTATTTGGACAGAGATTATAGTTACTAGTTTTAAGTAAAAAAAAATAGCTTTACTGGCAATTAGTGTAATTTTTCTAACTGGTCAGCTTAAGTTCCAAGACAGTTCAAGTCAGTTTTAAAATAAAAAATAGTCAACTTATAAATAGAAACCCCTTTATCCAAACAATTTGGGATAAAAAAAAATGGATTTCACAATAGTTTGGATTTTGGAATATTTGTAGAGGAGGTGGAACCCAATGTAAGTAACATCTTATGTCATATTAACATGTCATAAAACAGCTTATACATGGAACCAATGTAATTTGTATATCATGTTTAATACTTTTGTGTACATAGAACCATCAGAAAGATAGTAAGTACTGTAATCAGAAAGGTAATAGTTTTGTGTTAAACACATTTTGACTAGTATTTGCATTTTAAAGCACAAAAATAACCAACAAAAAAAACAGACACAGACAGAGAAAATTGTGACAGGCAGGGGAGTAAATAGTAATTTTTGATCATTTTATTTAAAAAAATATTTATTAAAAAGTTTGGATTTTGGAATTCTGGATTTGGGGATTTGTACCTGCATACAAGGCAGCTATCCACAAATAACCCAACTGAAACGATATCAAGTAAACTATACAGATTCAGCAGATTTTGCATCTGAAGTTGGGAATTTTAAGTGACATGCTCTTCACTGACATTAAAGTGTACATATAAGCCTAAAAGTATACATTTAACTAGAGGGTTTGGGAGTAAATGGCACCCTGATGCCTTCAAAACAGTAATGTTGCAACTTTTAAAAAATGCATTATAACAAGATTTTCTATTAGGAGTCTTTAGTTAGTTCTTTAAATTAGTCTACATAAGGAGGAATCAGTTTCCCAGTGTGAGTGACCAAGTCTTATGCACTAGAATTTACCCACACAAATCTCCAAGTCTTGTACTCTCTTAAAGTGGATTATCAATGTTGTTGCTCAGGTAAAATCCTTGTTTACAATAGCAGATTAGATAGATTAGATAAATAGATTAGATAAATAGATTAGATAGATGATAGATAGATAGATAGATAGATAGATAGATAGATAGATAGATATAGATAGATAGATAGATAGATAGATAGATAGATAGATAGATAGATAGATGATAGATAGATAGATAGATAGATAGATAGATAGATAGATAGATAGATAGATGATAGAGATAGAGAGATAGATAGATAGATAGATAGATAGATAGATAGATAGATAGATAGATAGATGATAGATAGATAGATAGATAGATAGATAGATAGATAGATAGATAGATAGATGATAGATAGATATATAGATAGATAGATAGATAGATAGATAGATGATAGATAGATGATAGATAGATAGATAGATAGATAGATAGATAGATAGATAGATAGATAGATAGATAGATGATAGATAGATAGATAGATAGATAGATAGATAGATGATAGATAGATATAGATAGATGATAGATAGATAGATAGATAGATAGATAGATAGATAGATAGATGATAGATAGATAGATGATAGATAGATAGATAGATAGATAGATAGATAGATAGATAGATGATAGATAGATAGATAGATAGATAGATAGATAGATAGATGGATAGATAGATGATAGATAAGATGATAGATAGATAGATAGATAGATACAAACAATATTTAGTTAAAGAGTGTGGTTAAACCTGAATTTGCACTTGTAAATGTAATTAATCCGTGTTACTGCACGTGTGAACAATAATGTATATTAATCCCACATACATATGTACAAGCCTGTGATTGGTTACAAATTGTGCTATTGTTCAGGGGGACAGAGGAACCAATGAAAAGGAGGACATAAAAAAATGAACTCATTTGATAAAAAAAATTAAAGGAAAGAAAACTACACTATTAATTGGAAAATGGTTCTCAGGTATGAAGCTTTCATTTCACAAAGCTTTTAAATTGTATTTATTGTCCTTTTTAAGACTATAGGAGGCTCCAGGTGTAAAATGTTAAGCAGGTACAGCTGTCATAGTTAATTGGGACAATTAAAACAGATAATTAAAGTGAATCCTCTTAAACGCATGCTTAATATTTATACTTGTTTTACACATAAAATTGTGGCCTAAATTTTAAACACAGTTCCCAGAAAATATTGTGGGTAAGATTTATAAAAAATAAAAAATAAATCAACTTTGCTATGTTTGAAGCCGGTGCAAAGTTAGTTATCAACAAGAAAAATACAGCCTTTCAGTTTAGTAAATGTGGTCTAAAATTCCGTGGAACTCTGCTTCTTCATAAATCTGTCAAAGAGAGTTTAATTTAATAAACGTCATTCTAAGTATAATGCGAACTGAAGAAGCTACTGACTTGTGAAAGCTGGAAAGTGGATTCAATTCCTTCTGAATAAACCGAATAAAGTTGTCTTAATGAAGAAATATGTATAGATAGATAGATAGATAGATAGATAGATAGATAGATAGATAGATTAGATAGATGATAGATATGTATAAATATATATATAATTTTATTTTTAATAGATTGATAAAGTTTAATCAGCTGTCAGTAAAGTGTATAATATTAGCCCTTAGTGAGACACATGAGAATAAACCAAGAGTAGTATCACAGCAATTTTTAAACTACGCCAATAGAGTATAAAAAATAAAGAACAACAAAAAACTAAGTTGCTGTCATATTTTTCTAGTATTTTACACTGGTTGACAAGGCAAAGTTATCTAAACAAATGAATGGTTTAAAGTCTGTGTCTAACTGATATAAACGTATATATGTGTGGTAATTAAATCTTACAGTGTTATGTGAAATTACTGTGATGAACCTTTTCATACAAATAGACAAGTTCTACATTTTTATGACACTATTTCTTCAGAAAAAGGTTACTATTTATATACAACTCAGTATCTACATAGTACAGGAGGTTGTGCACTTCCATACATAAAATGTCACAGCTATAGGGCTTGAAACGTCCTTACATTATAACATAAATGCTTTTATTTTAGGACACAGATCTGTCACACAGTGTGAGCATAATTCGCTTATCCAGTCGCTAGATTTTATCTGTACATACAAGTTCTAACTTAAAATGCAGTTTACTATGCAGAATATATAATGTGGTAGCAGTAAAATTATCAGGGTAATAAGACATAGCATTGAAATCAATGATAAATTACCAATCATGCTACCGTGAATAATCTATTAGTAAGATCATATAGAGGTGTGAACACCTTACAAGGTGCTATATTTCAGTTCATATTATTTTTCATCACACTCAAATAACTTCAATGTATTAATTCAGTTCCTTTAGGCAGCCAAATCTATTTGGTAAACGTGGAAAAAAACTTCATCTGCAAAGAGGGAAGCTCCAAAACCAAATTATCTCTGCTTGTTTTTAAATGCTACTGAGCAAACAGAGGGGACACAAAAAGTAAGTGCATGAAGAATAAGCTGGGGGTTTAAACAGAAATGCTTTCAAGTTGTAAAAACCTGTTTTTGATCTGCATTGTTTGAAGCCCAGGATACTTTAAGAAGTGCTTAGCACTTTTGAATTACTATTTGGTAAATAATAACATGGGTTCAATAAGGGGTTTGCTTTGTGTATTTGTAGTTCAATATTATAGGACAGATCCTGCAACTTCGACATACTCACACCTGCATTGAACCCATAAGGGATCAAAACCAATATTGTGTTAGCCACTATTATCTCTTGCTTTTTCTTCTGCCTCTGAACAGCCTGCATGCCACTGAAACGAATTGTGGATTTATGGGAGGGAAATTAGCATAAATTATTACCAAATCTGTAAACGTGTGGGGTCCTGCTTTTGGGGGGAAATGGCTCTATAGCAATCCTTTCATGCAGAAAGCTAAGCCTGGCTGATCTGGGTGGAAAGACTGAATAGCTATGGATAGAAATAGATTCCATTTGCTTTGCACATTGATATAATTGACTTATGTGTATTTATACCGTTTTCCCAACAACTGTTCCAGCCACTTATTTAAATTTAACTCCATGAAGTTTTCATTTGTATTACTTTTTCTTTTTAACAAAAGATGTATTCTTTTTTTAAGCCCACAAATACACACAGTTTACATGATATTAATTATATGTAATTAGCAATGCATATAATCAAAGGTGTATGTATAGTAATAGCCACTATTGTTAGGTCGATCCATTTTATCGTAAACATAAATAAATTACATAGATAGATAGATAGATAGATAGATAGATAGATAGATAGATAGATGATAGATAGATAGATAGAGATATGTGTGTGTGAGTGTGTATAATTATTATTATATATATATATATATATATATATATATATATATATATATATATATATATTATATATATATATATATATATATATATATATATATATATATATATATATATATATATATATATATATATATATATATATACACACACACATTTATATGTATATATATATATGTGTGTGTGTGTTATATGCCAATATAACGGTAAGTAAAATAAATCATTATTACATTAGTAAACACATCTACAATTAAAAATATTTACCGATTTTCTAAACAAAATTTTAGAATTTGTATTTTATTTGTAATAAATACGTGTGTGTAATTTAGTATACTTGTAAGCATTTATTTTGTATGATTTAAATAACAAAATGTTTTTTTTAATATATAAATTAAATTAAAAAAAATATTAGCCTAGGAAGATGTCGTTGTTAAACCATGCAGTTTATAATTATACCTGAGCTCTTGCTTAGTTATATTTCTTAGTCACAATTTTAAACGTGAAGCGCATATTTAGATAGAAAAATAAGTCTTAATATACAAGTGATAAGGGGTCAGGCGTTCTGCAAATGTATTCCTTCTTTTTTAACTTAATTTAGAAGGTCATTTTATTCGAGTATTCAAGTGCTTCTGTTAATATTGGAAAACGTGATACTGCATTTCAAACATCTAATCTGGAACTAGCAGCTATTTCAATATTAATGAAATTGTTTAATCTCCTAAATTCATCGTGTTTAAGTAACGATTTGGTGATTTATTGACCAGCAAAGAACTGTCATTAATGTTGTAGCTGTCTCAACGCATCTTTGTTGAATATGGTTTAATTGTACACAGGGGCTCTTGCATCCAATTTCCCCCCATACACCTCTCTAGCAAGTGATTTATTGCAAAAGTTCTACAATCTCTAAAGTTCTGAAAGTGCTAATTACAGACTTCATAGAAAGATGCAATCTTCTAAATGTGCTGATAGAATCCTAGGTGTTTTCTTATTTGCATGCAATATTATGTAACTAAATAATCCCATTTGTACTTTTACTTTTTATTTTGATCCATTTTAGTAAAATATTATAATAAAGTATATATTTATAGCTATAACTAATACAAATATTTTAAGGATAATGCAAAGCGTTTCTGTTATTTAAATGCAATATTTATTTGTGCATCTATAGTCACCGTTCGAGTTTAAAATATGGCACAGGTTTGGTTTAATCAAATAAATCTGCAGATCCTGGATATGCGATGTGTAATTTACAAACTATGAATTAAAGAAGTCTCTATTTAATGCGTTTGTAAAACATTTATATAATCAGAAGAAAAGTGTTTATATAAGAATGAATAACATATTTATACATTGGATTCATATAAAAAATATACTTTAGAGAAGAGAAAAACCCTTCATATAAGATGAATTGTTTCATAAAACAGTGAGATAACTAAAATGTCAACAAACATCTTTGAGTGTTATATTTGGAATTGGACATAGCAAATTAGATGGACCAAAGTGAATAAAATATACACGCATAATTTAATCTGGTCTATCTATCTATCTATCTATATGTCATATATCTATCTATTTATCCATCTATCTATTTATCCATCTATCTATCTATCCATCTATCTATCTATAATCTATCTATCATCTATCTATCTATCTATATCCTTTCTATCTATCATATCAGTCCTTCTGTATGTCTATCTATCTATTTATCTATCTATCTCTATCTATCTATCTATCTATTATCTATCTATCCATTTATCTATATCATTTCTATATTCTATCTGTCCTTCTGTCTGTCTGTCTATCTAGCTACCTATCTATCTATCTATCTATCTATCTATCTATGTATCATCTATTTCCTTTCTATCTATCCATCATAGCTGTCCTTCTATCTGTCTTTCTGTCTATCATCTATCTATCTATCTATCTATCTATCTATCTAATGTAATCTATTATCTATGACCGTCTCTTTTAGCGCAGGTGTAAGGTACCAGTCTAAACAATGCAGTGAGCAGACTTTGCAGACTCTGTGCTTTGAGTCCTGGGGCTTCACATCTGGCCGCCCAGCAGCTGCCTAAGTACAGTGCACTATGTTGTTATGAGCTAGAATAATTGGGAATTATCAACAAGCCACTAGGGAGTTAAAATGGGGTTTCAGTAAACCCTGTACTTCAAACAGAAATTTAATAAAAACGCATTCATTTTATTAACCACAAGCAATAGATTTATAACACTTTGACTTTTCTTTCATTCATGCTTTTCGTTATTTTATTTATTTTTGCTTTTTTTTCTATGGTTGATGTTTTAAAATACAACATATTTAATACATTTTTTTCCCTTAAATATTCAAATCCTAAACTATGATAATTTTAAATTTATATTTCTGCTTCACTTGTTGAGATACAAACTATGAGCAATGACAAAACAGCTAGTGTGTTACATATAGTTAATGTGATCCTGGGAAACAGCAGCAAACAAAACAGTTAAACATTGTATGGATTTTAATTTATTTAATGAAGTCTGTAGCAACTGACATATGTGTAATACATAAACTAAAGTAACTTCTTAAACGCACGTTTAATATATTTTATGTTTAATGTACTATTTTTTAAGATTTAGTTTATATTAGAAAACAACGTTGAATAAAAAAATAAATACAAAAAAGCATATAGATCTAATAAACATATTATATAAAATAAATCTGAAATATAAATTAATATATGTTATTTTGAACCATCATATTACTATAACATGCACATTTAGGTAACTTTTGCTGATTATTTACATAAAACACAAGTTCACAACAACTTTTGACGATAAACAAAAAAGTGTAGCTGAATCCATTTAGTCAGTTTGGTCAGGATGAGAAAAAGATACCCCCCTTGTTAAAAAAAAGTAAAAGCGCTGCCTTAAGTTAGCTAACAATACAAATCAGATAACAATATAGAACAAACAGAATACCACAGCCAAGCAATTTCCATGTCAAACATCCCACTGCTCAGTAGCTCCATTTGTAAGTGTGAATTGCAGACTAAGCTCCCTGCACAGTCCACAGAAAGGTTAGTGCATACCTTCACACACACTGTTACTGGGTGCCATCACACTTCAATTCCGGTTGCTGAGCCTTTTCACCCCTTGCCTTGTCTTCAAATGGAAATGATTTCTATTGGCCCAAGGTGTCCATGTAAATAGGTGTAAATGAAACCAGATTATGCCTTTCTCCCCCCTTCCCCCTCTCCCTCTACTCCCTCCCTCCTCCTCCCAAGGCGATTGTCATATGATAGCAAAGAAGTGGCACATTAATGAAGCGACTCTACAGGGGTCTTTTCTGCTCATGTCACCACATAAAACTATCAGATGGTTTGAGGAAGGACATGGAGACAACTACTTAGATTATCTCCCACCCAGCAAAGAAGAAAACCCTTTCTCCATTCTCCCATGCAACTACTGGCAAGAAAAGGCGCTTACTCCAGATGCTAAAGTGAAGATCTCAGTTTATATAAAAAAATAAGGTCCAGGGTGGTTAGGACGAAATCTGGAAAGAGAAGTAACAAATCACGAGTTTTTGTGATTTCTACAAGAACTATCTTTTGCAAGATTTGGATCCGGATGCAGGGTGGCATCTTCTAAAGTATCCAAGGTATAGTATAACATATGTGTGTAAAGGAATTCTGTGCTGTTATGCAAGATACAGCCAATATATGTTCATTGAACTTCGAATTTGGAAGTTAATTATCTTAGTTGATTAATAGTATATGTTAAATAGTCACGACCAGATTGCATGTATATTCATACAGTATTTGTTAATCAATTTGGTGTAGTTTATTTGCTGTTTTGGTTTACTTGGTGTGAATTTGCAGTAGTTGTGAGTTTATATATTATGCTAATTACATCGAACTTGTCATTCCAATGCAGATCTCCCCAGATTGCTGTAAAGATGCCTCGCCCTGGGAGAAATACCTACAGTGACCAGAAACCTCCTTACTCCTATATTTCACTCACAGCCATGGCCATCCAGAGCTCCCAGGAAAAAATGCTGCCACTGAGTGAAATTTACAAATTCATCATGGACAGATTCCCTTACTACAGAGAAAACACGCAGAGATGGCAGAATTCTCTGAGGCACAACTTGTCTTTTAATGATTGTTTCATCAAGATTCCTAGGAGACCTGATCAACCTGGCAAGGGCAGTTTCTGGGCACTTCATCCCAGTTGTGGGGATATGTTTGAGAATGGTAGCTTCCTGAGGCGTAGAAAAAGGTTCAAGGTTATGAAATCTGACCACTTGGCCCCTACTAAACCATCAGAGGCAGCACAGTACTTACAGCAGCAGGCAAAGCTGAGACTGAGCGCATTAGCAGCTTCTGGGACTCACCTGCCACAGATGTCCACTTATAACTTGGGGGTCTCCCAAACATCCAGTTTCAAGCATCCATTTGCAATAGAAAATATTATCGCAAGAGAATATAAAATGCCAGGAGGACTAGCTTTTTCCACAATGCAGCCAATGTCAGCTGCATACCCTCTCCATAACCAATTGACTACAGTTGGCAGTTCTATTGGCACAGGCTGGCCACACATGTACAGCTCTAGCATGATAGACACAACCACCCCCATATCAATGGCCAACAGTGATTACAGTGTGAGTGCATACGGGGTGCCCCTAAAGCCGTTGTGCCACGGAGGACAAACTTTACCAGCTATCCCAGTTCCCATCAAGCCTACGCCTACATCCTTGTCAGGGCTCCCCGCACTCCCAACCCACATTCCAGCTATTCTCTCGAACATTTCTCCCTCACTAAGTCCAACATCCCCACAAACAGCAACCAGCCAAAGCAGCCCAGCTACCCCCAGCGAGACTCTAACCAGCCCTTCTGCTGCCCTACTCTCTGTGGCTGTGCACTGATCGGTGCCCATAACTTCTAAACCCATTTCTTCAAGGTTTACTCAATATCACTCCTCAAAGGAGGTTCGAGTTTCTTGCTAGCTGTTCCAGTTGTTAATACAACATGGATTTTGTGACTATCACTTCCATATCCTTATACACTTGAACATGTCTTACTGCTTTTCTTTAACGAGTGCTGTTCATACGAATTTGTTTGCACTATATATATATATATATATATATATATATATATATATATATATATATATATATATATATATATATATATATATATACATATATATATATAGCAAGTGGCATTGTAACAGAAAATAAAATTCTGATTTTAAGCCCTAAAGGCAAGAGTTGATTTAATAAACAAATAACTTTTATCAGCTGGACAAACTTCTTCCATCTTGTTCCTTTTATGTATGTATATATATATATATATATATATATAAATAATGTTCTGTTAAAAATAATTGATACAGTTTTAATGTACATACTAAACTATAATGTAAACTGTGAATAATGCATCAAGGCGCTGATGGATAATTGGTCTATGACGAAAACAAATACGTTGATATTTATTTTTCATCTGTTTACACTTTCAGGTGTAGAAAAGTCGGAAACATTGTTACCAAGTTTTTTATTGCTTGTATTTAGACCATATCAGAAAAGTGCAGTGAAAAGGCATCTGTAAATGTTTGTGAATATGAATGAACATGAAATGTGTTTAATGCACTTTTATTTGACCCCTTCTAGTTTTAATTTAGTTGATTTGCAGAAAACTAAAAAAAAAAAACAAAAAAAAAAACTGTTGCTTTGTGGTGAACTGCTTAAGTTAATTAGCAATTACCCTAATGTCATCTAAGATGTAATGAAATGACTGTACAGTTCCCTAATTGTACAAAAGGCATGGGATTTAAGTACTGATGTTAGTATTCACAGCATGTGTGTTTTCAGACCAAGATTAAAAGTGTCTGCATTAAATTATGAATCTAGTCGTCCAAATAATATTTTCTCATTAAAATATGTTTATTGGAACGTGTTGTTTTGTCTTTTATTTAAACATAACCCAAGTAATATGGATTTATTATAAGGCAAGTTGAAGTGTATGAATAACTAACAGTAACATATAAGGAAATCTACCTAAAGATATTTATATCACTCTACCTCAATAACAATGTTGTAGATCTAGGTTGATAATATGTCATACATACACATACAAGGTATATCTAAAACTGGCAGGTATATATATATATATATATATATATATATACACATTTATATATATATATATATATAGTGTATATATATATATATATATATATATATATATATATATATATATATATATATATATATATATATATATATATATATATATATATATATATATATATATATATATGTGTGGAGATAAATCGTTTTTGTTTAAATTGAAATTGAACCCAGGTGTTTCTTATAACAAAACATATACCAATGCACTCCTTAGTTGCACTTTGTAGTACAAGAATTTGGAATATCAACTTTATAAATTTACACTTAAAAAGATAACAGGGATGCACCACTGAAAGTCAAGAAAAGTTAAATATCAAGGTTACATATTTAATAAAACATTTCTAGTTCAGATATTTATGAAATTGTGGAGGAAACTTAAGTAAAACCATTAATACATATAGGTCACTATACACAAGTGCATATATAACAATTGTACCAGTGCACTCATAACTACACTGTAAATTGATTATATCATAGTTCGCTGCAGTACAATAAAAACAACAAATGATGTATTTATAGCGCATTCCTAAAGAAACAAGTCAGCATTTCTACTTCTCTGCATAGAGAGTGAAAGTTTGTCTATATATATTCTGCAGCTTTCTTTCATATTGTAACAAGATACCAATAATAGACAGACTTACAAACTTGACACTTACACATTTGAACAGAACCTATTTGAAATGGCTGGAACCATTCTGTATATTTGCTTATCATTTGCGTCTAGCACAACGCAGCTATAGGCTGCTAAACCTGATTCATCTATATTATTAATAGGCAAGAAGGTGCTGTCAGGTTGCGCACAGGGGGAGTCATTTGCTACCCATGGTCCAAACATATAATCAATATCCAGAATAGTGATCAACAACTTGCACAAGCATATAGCGCATCCAAAACGGTTTATCAGAATGAAAAAAAAATCAGAAGTTCGCAAGATTTATTATATTTTAATTTAACCTTTTTTTTTGTTGTTTGTTTGTTTTTGTGATCATTCATGTAGTTCTATTATATAAGAAAGCAAAGCATTAGATTTTTAGATTTTTTTAAAATAAAAAACTTTTTAATGTTATAAATCATAAACATATTATTTATTAATAAAATGACTGAAAAACTAATGCAAGAAAATAATTTTGTTTTTTTTCTATGAAGAATTAATTTGAACCGTATCAACAAGTTAGTGGGCTGCTGGGCGAATGAATTAACTCCTTTGTTTTAGTTCATCTCCATTAATGGCTCAAGTCCAAAGTAAACACATACAGCCTAAGGATTATAGGATACGATTTTATCTACTAACACTGTCAAATCTTGAATGTTGCTATGAAATATGATAAAAAAAAGCTTCCCCAAATCATAGCATTTGGTAAATAACAAATTCAACTATACTTCTATTTTCTATTCAATTTATTTTTTACAGATGTGCATTTTTTAATATTTTGTATAAATTGTCTAAATATTATTATTATGTTTTTTTAAATCGAGTAAGAAACTATCAAATGTGCTATATTTAATGCAGTATTTTAGCAATTTAATAATATCTTTAAAAAAAAAATAGAAATAGAATGCAAGAATTCTCTGGGGCTATTATTTGTTTTCTTCTGAACTAACAACAAATTATCTAATTAATATGTTTCAATTACAGCATGGAAAATAGACTCTTAGGACCTCCTGTAGTGTCTTTACAATAGACCCAGATCTCACTATTGGAATTCACAATAACTTCACATCTGTTTTTCTATTTTCCACATTTGATTCCCCCAAATCTTCTTAAATTCTTTCAAACCAGTTGAATGTTTTTTATGAAATATATCCAAAGTGCTAACAGAGAACGTAATCTTAGCAGTTCTGGCATTTATCTGCAAGTTAGAATTCGAAATACCATTGAAGAGTATTAAACAAATATATTAGAATTCTGTCACTTTATGCAATTGAGTAGATCAAATAAAGGGTCCAGGCCACTTCATTCACTCTCATTCACTTCAATAGAAAATCTAAAGAATGGCAAACCTAGACTAGGCCACCGATGTAGATTTAGCTTTTTTTCCCCCCTCTTAGAGACAAAAAGCCTGAATTCCCACAAACACATTACTGACTGGTGGACTAGGAAACCAGCACACAAACCCCTTTGGAATTTAAATTCATGTTTTATCTCCCCTCCTTTTGGAGTTTGTTTGCACTACAGTGCAAGTTATATTAGCATCCTCTGTTAAAAAGTATAAAGGATTTAGAGACACCATTTGTCCAGCAGATCCTAAACTTCCCAACGCTTCTCAGAAAACAACAGTACTTAAATATCTTTTTTTTTCTTTTTTCTTTTTATTATTTTTAGTAATTGCTACAAAACTATTTAAGGGAATTGGAAATCATAAGCACTGCTCCATCGATTAGTTCATTCAGAATCTGTACAGTGTAACAACTCAAAACAGAGGAATGTTCAGTAGGTCACATTTATTAATCAAACTTTGTCCATAATGTTTAAGATAAATAATATTTTTTGTCTTTTTTATCGCATATATATTTTTGCTGGTTATAAACTTCAGAATGTAATAGGATTGTATAAAGTCTGATCTTTTTGATAACGTGTTAAAGAGAAAAAATGTACATTATGTGCTGATATTTTGGTACTTTTACACCTGAGATTAGTACCACCTACACAATTTAATCAATATGGAGTTTGTTATATGTTTTGCCTATCAGCCTAGGAATTATTAAAGGGACATTCAAGTATTTTTTTTGTATACGCATCAAACTTTTATCACAACCTGCACATTGAATACATGTTTTTGATTTATTTAAACTGTAATTGTTTTTTTAGCAGTTTGTAATCCAAGGGCACATATCGTGAAAAAATTCGAAAGTACTTTTTTAAAATAATTATTATTTATTATTACTATTTCCTTTGGTATGGCCAGTTAAAGACCGATACAATGAAGCTTCTGTCAATACTAAACAATCACTGTGTAACATGTAAGTGGACCAGGCTTCTAAAATCTACAGAATACTCTACAGGCTCTTTCAAGGGGCAAAGGAGAAATACAATTTTTCAGATTTAAATCATAAGAAAGATAAAAAGAAAAATAACATTTTTTTTTCCTCACAATGCATAATAAAAGATCTTACTGGAAATTAAATGTTTTATGCTCTTAATACAGATTATTTTGTGAATATCTCTCCTCATGCCTTTTGTTTCAATATGTTTATGTACAATATATCAGTAGTTATACAACAATATACCACTAAGGTTTCACAATTGTTATTTATATTTTGGCTGTCATGTTATATAGTAAGGGGGCAATTAATCATTGCCTCAAAAATAATATTTATGTTTATTAAATTCAATGCAAGTTGTCTTTAGTTATAACATGTATAAACACACACACTGACACTCCTATGCACCAGATACATACACACCTATATACCTCATACACAAACATATACACCTGACACACACATATACCTGTACACCAGGCACACACATATACCTATATACCACACACACACACACACACACCTATGTACACACATACACCTAACTACCACACACAGCTATACACACCTATACACACACACACACCTATCTACCACACACACACACTGACACTCCTATACACCAGATACACACACCTATATACCTCAGACACAAACATATACACCTGACACACACACATATACCTGTACACCAGGCACACAGATATACCTATATACCACACAAACACACACACACACCTATGTACACACATACACCTAACTACCACACACACACCTATACACACCTATACACACACACACACACACACACCTATCTACCACACACACACACACACACACACACTGACACTCCTATACACCAGATACACACACCTATATACCTCAGACACAAACATATACACCTGACACACACACATATACCTATACACCAGGCACACACATATACCTATATACCACACACACACACACACCTATGTACACACATACACCTATCTACCACACACAAACACTGACACTCCTATACACCAGATACACACACCTATATACCTCAGACACAAACATATACACCTGACACACACACACATATACCTATACACCAGGCACACACATACACCTATATACCTCTCACACACACACATATGTACACACATATACCTATATACCACAAACACACACACACTAACACTCCTATACACCAGATACACACACTTATATACCTCAGACACAAACATATACACCTGACACACACACACACATATACCTATACACCAGACACACACACATACACCTATATACCACACACACACACCTTTGTACACACATACACCTATATACCACACACACCTATACACACAATACTAAAGTGCACATATTGATATGTTGTTGATTCAATTAATTTTTAATGTATATTATACAAAAGGAACATTTTATTTGTGCAAGCTCACTTTCTTACTGCTTTTAATATATTTTTTTTCTTTTTGCAGTACAGTTGTTGTTCTATGGGCAGAAGGAAATTATTTTTGGTGTAAGCTGAGTCCACCTATTTACACTCCTGATTGTCCAATCATGGGGTCAAAATGAGGCCCTCCAGTGTTTCTTTTTTATATCTTTTAATTTCCTACAACATGAGAGCTTTCCACGATGCAATTTTCCAACTGACTCAATTTAAACAACCACATACAATTTTTTCTGCAATTTTTTTGAGACAGAGGCTTCAATCAATCTTGATATGACATTACCGATTGAGGGCTAGATTACGAATGGTGCGCTAAGTGTAGCGCACAAGCAATATCATTTTTTTCTTAGCTTTTACGTGCAACGGAAATAGCACAAGTATTACGAGTTAAATGTAAAGACGTTCACTCGTGCGCAATCGTGAATTACCGCCAGACGGGTTAGTGCAGCTTCAGAGCTCATGTAAAGGTAGGGGAATTAAAAAGTTACACTAAACACAACAAAAATATATGTAAATTTACAGTTACACTCAGATACACACTGATAAAAAAAATATTTAAATAAAATATTTAAAAAGTTATAAGGGCACAAAGATAGATGGTATAGTTGTTTGGAAAAGAAAGGGATGCAAATGTCTTTACTATATATATATATATATATATATATATATATATATATATATATATATATATATATATATACACATACAGTATATATATATATATATATATATATATATATATATATATATATATATATATATATATATATATATATATACATATATAGCTACACAAAGATCCACAAGTAAACCTTATCCAGCAACCCCATATAAAGCCTGCAAATTAGATAAATATAGGAGCCGTCATCCTCCAAAAATACACACTACTAAGAGTACTGGTAAATAATATATATTTAATTGATTTGTGATCATGTGTAAAAAAGATTATGTACAAAAAGAAAAAAACACACATTAATTGGTCATAAAGTTGGTAAGCATATGCAATTCATTAATTACCCAAGAAACAGGGGTACCCAGAGTGATATTAAATTAATATTTAAAGCCGTCAGGTAGACAGCTAGGTCTTCACATATGAAAAAATATATCAAAGCAAGTCTCCACATAAAGTGTCCTTGTAGTTAAGCTGTCTCATGCAAATATACGGCAGTTGCATACAAATATAAAGCAACTAGGTATCCCCGAATTAACTCCTTCACTCCCTATGTGGCCAGATAAAGTATGACTCAGCAGATTAACAAATGACCATTTTGGGGGGCTACAGGATCGTTCATATCTCATCCATAGCTTACTCCCATACCCTTACTCGTTAGCATAAAGTAAGTTGAACAGTGCCAAGAAGGAACAGATATACAGATAAGTCCGGAGCAACAGGGGAGAAGTTACACAAGGCTATTCTCATTCAGCGTCTGCTTCGTATTACCTGTTCTGTTGAAATGACTTTGTTCACCCCCTAGGTCATAAGGTTCCGCTTACCTTCCATAGGCATATGATAGAGCTGTCCACGGCTTACATAGGGAGACTTACTGAGGTTTCCTGAATGCAGATTCAAGTTTAAAACGCTGTAATTCTAGACAGCGTGGAAATCGGCAAAAAAACGATACCGACTTTGCTACACGTGTTTCACCTTATGTCACTTGGGGTTTCCTTAGGCACAATTAATCGATAGCTATTGCATAGATTCAGACCTATTTACTGTGTCTCCCACAGGTGAATTGATCGTTGATTACTTTGTTACACATCAAATCAAAAAAGTATTTTTTGTTATTACTAAACATTTTGTTACAAGTTTATAAATTTCTTCCAACCAGTATCCCTACTCAGTGACTGCTAAACGCTCTAATAGCATATTACCATTTCAGGAAACTAAAGATCTATTTTGGTCCCAAATTAAATAACCTCCTAATCATTTTATATACAGTTTTTTTTTGTTTTGTTTTTTTCCAAAAGAATGTATTGATTTCATCCATCAAATACAAACTATAAGCAATCAATCTTTCCAAGTTTTTAACAGAATAATCATATAACATTTTCATGATCTATACTTTTTGTTTCAACTAGTATTTGGTAAAATATATATTTACTCTACTTTAACCACTTTCGTAAATAAAATAAGAAAAAGAAGAAAACATATCAATGAAGCATACCATTAAAAATAATAAGAGAAGAGATAACATTCTCCCTTCCTTAATACCAGAAAGACATATAAAGTCTAGCGTCCCTTCTGTCTTTTCTCCTTTTCAACCACAGAGAGGAAAAAAAATAAAATAAAAATAAAAATAATAAATAAAAAATAAAAAAAATAAAAAAATAAAATAAAAAAAAAAGGGCTTCTCTCTCCTCCTCGCTCCCCCCTCCGGTCAACACTCTAAACTAGTCAGCCTCTTCAAAGAGCCACTCCCCTCTTAGCCTGCAATTTTCCATATAGACTGTATTTTTGAAGTTACTAATTATTTTCTTTTGCTCTTCAGTCTCCCTAGTTTTAATCCAGTTCTCCCATTTGTTAAAAAAGCGCATTGTGTTAGTGTCAATATAATGTAAGGTATCTTGTAATTCTATAAAAAATTGATGGTGAATAGTTTCTCGAAGATTACCAAAGGAGGGTGGTTTAGCATTCTTCCATCCTTTCAATATAAGATTCCTTGCTATCAAAATTACCATCGTTATAAATTTCCTAATTTGTAACTGTTCTTTTTTGTAATGGAAAAAGAAAATCTGTTCTGGATGTAAAATAATTTGATTTTGATAAACTTTGCTTAACCAGTAATTTATCTTTCTCCAAAATCCTTGTATCTTAGGGCAGAGCCAAAAGCTATGTATCAAATTTGTCTTTGGTTGTCTGCATTTGATACAGATCGTTCCTTCCCCCGTGCCTCCCCATTTGGCAATCTTCTCAGGTGTAATATACACCATCCACATTAGCTTTACATGCTGTTCCCGCATAGGGATAGCTAATGATGCCTCCTCCACTCTCTCCACGCTTTTTAATATTATTTGAGTGGTGAGGTTCGGAAAGAATAATTCTCTCCATTTTGCAGTTCCAATTTCAATATATTGTTTATAATTAATATTATTTATTAGGTTATATAGCAATGATATAGCATATTTACCACTTTTGATGAGATTAATTACCGGAACTAGTGGCAAGAGATCCCAATTATTCCCCTGTGTTTGTATTAATTTCAAACAGTAGTGCCTAATTTGTAAATAGGAAAAAAAATGCTTCTCTGAAAGGAGATATTTATTTTTAATTATTTTAAATTCTTCAACCTGAATTGTACCCTGATTATTTTTTGTTAATTGAATAACATTAGATAATCCCTTTTCTTGCCAATTTGAGAATATTTTGGAAGAGAGACCTTGCTTAAATTCTGAATTACCTTTAATGGATAAATAACGTGTTGCATAGGGATGTATGCTAAAGTATTTACATGTTCTGTGCTATGCCACAACAGTGTCCCTGAAGATATCCACTCTTTTAACATAGAGTGGAAGGTTTTTAACCTCTAGGTGGAGGATATTTTTTAAGTACAGAGGTTTTATCAAGCCATTCTCTATCTCTGGCAAAGTAAAGTGATTACTCTCCAAGAGCCAATCTAGCGCAATCTTTGTTACTGCAGCAAGATTGTATATTACTAAGTTAGGGAGGCCCAGGCCCAGATGTTCTTTTTTAAATACTAATTTTTGGTAACTAAGTCTGGGCCTTCTGTTCGATCAAATATATTCTTTAATTGCATGATTAATTATCTTAGTCTCATGTTTCTTAATTAGGAGAGGTATGTTCTGAAAGAGATACAATAACCTTGGGAGTGCTATCATCTTAAGCAAATTTACTTTGCCAGAGATAGAAAGTGGAAGAGAACTCCACCTTTTAAGAGTATCACAAAATTGTCTAATGCCATTACCAATATTCAGAGCATACCATTCTGTAGGATCATTAGATATTTTAACCCCCAGGTATGTCATATGTTTAGTTACTTCTTTAAATGTTTTTGTTTCTGATTTATGATTTTTTTCAAGCCATAATACTTCAGATTTAGACTGATTAATATGGTACCCTGAAAAAGAGCCGTAGTTTCCTATAATCTGGCATATTTTATTGAAATTTTTATGTGAATTTCTGGAGAATACCAGTAAATCATCTGCGTAAACCGCCAGCTGTATTCTCTTACCTCCTATCTCGATCCCCTGTATATTGCTTCTAAGGGCAATCAACAAGGGTGCCAGAGCAATATTAAAAATTAGAGGCGATAAAGGACATCCCTGTCTTGTCCCTCTTAGGAGGGGAAAATATGATGTTTTTTTACCATTAATAATTATCGCAGCCCTAGACTCACTATACAGTTTCTTAATTAAGTTAAGGCTATTACCTGTATGTCCAAATTTGTAAGAGAGGTAACAAGGTGTTCCCATGTGACAGAGTCAAAAGCTTTACTTGCATCAAGTGATACTATTGAACTGTCTTCTTTATTTACTTTTTTATTAAACTTATCATTGTACTATTGATCTGAGATTGTTAAGAAGACCTTCCTTAAATTAACGTTTGAAGACCTCCCTTTCATAAACCCTGTTTGATCAGGGTGTATTATTGTATCCAATGAAGCCTGTATTCTTTTAGCCAAAATACTAGTCAATATTTTATAATCAATGTTGAGTAGTGAGATAGGTCTATATGAATCTATTAATTGTGGATTTTTTCCTGGTTTAGGTATTACTATTATTGTGGATTCATTAAAATCAGCTAATGGTTCCAAACGTCCATTCTAGAACCCATTCATCAGAGCATTCAATGTGGGAGTTATTTCATTTATAAGAATTTTATAAAATTCGGATGGAAGACCATCCGGTCCTGCCGCTTTGTTATTTGCCATTAGTTTAATTATTTGTCTGATTTCATTTTCTGTGATAGGTTCATTAATTTTTATTAGGCAGTTACTTTCTAGCTTTGGAATTGACAGGGAGTTCCAAAATGACTCCTTTGTATTAAAGTTGATATGCTGTGCTGAATAGAGTTCCTTAAAATATTCATGGAAGGCCTTTTGTATATCTCCAGTTTGGGTCCATGTGTGATCTTTGTCTTTAATTTTTTTTATAAAACTTTTAGTTTTATGATTTTTATCAATTTGTGCTAAAAAGCTGCCCACCTTGTTACCAAACCTATAAAACTGTGTGCAAGATTTTATATTTTCTCTGATTTCATTTTGCATAAGGTCTGTCTTTTTTGGCCTGAATATATCGTTGCCAGTTATCCTCAGTTTTTGCCTGGATATAGTTAGAATATTTATTAATCAAACAATTAGTTATCTGCTGTCTATATGCATGTATTTTTTTTATTTTGTTTTATTTGGTATGCTATAATCTCGCCTCTTAATACCGCTTTCGCGGCATTCCAGTATATATGAGTTTTGTCAAAGGAGTTAATATTAAACTGTTTTATTCCGCCCACTTAGTCTTTAAAAAGTTAATAAACTTATTGTTTTTTGTTAAGTATTTTGGAAAAAAGAATTGTTTAAGTTTCCGTGTCTTTGGTTTAGGATCTAATGTAATTAAAATAGGGGCATGATCTGATATAGATATTATGTCAATAAGTGTTTCTTGAATGCAGTCTATTAACTTATCTGAAATAAGGAAGTAATCTATTCTAGATAACGTTTTTTTTTTATTTCGAAAGACATGTATACTCTCTTTCATCAGGATGTCTGTTTCTGTATATATCAGTTAATTTTAAGTCTTGTTGGAGTCTCTTTATAATAAGGGACTCTCTTTTTATTCTTGCGATTGTAGATTTATCTAATGGTTTTTGCCTCATTGCTTGATCTATGCTGCATCTGCTTCTATCTAGTGTACTATTAGGGGCAATATTAAAATCTCCTCCTATAATTATGGTATTTCCAGAATATATTAACAGTTTATCCCGTAAGTTTTGCCAGAAGTCTATATCCTCCTCATTTGGACCATAAACATTGCATAAAACAATCTTTCGATCTGCTATTTCAACTTCCAGTATAATATATCTTCCTTCCTCGTCTCTCATTAGTTTATCAATTTTAAAGTCTATTGTTTTACTAAACAGGATAGCCACTCCTTTTTTTTCTTTGGTGCCCTTTGGTATATATAACCTCTTTGACCCAGCCCCCTTTTCATTTAATGGCCTCATCCCCTTTTAAATGTGTTTCCTGCAAAAGCAGTATTTGAGCCCCTAGTTTTTTTGCGTATCTCAGAATGGATTTACGTTTCATGGGTGATGTAATTCCCCCTATATTCCAGGAAGCTACTTTAAGGCTCATTTTCTCAATTCTATAGGTTTAGTTAATTCCGATGTAATACATCCATGTCTGTGGCTATGTTTGCGGGGTGAAGCGCCACTAATAGCATACATTGAGAAAAAGTAAGGAGAGGGGGGGGGGGGAGGGAGATAAGCGGAGAGAAGGGGAAAAAAAAAAAGAAAAGAAAATTACCAAAACTTCGCTAATTCCATTTATTTCAGTGGGAATCTTCCTCTTTCCTTCCAGTATCCCCTTAAAGGGGGTTCTTTCCCTATACCTCAATTTTATTCTGAACATTTTCTTAAAAACAAGATTTATATACATCACACTCTTATATATATTAGACAAGCAAATAGAAGACCAATATCAAAAAAATTCAAAAAAGAGTAAACCAAGTCATACTGCAAGACCTTGTTGTCTCTCTAAGCTGTCTCTGTGGTCTTTAAGAAACTCATTAACTTCCTCTACGTCCGTGAATACCCTAGTCCCTGCAGTAGTATATATACTGAGTCTAGCTGGGTATAAGAGTCTAACTCTCCAGCCTTCTTGTATTAATTTGGTACATATTGGCGCAAGTATTCGCCGTTTGTTAGATGTGTCATAAGAAAAATCATTAAACAATAAAAGTTTCCTACCCATGTAATTAATTTCACCATTTTCCTTCCGATAGGCGTTCATAATTTTGACTTTTTCCTGAAAGTTCAACAGTTTCATAATAACTGGTCTACCTGTTTTGTTCCTACCCTCGTCTTGTCTTTCTGGGCCTAGTCTGTGTATCCTCTCAATTGTTATAACTTGGGCTTCGGCTCCAATATTCAATAGCCCCATTAATTCTACCTCCACAAATCTCTTAAGATCTTTTTCCTGAACATCCTCTGTCAGACCAATGAGGCGCAAGTTATTCCTTCTGGCTCTATTTTCTAGGTCCTCAAGTTTGTTTTTCATATTTTCAATTTGGGTGGTCATATTGCTTAATGTCTGTTCCCTCTGTAGGGCCCCATCCTCAATGTCTGATATTCTTTGTTCTGCGTATGTAAGTCTGGTTGCGAATTTTTTACTTCAAATGTTAGTGAAGTGATATTGTTCTGTATTAATTCAAACTTGGGTGTAAATAGTGCATCAAGCTGTGTAATCAAATCTTCATTATTAGAACTTTGTGCCAGTATCATTTCCCCTGTTCCCCCCTGTGGTTCCTGTGAAATTCTACTCCCTTTTTTTTCTTGATTTTTACTTCTGGAAGACATACCTGGTGAAGTTTTTTTACTTTTATTTAAATATTTTTCCATAAATATAAATGTGTTCTCCTCCTTTACCTCTCAATTAAGTGATATCCCCTTGTGTTTGGGAAGTGTGTCTATATGTTAATAAGTAGGACCAGACTATGTGGTTATCCTTGAGGATATTTAAGACCCTATTCTATTAATGGAGACATATAGGTAATTTCTCTAAATTAGGTTAAATTGTAGACTACCCCTTTACCTAAGGATAGACATATTTGCTCATGTGTACTATTTTTCCCTTCTACCTTCAGCTATGTGAGTTAAGTATATGGTGTTTCTTAGGTTCAGTTTTAAGCCATACCACGCATAATATCTTTTACCACAACTTTACATATGAGACCTCTATAGCTGCTTTTAAATTTCTTTCACACTTATTAACCACAATAATATTTAGATTTTACTAAGGGTCTCAGAGAGAAGATTCAAGTAAAATAACTCAATATTAATCTGGATTTGGCAGTTAAAACGCTAGCTACAAAATTTTTCTGCTATTCCAAACAATTCATAGCATATACATTGCTTATTAATCCTTAATTTAGATTTAGTTACTTTTCCAACTTCCCTCTTTTACCAAATTTTACTTGCAGAACCTTGTGAACAATCAGTAATTGTACATATAAATGCCTAGGGATATATAAAACCCTTAGTCCTAGGGTATATTGCCACCTTTTAACTTTTAACCCTATACTACCTTGCCTGATACACAAAAAAGTAGTTTAAGTTTCGAGGGGTAATACATATATAGCATTACTGTTACGGTACCAACAGTGTACCAAGGGTTAATACCAGATGAACAATGTCCTGCATAGGGAATCAGCAATTCACAACCCAGCCAGTTTCAGGTTTAAAACAGAATGTCATTTATTAAAGGCTATGCCTAGTATTTATGCAGGTCTGACCCCCCCCCCCCCCCCCAGATGGGGGTTGAAAGGCTGTTGTACATTACATGGAGGGAACAAGCCCTTTGACATGATACAATAGAATTATATTACTTAAACACTTCAACCACAAGACACTCTTGGCCCTTCTTATCACTTAGGCGTTTTCTCTCTGGAGGTGATCAAACAATAGAATGCTTAGCACTAATTAGATTATAGCTGGAGCCAGCAACTCTGTCTTTAGAAATTAGTTTCTTAGCTAAACACAATTAACTCCTTCAGTCCTGACAGAAGGGTCTGTCACATATCTCCCCCCTTGTGGAACACTCCGGCAGACCCGGCTTGACCCTTTGGCGGGTCAACCTGGGGATGACCGGACTAGGAGGTGGTAGGCATGTCAGTTTGCCAGGACAATCCATCTGTATTCCCGTTATGAGAGAGAATTCCTGTCCATACAAAGAAGGGTTCAACTTCCTCAGTGCCCAGACTAGGGCTAAACAGTCCTTCAAAATCCCATCAGCTTCTTTACGAGTTTTCTGTACCTGCTCTTTATAGGTATCCACAATCCCTTCATACTGACATAGGGTGCCCTTGAGTTGCTGCACCTCACTATGAGCCAGCGTCAGCTTCTCCTCAAGTGTCGCTAAGTTTGTCTTTAAGGTTTCATGTCCCACTCTCAAGCTGGTGTTTTCTGCAGTCTGTCGGTGCAGCTTGTGTAGCAGAGATTCACGTTCTAAACGTGCTTTTTCCTCTGCGCTCCTCTTCTCCTTCATCAGCGCATTGTAACGGGACTTCCACGTATCAATAGCGGATAGAGATTTACTGAGCTCAGCGTCCTGGGGCTTAGCAGCAGGGGGGGTCAGTCTCTGCTGCACGGATCTGAGCACGGGTAGTCACAGGGTTAACATCAGCGGGACCCATGGGAGCATAGGCAGAAACAAGGGGAGCCAAGTCATTTCCAAGAAGAACATCAGCAGGTAAGTCCTTCTTGACCCCCACATTCACAGGTCTAACGCCCACTCCCCAATCCAAATGTACCCTGGCAACAGGTAGGCTGAACACATCGCCCCCTGCTACCCTCACAGCCACAGTGTCTCCAGTGTACTGTTTCTCAGACACCAAGTTCTTTTGAAGCAAGGTCATGGTAGCACCAGTATCCCGTAGACCACTGACCTTCTTCCCATTCACTTTAACCAGTTGCCGGTTATTCCGGTGGGCAGCTTGCACAAGGTCTGCCTCATGTAGGATGCTCCAGCATTCTTGCGCCTCTACGTAGCGGGCCGCAGGCTGAGAGTTACGTGGGATTCCGCCGGCGGGTCTTCTCCAGGACTGTGCTTGGCTCGCTGCATTTAGGGGACACTCTGGTCTTTTGTGCCCTAGTTGCTTACATCCAAAGCACCAAATAGGCTGTGAGTAGCCCCGTGAATTGAACCGGGCTCTCTGAGGGTAGTTCGTGGCCGGAGGCCGTGTGGTATAGCGGTGCGCCGGGGGTTGGTAACTGGCAGCTGCTGGGGTGACTGGGGGTCTGTACTCCACTCTAGCAGGGGGCTTAGTGGTAGCAGTGTCCAGTTTGCGGGCATCCGTATACTCATCTGCCAAGCGAGCCGCTTCATGCAGGGTGGAGGGTTTATGGTCCCGAATCCACTCTCGAACTCCTGCGGGTAACTTGTCGAAGCAATGTTCCAACAGGAATAGCTGCAGCACCTCTTCCCCAGATACGGCTTGGCACCCCGCTATCCAGTGAGCTGCTGTGCGGTGCACCTTACATGCCCACTCAAGGTAGGAATCACCAGCTAATTTAACAGTGTCTCTGAACCGCCTCCGGTATGCCTCCGGTGTAACCGCATACCTGGAGAGCAGAGCCTCTTTTACAGTATTATAATCCCCGACTTCCTCATCTGGAATGGCCCGAAAAGCCTCACTGGCCCGGCCGGATAATTTTCCGGATAATATCATGACCCAGTCCTCTGTGGGTACCTTGTGTAGTGCACATTGCCTCTCAAAATCCGCAAGGAACCCATCAATCTCTCCTTCTGTTTCCAGGAAGTTTTTAAAAGCTGCAAAATTTACTTTTCTCTTTTCCACTTGGGCTGCTGCAGCGCTACTTTGGCGAAGTAGGTTGGCCTCCACAGCTGCTATGACCCGGTCGATAATTTCCGCAGATGGGTTGGGGCCATAATATGCCAGTCTTATTTTAACCGCCCGATCAAAGCTTGCTTCTTCAGGGGTTCTGTCTGATATGCTGGGCCCATTGGTTCCTTCTGTCCCTGGTACTCTTTCCATCTTAGTCAGTATTGTAATAATCCCCCTCTTCATGAGGTTACTGGCTTGTGTAGTTGCTCTTCTGGGTGATAAGGTTCATTCCGTCGCTTGCCACCAATTGTTACGGTACCAACAGTGTACCAAGGGTTAATACCAGATGAACAATGTCCTGCATAGGGAATCAGCAATTCACAACCCAGCCAGTTTCAGGTTTAAAACAGAATGTCATTTATTAAAGGCTATGCCTAGTATTTATGCAGGTCTGACCCCCCCCCCCCCCCCCAGATGGGGGTTGAAAGGCTGTTGTACATTACATGGAGGGAACAAGCCCTTTGACATGATACAATAGAATTATATTACTTAAACACTTCAACCACAAGACACTCTTGGCCCTTCTTATCACTTAGGCGTTTTCTCTCTGGAGGTGATCAAACAATAGAATGCTTAGCACTAATTAGATTATAGCTGGAGCCAGCAACTCTGTCTTTAGAAATTAGTTTCTTAGCTAAACACAATTAACTCCTTCAGTCCTGACAGAAGGGTCTGTCACAATTACTAACTGTTATAGTTGTTTGCCTATTAACATGGTTTTTAACCTTATAACAAATTTATCCAACCAGGAAACAAAAGAAAAAGTAAATAATATGTCTCTTTTAACCCAGAGTTAACCCCAGGGCTAATTTCACTGAAAGTTCCTTTGACCAGTATATTTCTACAGGAGTTCTAATAATTCCAGTATTGGTGTTATTATGGCATAAGTTGCTTAAAAAACTTTATAGTTCCCACATTTTGCTTCAATAATCAAAAAAAAAAGAAAAATATAAAAATATAAGTGTCTCTCTAGGCTTTCTTTCTTTCTTTCTTTCTTTCTTTTCCAACAGTAAACACAGCCAATGACCTATTCAGTAAGCAATTCAGTAAGCAAAAAAATGAGAAGGAAAACGTCTCTCTGGGCTTTCCTTTTTTTTTTTCCTTTCTTTTCCAGCAGCAGATCCAGCTGGTAATCTATACTTGAAAAGATCTGCTATTCCTTCTCCACTCTCTTTCTCCTATTAGGTCATTAATTGCTCTTGTTAGTTCTCTTTGCCGACTTTTCTTATAAGGGAAGAAATAATTCTCAGTATGCTGGTAGCCTTCAATCAAGGCCTTTTCCCTTCTGGGAATTATAATGCACTGGGAAGGGGGGTGAGGGATAGATATCCTGCGTCAGGCCATACCCTTGCAGGAACGCTAGTATATTCACAATGTAGCACTACACCTGACACCCCCCCCCCCCTCTACCATATATCTGCACTCAAAGTTTCCACAAAGTTACTGAGAAAAAAAGGGAAAAAGCGAGTTCCAACTTATCTTATTCAGTAGAGTTGTTTCTATGTTCTGTGATTTCTCCACACAGCAGGGGCTTCTCTCCTGCTGCTACTTCAGATATGTAGACTTGCTGGCAGGCCGAGGTGATGTTACGCTCAGAATCCCTTTGGGCTATTTCCTGAGCTGGACAACAAGAAGCACTTGTCTCCTTTCCTCCTGGGCCAAGAAGTTGATGGCGGTGACACCTTCCCCGCTGCTGTTGTTCCTCCTGCTCTCCAGCTGCTCCTTGGGTCCTGGCGGGCAGCATATGTCTCAGGGGGCTTGTATAGCGGTCACTGTAGGTGGGCCGTGTAAGCCGATGTGAGCAGGCACTACAGGGCTATCGGCCTCCTTGACGGCACACACGGGTCATGGGCTGGGTAGTTTAAGCCCGCCTATAGGCACTCAGTGCTGCGGTTCCTTTCTCAGGCCTCTGAAAGCAGGCAGCGTACTTCACACTCGTCTGCTCGCTTGGCCCCTCCTACCGGCATTAGTATCATTTTATATACAGTTAATATGTCATCATACCTATAATCAATATGCAATATTTCATAGCAAACTATAAATATGTATACATTTGGTTAGGATACGCTCTTCTACCAGATTGACATAAATAGAGGGGATATATACATATGGCAGTTGTCCATAAACATTTCTAACTTTCTTAAAATAAATACACAGAATCAACCTATCAGTATATGAGAAAAGGGGCATAATTTAATTCTTCATTTAACCCCTTAGGCTGGAGTGAATTGAGATTATAAAACCACTTACATTCAGATTTAAGAAGCAAGTTATCCCAATCACCCCCTTTTTCTGTAATCTCTATAAGTTCAAGGCCCATAAATTTCAAATCTTGTACATTGCTCTGGTGAGCCTCATAGAAATGTCTCGCTACCCCACTATCCTTTATTTTTTCATTGAGGATATCTCTTCTGTGCTCCTTCATTCACTCCCTGAATTCTCTCTATTTTTTTTTCTCACATAGAGCCGGGGCAAGAACAGTAGGCTACGTATATCACACCCTCACTTCGGCATGTAATATGGCCCTTAATCCTGTGTGGGTGACCTATTGTATCAATCATATATTGCCCTCTTGTTAAATGTTTGCACATTTTGCATCTACCACATCTATCCACAACCATCCTTCTTTTGGTGTTTACCTAGTCAATCTGCCTTGCTTTTATAATGACTATGCACCAATTTATCTTTAAGGGACGGGGCAAGTCTAGCTGTCATTAGTGGGTAATCTCCTACTATTTTGTGTAAATCTGTATCTGTGGTAAGTATATTCCAATATCTTTTTAATACTTTTCTCAATTCTTCCCATTCTGAATTGTAGGTACTTATAAACCTCACTTCTGAACTTGATTGTTTGTCTGTCGATTCATACAGTAATTTTTCTCGTGTAATCTCACTGGCTCTTTTATAGTCCTTTTTAATTACTTTCTTTGAGTAACCTCTAGCTAGAAATCTTTCCCTCAAATCATTTGCATATTTCTTATATGTCAGTTCCTGAGAAGTTTCTTTTTTGTCGCAAATATTGACCTATTGGTATAGAGTTAATTTGATGTGGGGGATGATGACTTGATGCATCTAATAAAGTATTAGCTGAGGTACTCTTCCTAAATGTATCTGTCACTAACTTATCTTGTTGTCTTGATATTTTCAAATCCAGAAAAGAAAGTGATTCATAGCTCCATTCAAAAGTGAAATTCAGGTTCCAATCATTAAAGTTTAGTTGCTGCATAAATTTATATAAATCATCTGGTGTGCCCTCCCATAATAGGAGGACATCATTGATATAGCGAATCCATAATGTTATTGCTTTTTCAAATTTGCATGCAGCATCCAAAATGTTATAATTTTCCCATCTACCAAGATAAAAACATGCATAAGTGGGTGCACAGCATGCACCCATTGCTGTGTCCATTTTTTGTCTGTAATATTTCTCATAGAATTTAAAATAGTTCCTATTAAGGACAAAGTGTAATAGATCAAGGACAAAATCAGTATGGTCATCAAATTTTGGGCCTCTCTGATTAAGAATAATCCTAATAGTATCAATGTCTTTTTTATGGGGGATGGATGAGTATAAGGCTTCTACATCAATGGACACCAGTATTGTCTCTGGGGTGAGTATTATGTCATCCAAATTTCTCAAAACCTCAGTGGTGTCCTTGACGTAGGAAGTTAGAGAAGTGAGTTATGGTCTTAAGCACCAGTCCAAATATTTAGTGACTCCCTCAGTGAGTCCACCAATACCCAACACTATTGGTTGTCCTGGTGGGGGATTCTTTTGTTTATGTATCTTAGGTGTTGTATAGAAAGTTGGGGTGACTGGATATTTTACTTGCATAAAGGATAGTTCTTTTTTGTTGATCAAACTATCAGACAGAGGTTTTTTCAAAATACAGTCCAGCTCCTCCTTATATTGTAGGGTTGGATTGAATTTTAATTTTTCATATTGTGTAGTATTGTTGAGTTGTCTGAGACACTCAATTTTGTAGTCATGAACATCAAGGATCACAACATTTCCGCCCTTGTCCGATGGTTTCACCACAATGGTTTCATCGACATTGATTAAATCATTTAGTTCCATTTGTTGGTCTTTAGTTAAGTTATCCTTTTTATTAGTTTTTATCACTAAACCTTTCAGGTCTTTTTCAACCAGTTTGACAAATGTCATAACACTTGGTACCATAGATAATGATGGCATATATGAAGATTTAGGTTTAAGGTCGCTGAAACCAATTGTACCTGTATTCTCAACTTCTGATTTTTCTTCAGATAAAATTTCCAAATATTCCAGAGCAAGTCTATCATGCATGTCCAACTGTGTTTAAGCTATTTTACCCATATTTCATTTTCTTAGAACTACCTTTCTTGCAAAAAAGTAGAGATCTTTGGAGGCAGTAAATGTATCCAATTTATTATATGGACAAAAAGTCAGTCTTTTGCTTAACACTGCAACGTGTTGTTTATTTAGCACCTTTTTAGACAAATTCACCACCTCCAAGTCTTGTTTTTCACCTTTATCTATTTGGGTGCTTTGTTGCTCTGCTGACTTCTGAGAGCATGACTTGTTTGTTTTTGACCAGTTTTTCCTATGTTTTCCCCTCCCTTTCTTCTCTTTTTTTGTCTTGTATTCTCCTGCTGCCTAAAAAAAATCCCCCTTCTTCTACCTCTATTTCTCCTTGGCGATCTGCTCGTATCAGTCTCTGAGTCAGATCTCTCTGACTCAGACATTCTAGGTTTAATCATATATTCCGACAACTAGCATAATCATATACTACCCCTTCCTTATAGTCCAACAGATCCCTCAAAAATTTCCTTCTCTTTCTTGATTTGATTTCATCCTGTAATTTCCTTAGTTCTAATCTAATCTCTTCACACAATTTGTTATATTGTTCATTGGTTTACATTTATCAAAGTTCTCTTTAGATACTACTTCTTCATTATTGATAATGTCCTCTTTATTTTCTGTTTCCTTAATGATCAAGCGCATAAGTTTTAATGAGCATTCAGTAAGACATTTTTCCCATTCCTCTTCAAAGTCTGTAATAGTTGGTTGATTGAGA
Organism: Bombina bombina; assembly: GCF_027579735.1. Lineage (NCBI taxonomy): Eukaryota > Metazoa > Chordata > Amphibia > Anura > Bombinatoridae > Bombina > Bombina bombina. The sequence continues at coordinate 589,140,893 of NC_069504.1, forward strand.
TTAATCCCTGGTTTCTTTCTTAATCTCAGTCCTCTTGGGATCATATCATTATATATATATCTTTTCAAACTACTAATCTCCCATTTAATTTTTAGTTGTTTAATGAGATTATTTTTATGTGTTTTATAGTCCTGAAAAATGCGCTTCCCTACCACAGTAATAGTGTCCTTAGGACCTTCTAAAGCAAAAGTTTCAGCTAAGTCATATTCCCATTCAGTCTCATCAATCGATGTCATAATCAAGTCACTGATTTAGTGAATATTAAGGGAAAATGGCGGTTCCTAAAATTGACACCAAACGGCCGCAGAGTACTAGAAAGGGAGTTAACGCCCAGAAAAAACTTTTTATAGTGTTTGTACCAGCTGACCCTGGATATTAAGGCTATGGACAATATTTTAATATAAATGTGGGCTCCAAGGTGCACAGAGGTTTAAAGAATAATATAAAGCTACACAAAGATCCACAAGTAAACCTTATCCAGCAACCCCATTTAAAGCCTGCAAATTAGACAAATATAGGAACCGTCATCCCCCAAAAATACACACTACTAAGGGTACTGGTAAATAATATATATTTAATTGATTTGTGATCATGTGCAAAAAAGATAATGTACAAAAAGAAAAAAAAAACACATTAATTGGTCATAAAGTTGATAAGCATATGCAATTCATTCATTACCCAAGAAACAGTGGTATCCAGAGTGATATTAAATTAATATTAAAAGCTGCATATATATATACAATTGTATGCAAAAGTTTAGGCACCCCTGGCAATTTCCATGATTTTCATTTATAAATAATTGGGTGTTTGGATGAGCAATTTCATTTTGATCTATCAAATAACTGAAGTACACATTAATATTTCAGTAATGAAATGAGGTTTATTAGATTAACAGAAAATGGGCAATATGCATCAAAACAAAATTAGACAGGTGCATAAATGTGGGCACCCCCAACAGAAATATTGCATCAATATTTAGTAGATACTCCTTTAGCATAAATAACAGCCTCTAGACGCTTCTTATAGCCTGTAATGAGTGTCTGGATTCTGGATGAAGGTATTTTGGACCATTCCTCCTTGCAAAACATCTCCAGTTCAGTTAGGTTTGATGGTTTCCGAGCATGGACAGCCCGCTTCAAATCACTTCACAGAATTTCAATGATATTCAGGTCTGGGGACTGGGATGGCCATTCCAGAACATTGTACTTGTTCCTTTGCATAAATGCCAGAGTAGATTTTAAGCAGTGTTTTGGGTTGTTGTTTTGTTGAAATATCCAGCCCCAGTGTAACTTCAACTTTGTGACTGATTCCTCAACATTATTCTCAAGTATCTGCTTATATTGAGTGGAATCCATGCAACCCTAAACTTTAACAAGATTTCCAGTACCGACACTGGCCACATAGCCCCACAGCATGATGGAAAATCCACCAAATTTTACTGTGGGTAGCAAGTGTTTGTCTTGGAACGCTGTGTTCTTTTGCCGCCATGCATAACGCTCCTTATTATGACCAAATAACACAAATCTTTGTTTCATCAGTCCACATCACCTTATTCCAAAATGAAGCTGGCTTGTCTAAATGTGCATTTTCATACATCAAGTGACTGTGGCGTGTGCACAGAAAAGGCTTCTTCCGCATCCCTCTCCCATACAGCTTCTCCTTGTGCAGAGTGCCCTGAATTGTTGAATGATGCACAGTGACACCATCTGCAGCAAGATGATGTTGCAGGTCTTTGGAGGTGGTTTGTGGGCTGTTTTTGACAGTTCTCACTATTCTTTGCCTCACCGATATTTTACTTGAACTGCCACTTCTGACCTTAACAAGAATTGTGCTTCTCCTTGTGCAGAGTGCGCTGAATTGTTGAATGATGCACAGTGACACCATCTGCAGCAAGATGATGTTGTAGGTCTTTGGAGGTGGTCTGTGGGCTGTTTTTGACCGTTCTGACTATCCTTTGACTTTGCCTCTCCGATATTTTACTTGGACTGCCACTTCTGACCTTAACAAGGACTGTGCCTGTGGTCTTCCATTTCCTCACAGTGGACACTGACAGCTTAAATCTCTGAGATAGCTTTTTGTAGCCTTCCCCTAAACCATAATGTTGAACAATCTTTGTTTTCAAGTCATTTGAGAGTTGTTTTGAGGTCCCCATGTTGCCACTCTTCAGAGGAGAGTCAAAGAGAACAACAACCTGCAATTGGCCACCTTAAATACCTTTTCTCATGATTGGATACACCTGTCTATGAAGTTCAAGGCTTAATGGGCTCACCAAACCAATTGTGTGTTCCAATTAATCAGTGCTAGGTAGTTACAGGTATTCAAATCAACAAAATTACAAGGGTGCCCAAATTTTGTTTTGATGCATATTGCACATTTTCTCTTAATCCAATAAACCTCATTTCATTACTGAAATATTACTATGTCCTTTAGTTATTTGATAGATCAAAATGAAATTGCTGATTTGAACACCCAATTATTTATAAATCAGAATCATGGAAATTGTCAGGGGTGCCCAAACCTTTGCATACAACTATATATATGTGTGTATATATATATATATATATATATATATATATATATATATATATATATATATATATATATATATATAGTCATGCAGGTTTCAGGAAAAGTACTCCTCCGGATTTAAACAAAAATAAACATTTATTGGTATAAACGTTTTCGGGGTTGATATGATATTGTATCTGAGGACGGGACAACCCTGAAAACGTTTATACCAATAAATGTTTATGTTTGTTTAAATCCAGAGGAGTGCTTTTCCTGATACCTGCATGACTGTTATTTGATTTGAATAGCACCACGGTGGTTGTAACTTTATAGCGTGCTGGACTCATATATATACATATATATACATACATACATATATAGACATGTCTAAGTATTATACATATATATATATATATATATATATATATATATATATATATATATATAATATATATATATATATATATATATATATATATATATATATATATATATATATATATATTTATAGTCCAGGGTGTGTGCACTCTCACAAACTATTCACAACTGCCAGGGTGCTAATGATAAAATGTTGAAATAAGCACTTACTGGACTTCAGTCAGTTGGGTGAAGCCCAGTGAGTGCTTATTTCAATATTATATATATATATATATATATATATATATATATATATATATATATATATATATATATGTGTGTGTGTGTGTGTGTATATAGATGTGTTTACTGTATATGTACCTATGTACCTGACATATATAACATTCCAATGTTCTTCACTTACAGGATAATGCACTTTTTATTATAATTTATTTTATATATATATATATATATATATATATATATATATATATAGATACCTCTACCTTTATATATATTTCAATAGATCTACAGATATAGATATCTATTTTAGAATAAGAGTATCATATATATATATATATATATATATATATATATATATATATATATATATATATATATATATATATTAATAATAATAATAATAATAATAATAATAAAAAGTAAAAATAAAAAGACAATAATTTTACACCTAGAGGCCTATTTATCAAGCCCGTCAACCGCAAATACGCTGGAATTCCGCAGCGTAATTATGGCGAGCCTGATTCCCCTTAGTTATCAAAGCCTACAGACCGGCAAAAGTAGAATTTTGTGACGTAACACACGATCCGCCGGTCTCAGTCCGACACAGATCGATGCTTCCGTCACTACAGATGTTCCGAATGCAAATTCGGCACTATTTGACTACTTTTGCTAGTTAACAAATTTCTAGCAGGTTCGCTCGCCACTATTCTGGCCCAGCGTACCTGGTTTTCAATCCGCCGTCCTGGAGGCGGCAAATGCCATAGGAATCAATGGGAGTCTTAAAGCAGCGAAAGCTCATGCTCATTGCTGTCCGATATCCCATTGATTCCTATGGGAGAATAAAAGTTATGTTTACACCTAACACCCTAACATGTACCCCGAGTCTAAACACCCTTAATCTGCCGCAACGACACCGGCACCAGCCACATTATACTTATTAACCATTATTCTGCCACTCCCTACACAGCCGCCACCTACATAAAGTTATTAACCCATAATCTGCCGCCCTGAAACTGGCGCCACCTACATTATACTTATTAAACCCTATTCCGCCGTTCCCTACACCTCCCTACAAATTTGATTTGTTCTCTTGGTATCTTTTATTGAAGTGTAAAACTAGGTAGGCTCATAAGATCTCAGGAGTGTGCACGTGTCTTTAGAACTCTATGACAGCAGTGTTTTGCAAAATTATTTGTAGTTTTGTTATACAATGTTGCTAAACACTGCTGCCATAGAGTTCTAAAGACACGTGCACACTCCTGAGATCTTATGAGGCCTACATAGTTTTACACTTCAATAAAAGATATCAAGAGAACAAAGCAAATTTGATAACAGATGTAAATTGGAAAGTTGTTTAAAACTGAATGCTCTATCCGAATCATGAACGTTTAATTTTGACGTTACTGTCCCTTTAAAAGACAAACAGGAACTAAATTCTCTGAAACCATGAAGACAGCCAGTTTTTTTTAAAGGGTTATAATCAGAATCTTGAACACCAAGTTTGAGGAACTTAAACATAGCACTCAGGAAAATGTTATTTAACAAACAAGATACAACTTGTCCCAACATATACAAGCAGGACTGTTATTTATATTAAAGACACAACTAGAAGATGGTAATGAGCAATGATGTTTTACTATTTTAGAATTCTTCTTCACCCAGACTGATTTACAGAAGTTTATGTAATTTGAGAGATGTGTTGGTTGAGATGGACCTTATCTAGAATCACACTTACAGGTCTTTGCTATCAGCCTTCAAGTTGCCATCACTTCAACCAGTAGACTTTATTATTGTACAGAAGATACATCAATTAACTACATTAATTGCTGTCATCATTACTACAACGTCTTTCTACAACTGCAAGCACAAGGGATGTAAAATGGAAAACAGGCTGGATAATTTATAGTCTTAATATTGAGCAATCCATGATTTCTTCTTTTGGAGGTTGCACTTTTCCAGTTGGTTCTGGGGTTATAGAAGCAAATTAAAAAATGTGAGATATTTTATTGCTGTCCCCCTCATTTAGCCTTATTGGTGACTCTAGGCTTTTTATAAGTAAATGTTCATGTATAAGCCTCAACCATGCTGTGTTTAATGGGGAATCTATAGATCACATTGGATTGTGCAGTGAGAACTCATGGGCCTCTATTTAACAAGGTCTGGCGGACCTGATCCGACAGTGTGGATCAGGTCCGCCAGACCTCGCTGAATACGGAGAGCTATACGTTCTCCGTATTCAGCATTGCACCAGCAGCTTCACAAGAGCTGCTGGTGCAACGCCGCCCCCTGCTGACTCACGGCCAATGGGCCACCAGCAGGGAGATGTCAATCAACCCTATCGTACTCGATCGGGTTGAATTCCGGCGATGTCTGTCCGCCTGCTCAGGAGCTGCTGGTGCAACGCCGCCCCCCTGCTGACTCACGGCCAATGGGCCACCAGCAGGGAGATGTCAATCAACCCTATCGTACTCGATCGGGTTGAATTCCGGCGATGTCTGTCCGCCTGCTCAGAGCTCAGAGCCTGCTCAGAGTCTTTGTGACCGCTGCTTCATAACTGCTGTTTCTGGCAAGCCTGCAGACTCGCCAGAAACACGGGCATCAAGCTCCATTCGGAGCTTGATAGAAAGGCCCAATAATGTGCATTACTTGTATCTATACTATAATTTTGTTCAATCATTTATTTAATTGTGTATTTGTGTTAATATGCTGTTTTGCATCATAAGCTCTGTATGTTTCAATAAAGAGCTACCCAAATGTTTATTTAGGGGCTATTAATGTGCAGTTTAATTATAATTGTCATTACAATATTATCAAAGCTGAACAAATAGACCTCCTCCTAAATTAGGCATTTATCAGGGTAGCACTACCTTAAATGTAGTGTCCCTATGAGGTATCATCATTGAAGCAACTTACAATTATCGAAGCTTGAGTAGAAGACATATTGACTACTGATTCATTATTAGCATGTGATGGTGGCATTTGATATAAATATAAAAATATCTATTTTTATGACAAGGGATTAATTTTTATTTAATTATGAGTAAAATATAAATGTGCTAAATGATTCAAGAAAACATGTATAGCAGAGATAGCACTTTAAGAATGTATAATGGGTAGGGTTTCATACCTAGCTAATCTGGTTGGGGATTTTGTGGATATGGTATAAAATATTCTAAATCACTTTATAATGTATAAAGTAAAGTCGTCTATTTTTTTTTTTACATTATCCATTCTCTCTAATGAAAACAACATAAAACCTGCTCAAAACATCACTATAGTAAATTTATGGGACTATATTATATATGATGATTTAGTATGATAAATAAGTACTGATAAGATGTGAATGCTACTTCAGTCATGATTGTATAAATGTATTGGGACTGTTAAAAAAATAAATAAAGATGGGTTTTTTTATAGTTGGTTGCTATCAGTTTAGCCTGAATATTTATGTATGGATTGAAATAAAACGAGAACCATGTAACTCATATCATCTTGTGTTATTGGGGCCTATCTATCAAGCTCCGAACGGAGCTTGACACCCCGTGTTTCTGGCGAGCCTGCAGGCTCGCCAGAAACAGCAGTTATGAAGCAGCGGTCTAAAGTCTGATATCAGAATTGGCACCTTGTCAACACCTTTAGTTAAACATTTTGCTGATGTACATCAAAAGACCCTAGGGTCCTTTACATGGACAATTATTGACAAGATACTCCCTAAGAAAGGTCTAATTGACAGAACACATAAATTGGGGGAGAGGCCTTCTGGATTTTCAAGTTGAGAACTAGAATTCCAGAAGGCATCAATTCTGAATTTGATTTGATCAATTTTCTGGTCAGTGTAAGGCTTATTTCTATTTCAGTAATATTGAATTTTTGCTTTAAGATATGCTTTAGGATCTATATTGTGAGGGGAGCGGGGGTTCTCTGTCATTATGGTACAGGACCCTCTTTTTCTTTTTTTTTCTTTTTTTATATTTTGTAATCAACTGAGTAATTATATATATTCCACTCCCACTTGTCACATCAGCCATCTTGATCATTTTGATCTTTTTTCCTTGTATGACCCCAGTCAAAACTTGCTGATACTAGGATTTACTTTAATGAATTACTAGTGATTCAATATCTAGCATGAGATGTTGCCAATCCAATTAGATTAGTGTAACTTTTAGGGAGATGGTTGTTACCTTTATTCAACCCCCAATACTAATCGTTGGTCTTTTATATTGACACTCTCTGTGCTCAGGCTCCGGATACGTTTGTCTAACCAGGAGATAACTATTAATCCATTTATGTATATATATACCTTTTGTCTCCTTTCTATTTCTTTATTTTTTGATCTCTCTCTTTGCTCATTAACCTTTCCCTATGAAGGGTACCTTATGACAGAATGTCTAATAGCACCATGACTTTAACCACTATGTTTTGTATCCAGAGGTGACTATTATATTAGGAGTTATTTTCAAATATGTATATTTAAGCTCATCAGTATTGCTAATGTTGTGCCTTTATGATACAATTATCAACGCAATGGTATAGTGTCAGGGGTTTGCAATTTTGACCATATCGTTTACTTAGCTATAGTGGTGACAGGATAAGGTTACTGTTCACGGAACTCAAGTGGGCGTGTGCTGTTTCTATACTGGATTGGTCACATCGATAGGGATGAGTGAACACCCGGTGACCAATCACAGTGAGAGCTAGAGTTTTTAAACACAGTAAGATGAAATGGTTTTTTTTTTGGTTTTTTTTATATTTTTATTGAGGTTCTTTTCAATACAAACAGTCAATAGTTATCATAGCATGCATACAAAAGAAAGCGAGCTGTTACAGGATAAGCAACGAAAATAAGTCAAGGAAGCACACAGTATGATTAAATGGACACACTACGCGTTCAATACATGCAATAATTGCTAAACAAATTGTAAACCCACCAAATGATTTGAGTGGCCGCTCTCGGGCCACATAGTTATGTTCAACATAGTATTAAGGTGGGTAAGCCTTAATGTGGAGGGGCCACTCATGGACCCCAAATGAAGGACCTCTAATTTTGTACTTTTTGAAAATAACATGCTGAAATTGAAATTATGAAATTTAAGACTTTTAACTCAATTTGTAAAAAAAAAGGACTGATCATTTTTGCTTTCTTACATGGGAGAGATAAAGTCACCTCTACGGTAAAATGAAAAGCTGTCAATAAAAAAAAGGGGAAGATAGTATAGGTTTGCGGTATTAAGTAGAGAGAGCCGCCTAGATAGTCCTCCTACTCTAGGAGGCATATTATAGGGGTGATGGGGGGGGGGAGGTGGTCAGTGTAATGCTGTAGGTTGTGAATATACTATTTGTATATGAGTTGAGGGTACACCTAGATCCGGAGAGCCCGTAGGTTCTATATTCACAAAATAAGTATAGTTTATGAGGCTTATGCAAAATACAGTGTATATGAGGGGAATAAATGATAGATGTAATAATGCAGGACCCTGCCCGCACTAGAGACACTATGTTATTCTACAAAATAAAACTATGCGTCGCAGTGTATCGATAATTACATCAGTAGGTCATGGTGTTGTGTTCTATGCCTTAAAGTGGGCCGATAGGGCACTCAGTAAGATGCCTGTGAGCTACACAGCTAAGCTAGTGATAAATGGGTTGTAACTTTTAGGCCTCTTTTCAATTCTATCAGTCTATAGTAAGGATATCAGTTTTGAAACATATTAGCAAATATAACGGTGTTGCTGGTTTACCTCCAGATGTGCTGCATAGGTGGTGGATGGAAACTAATTTGGGTGAGATGTGGTTAATCATCATAAGCACACAAATAGTAATTTATAAACAAAAATCGACTGTGGGGAGCTAGGATGAGACCTCTGTAAGACACATCACATACAATAATAAAAGACTACCCCTAAACTACTATGGAGCTTGTAACTGGGGTTGGTATGGAAGTAGACAATTTACTCTGCGTGAACTGTGTAACAACATTGGAACTGGCACCATTATAAGGAAAGGGACTAGTCAACTGGGCGTTAAAAAACAACTGCATAGTGAAACATATGAAATGTGGGGGCGCAGCCTCGGCTGCTGGCAACGCCTGTGCTATATTGACAAAAAACCCAGAGTTCAGTGCTCAAACAAACAGTATATGTGTCCCAAATAGTCAGCGGTTTTCAAGGGAATGCTGTCTCTAGATCCCTATTGAAAATTCAGTTCAACACTTAAAAGTATAACTGTAATAAAAACTCATCTGTGGCTTAACATATAGACTTAATGCTAACTTTAAACAGACAAGGAGGCGCAGGACATTTATAATCAGATGATGCTACACATTAATTCGGGAGATGTTACTGAGGGTGCTTTTAGGGAATTACGAATTATCAATCTGAAATGTTGACTGCACCTACGCCACTCAAACATGCTGTTATGCGACCAAGTCACAACAGTTACTTAGTACTATGTAGGCTTAAAACATATTAAAATGCAAAAATGTGCATAATCTTCATAACAACATAGCCACAGCAGGACCAAAATGACTATAGGGAGCAGTCATGGCGCAGTTATAGCTCTGATTTATATGTGGGCTTCACAGAGAGTTTACACGGTAGCTAGGGCTTTTCAAAGGGCGACATACAGCTATTGGGCTAGAGTCAGTTGACTCTTAAACTATAAACATATTGCTATGGGGGGGCGATAAGCTGCTGAATACAAGATACTGGAGATTTGATAACATAGTAAATGCTAGACCATGCAAATAGGGCAGGATAAGACAATAAAACAATAAAGACAACCTTAAATACGCTGTTTGTAGTGTCATGATATAGATTCTGCTATTAGCTTAGTTAGTCCACTGCCTAGTAAGACTAGCTCTATAGATAGAGATATGGTCTCCACAAATGCAAAGGGCCCTGCATAGGACATATTGACTCTTCAGTGTAAGCGATAGTATCTGCTGGGCCTAACACAGCTAAGTTTTAACTATATACAGTTTGTTATAAGAGATGGCAAGCTGAAAAATAACAAGTATTGAAGATATTATAATGTAGCGTATACGTAGTCCTGCAGGCAGGGTAGGGGGGAGGAAACAGTAGGGATAGCAACTCTAGCGTTTTAAACAGTAACTCAGTTCCAGTAGTTGAAAACAGACTGTCCATATAGGATTCAGCTATGTCCTAATCCCACTCCAACTTTAAAATAGATGAGGAAAGCCTCCCCAGCTCTCCCCAATGTTGAGGCAACCAATCTCTGCAAGCCGTCTGGATTTAGGTATACGGAAGTAAGTCCCATAACTGTTTAGTTGTGTAGGAGGTAAGCGGCCTGAGATCCGGATCCAAGATTTCAGACCTCACCAGCTCTGCTGTGACTTCAGCTCTGAGTTTCACTCCTCCATTTAAGCGCCGACACGCCCTGCTGTAGCCTCGCATTACTGTGTGCTCTGTTATCCGATGCTCAGGCCCTTAGAAGTGCTGATCCTTTCATCCCGGACTCGCAACAAGATCCAGGGGGAGCACAGTAAAGCGTTGTAGCTCAGTGTAGCTCTGCTAGTCCCACGCCGTCCACTGTGTGCAAGCCTTCTTCCCGACCAAGCTCCATCATCAACTGCAGGTCCAAGCGGCTCCGTGGAAAATGGCTGTAAACGCCTGTTGATACGAGTCTAGAGAGTTTCGAATTTCAGCCTAGGATCCAGTGAGGTGCTGCTCCATTAGTAGCTGGCTGCTGTCTGCGTGGTAGGGGCTACAGTCAGGCCGCTAGGTCACACTATCAGATTGCCGTGTTAGCTTGAAAAAGTGATCTCCTCTCCCTTTCTCGGCGTTGCAATTAGCTCATGGTTTCTTAGGGCATAATTTGTATTAAATTTGTATTCATACTGCAAGATTTTGAAGTAATTTAGAGCGGGAGCTCTGAAAACATGCGTCTATTCCTCTAGGCTGCTGGCTCCCGCCCCCGATGAAATGTTTTTTAACGTGGCTGATGATTAAGGCTTATGCGCGAAACGCGTCAGCCATGGTACCTGCTAGATCTAACGATTTGTGTCTCTGTATTTTACGCCGAGGGTATTTACCCTCCAACTCTATGTTTTTATTTGTTTTGGATTGCCTATCCATTAAATTCACTTTCCAGCAATCGCTCTGTGCGTCTCAATTTTTTCCCTTTATGCATTTGTTTTTGGTCTGAGTGAGGCATGGAGCTTTAAGCTGGGGCTGCAGAGTTTGGCACAAACGAACCGGAAGTGCCAGTAGGATGGGGGACCGAGGATTGCCTCAAACAGGAAGCGACTTATGCCGACTACATACCGAACCTGCATCCCAGGGTACTGGATGTGATGTAAATATCTGGTGCTCTGCAAGATATGAAGGATCTGTGCCAATATCGACGAGAGGCAACTCGTTTTCAACTTGTATTTACGTGTCTTCTATTACGACCATATACTTGTATGTATTTACTAACCGGTCAGGTTCCTACACTTAAATAGATAGAGGAGAGAGGAACTCCTGTTACGCTATTCAGCTTGGTGCTTAAAGTCCAGGGTGTAATCTTATAGTGTATTGTACTTGTAAAAGGATAAAGTGCAGTCATTCTGTATATCAACAATACTTTCACTTCAGCTACTTTGTCCCCACCTGGCTCAATTTACACTGCTTGAACTGTTTCCTCTGTTTATGGTTGCTTTTTTACCTTTGTGTGTGGAGCCATAAGCCAGGCTCCAGGGTGGTAAAGTTGTCAATATTGCCAACTCTGCAGCCATTATGGACAATGGGGGTAATACAGAGACGGCCCCAATTCTGTTCTCTCCTAAGGTCTGAAAAAGAAAGGGACATAACTACAAGGGGATTACAGTAAGAATTTTCTCTACAGATAAAACCAACTACAGTTTGATAACCTTGTTTTAAGAATTAGAATTCCCTACTTCTCAAAGAGGATAAATTAATTTTGGAACATCAATACTCTGAACAAAGTATCAGAATTAGTATTATTCCAAGGGTTTGAGGCTTGACAAGTACCCCCACATTCCTGACTGAGGACAAGACATTTATAGAACTTTGAGAAACAGCAATCTGTCGGATTGTTCCCTCAAATTGATGAAACTCATATGTGAATTAAACAGAATCTGAGGGAGATTGCCCTTAAAATCAGGGAAGTGCAAAAGGAAGCATGAACCTACGGAAGGTTAAGGACATAACTTTCTAAAGTTTGATAATACAACGATGAGTGGCAGAAGCTAAACCACTTCTCCTTCAGGTAAAACATAATAAATACCTGAGGGACACAAGATTATGACCTGAATAGAGTCTATATTTGGAACAAAATGGATAGTTCCCTACTAAGGAAGGAACAGAACAAAAGTGCATTCCTCCCGGGTCAACATTGTGGTTCAAATAGAACATAGGCGTAATCGAGGAAGGAGGGTGAAATTTTATGAAAGTGAGGTATTAGGTCCCCTGATGAGGGGTCAGCATCGGGGGGAAGAACGCCCCTCGGAACAGGTTGTGAGACGAAGGTTGACTCCCCCTATCTTAAAAACACCAACTCCTCATTTTCATTCGCAGTCACAACTACCAGGGACGAGAAAGCTCCTGGATTGGGAGGTCGACAGTGATATTATTGACGGTGTGAACAAACTCGGTTGGAACAGGTTTTTTCCCATCCCCAAAGAACACCAGAAAGGTGGGGGAAGGAGGATAATGCCTACCAGTATACAAGGAGTAAGAGAAGGTAATCCACAGAGGAGAGGAAGACGAAGGGGGAAACTACGGATACGAACATAATTAATCTTTCCAAATATACCCCTGATCACCCCACGAACTGAAGTCTTGAGCCTGGGGTTAAACCTTTGTGCCAACAGCCGATTTTAACTTGTTTGGAACTTTACTGAATGTGAATAAATTTATTAGGAATTTAACATTGAGAAAGTTCTTTAATACACACCCAAGAGAGGGGAATATGAGAGCCATGATGACATTCAAGTTAATGGTCACTTAGGGGCTGTGGGGACATTAAAGGGACAATACCCTTAGCTTTCAGGAGATATGCGATTATAGGAGTTTTGGAATCTCTGGAAGAAGGTGGAGGAAAGGACAGCACAATTGTGTACAGGACTCCCTACCTTCAGGAAAAGTCCACCTTTTACCCTATAGAAATGTAGGGGGAACCTTCTCAAGAAATTTCAAAAAAGGGTGGAGGAAGACCTCACTCGACTTTATATACGTCTGTTAGGGGCAGAAATAATAATATCACTACAAACAGAAGAGGGCACTGAATAGGTTGAGTAAAAATAATGACATTATCAGGGGCCGCGGACAAAGGTGGAACATTGTCCTATTAGACAGAAGTGACTAAAAAAGACAGCTAAGTATTCCTGAGGACTATACTAAGTTGCCTGGGGATCCCACGCGAGCTCATCAAATCAATTGGCCTCCTTGTAGATGATGGGGTGGAATTTGGTTTTATTGATCCAGATACAAAGAGACTATCTACTTGTATTCAATCCCACCATTGCTACTTTCAATCATCTACCTAAAGTCCCATAAATCGGTAGAAAATGTACAGGGGAGGCCAATAGTAAGCAACATTGGCTCCCTATTGGAAACACTTGTCCGAGTGGTCTGGACAATATTTTACAGCCCATAGTAGGCACCTTCGTGGAGCCATTTGGTGGATACCAAGCATGTAATAAATCTGCTTAGTAGTCTCACCTGGAGATCGAAACTACAGGTGGCTTACTGTGGACGTAAATCCCTCTATACCTCTATACCCCATGTCAAAGGCTTGGAAGCTATACGTTTTTTTATGGACAGACACTATGGTGGGGACCCTGACTTTGTGGATTATGTGGTGGAGGTTACCAGATTCCTCCTTACACATAATTATTTTGAATTTGGGGGGAACTTCTTTCTCCAGAGGCGTGGAGGACAGCGATGGGTGCCTAAATTTCCCCCCTCCTATGGCCAACCTGTTCATGGGTTGGTGGGAGCTGGTCCCACGTCTTTGGGAAGGAAAATCCCCACAGACAGGAAATTATTTGGTACGGGACGTTTCATTGACGACCTACTCTTCATTTGGGATGGGGTCGGAAGTACACCCTGACTGATTTCATTGAGAATCTTGACAAACAAACACTATGGGTATTGGCTTTACCTCAGAGGTGCAAACATCACAAGTAAACCTTTTAGATTCACTCTTGAAGGTGTATCTGTTCAGGGGGGTTAGGGACAGAAGATTTACCGCAACCAATTGCAGGGAATTCATTACTCCATGCATCTAGGTTGCCATCCACGAAGCGTATTTGGGGGTTTGTGGCTAAGAGCCAATTCATACGCTTAAAAAGAAACTGTACTTTTTCTTCTGTTTATGAAAAACAGGCGGATGAATTGGCACTTAGACCTTAAAGAGAGAGGTTACAGTCCCCCAAATGATTGGTTTAGCCAGAAAAGCCGTTGAAAGGATCCCCAGAGAAAAGTTACTGAGCCAGAATAGGAATAACCAGAAAGGACTAAAGGTAGAACTGCTCATTCTAACACTAAGGTCACTTTTATCACTGAGTATTCCAGACAGTATGGTGAAATTTGTCAAATTGTAGACAAACATTTTAAACTCCCTGGCAGGCTTGATCAACGTGGGTTGACCAAGGAGTTAGTTTGCCTACAAAAAGAATAGAACAATTGGAAATATTGTAGCTCCAACCAGGATTAGATCTGAAGGTCCCGTTGCTTCTTCATGGCTCAGATGTGTAGGCACGTTTAGATTCCATTATCATACCTGTGTGGCATGTGAGAAGGTGAGTGTAGGATACTCCTTTAGCTCATCGTAACAGGTGAGAACTACAGGATCAATCACTGCCTAGACTGCAGACAAACTTACCCTTATATACCGTGATTACCTGTAAAGAATTCCCCGTTCAGTACGTAGGGCTTTACGACTAGGGAGGCTAGAACACGTATTAAGGAACACATGTCCTGATATCAGAATAGGCACCTTGTCCAACACCTTTAGTTAAACATTTTGCTGATGTACATCCCAAAAAGACCCTAGGGTCCTTTAACTGGACAATTATTGACAAGGTACTCCCTAAGAAAGGTCTAATTGACAGAACACATAAATTGGGGGGGAGAAGAGAGGCCTTCTGGATTTTCAAGTTGAGAACTAGAAATCCAGTAGGCCTCAAATTCTGAATTTGATTTGATCAATTTCTGGTCAGTGTAAGGCTTATTTCTATTTCAGTAATATTGAATTTTTTGCTTTAAGATATGCTTTAGGATCCTATATTGTGAGAGGGAGCGGGGGTCTCTGTCATTATGGTACAGGACCCTCTTTTTATTTTTTTTATTTTTTTTATATTTTGTAATCAACTGAGTAAATTATATATATTCCACTCCCCCTTGTCACATCAAGCCATCCCTGATCATTTTGATCTCTTTTCCTTGTATAACCCCAGTCAAAACTTGCTGATACTAGGATTTACTTGAATGAATGAATTACTAGTGATTCAATATCTTGGATGAGATGTTGCCATCCAATTAGATTAGTGTAACTTTTAGGGAGAAGGTTGTTACCTTTATTCAACCCCCAATACTAATCGTTGGTCTTTTATATTGACACTCTCTGTGCTTCAGGCCTCCGGATACGTTTGTCTAACCGGGAGCTGGACTATTAATCCATTTATGTATATATATCCCTTTTGTCTCCTTTCTATTTCTTTATTTTTTTATTTCTCTCTTTGCTCATTAACCTTTCCCTATGAAGGGTACCTTTTGACAGAATGTCTAATAGCACCTTGACTTTAACCACTATGTTTTTGTATCCAGTAGAGTGACTATTATATTAGGAGTTGTTTCAAATATGTATATTTAAGCTCATCAGTATTGCTAATGTTGTGCCTTTATGATAAAATTATCAACGCAATGGTTATAGTAGTCAGGTTTTGCAATTTTGACATATCGTTTACTTAGCTATAGGTGGTGACAGGATAAGGTTACTGTTCACGGAACTCAGAGTGGGCGTGTGGCTGTTTCTATACTGAATTGGTCACATCGATAGGGGGTGTGTGAACACCCAGAGACCAATCACAGTGAGAGCTAGAGGTTTTAAACACAGTAAGATGAAATGTTTTTTAGCGTGGCTATGAGTAAGGCTTTATGCCGAAACGCATCAGCCATAGTACCTGGCTAGCTCTAACGATTTGTGTCTCTGTATTTTACCCGAGAGTATTTACCCTCCAACACTATGTTTTTATTTTGTTTTGGATTGGCCTATCCATTAAATCCACTTTCCAGCAATCGCTCTGTGCTTCTCAATTTTTTCCCTCTTATAGCGGTCTAAAGACCGCTGCTCCATAACCCCTGTCCGCATGCTCTGAGCAGGCGGACAGACATTGCGGAATTCAACCTGATCGAATACGATTGGGTTGATTGACAACCCCTGATAGCGGGTCCGATAGGGTCCCACAAGTCTGCAGGGGGGCGGGCGTGTGGCACCAGCATCTCACAAGAGCTGCTGGTGCAATGCTGAATAGGGAGAGCGTATTGCTCTCCGCATTCGTGATGTCTGTCGGACCTGATCCGCACTGGTCGGATCAGGTCCGACAGACATATGATAATAGGGCCTCATTGTTTTAATTATGTTTAAGTCATACATCCCACATCACAAATGTGAGTTTAGTGTGTGGAATGGATGTAAGACCAACAGTTACACATTGGCATTCTGACAGCCACTAGTTGTCATGGCTACAGCAATGCACTGTTAGTGCGTCCAACTAGTGCAGATTAGGGGAGACATTTTTAGTTATACCTTATAGTGTACCCAATAGTCAGAATTTTGTAGTTTGGTTGGCTTGGACTGTGTTTTTATTTTTTTTTTTGTAACAAAAGTTTTAATCCTCCCCCCAGAACAGGAGAGGAAGATAAATTTGACACTATGAATGCTATATATATATACAGGTAGCCCTCAGTTTACGCCGGGGGTTAGGTTCCAGAAGGGAATGGTTGTAAATAGAAACCATTGTAAATTGAAACCCAGTTTATAATGTAAGTCAATGGGAAGTGAGGGACTTAGGTTCCAGGGGGGTCCCCCTCTCAAAATTGACATAAGTAACACCCTAATACATTATTCTTTAAAACTTTGAAATGAAGACTTTAAATGCTAAACAGCATTATAAACTAATAAAATAATCACTCAACACAGAATGTATCATCAAACTAAGTTTAATGAACAAAAACATTTGCTAAACAGCATTATAAACCTAATAACCATAACACACACAACACAGAATGTATCATCAACTAAGTTTAATGAACAAAACATTTTTTTACTTGCATTTTTCTGCAAACAGTTCTCTGCACTTGTTAGCATGTTAGATAATATTGTGTCTGCAGCTATTCTATGCATGCAGTCTGGACTGATTTTAGGGCACCCCTGACTTTTAAGCAGCTGGGCAGGAAGATAAAAGGGAAGTGGCTCCTAGATCTTGTTCATTTGAAAGCTGCTCGATAACTCAGGTCCCTGGTTACACTGATTAATTTCAGCCTGCTTGGCTTGCAGTATCTTTGATGCAACACAAGCGGACAGCTCCCACCTACTGACCTGCCTTATTTGAATAAATTCACTGCTTCTCAGTGATTTTCAATAGCAGTCACATGACTGGAAAAAGGGCGGTTATTCTGAAACTGTGCAAATTGAAACGGCGCAAACGAGCGCCACCTATTTTATATATTATATATATATATATATTTTATGTGTGTGTGTGTGTTTGTGTGTGTGTTTAACATTTACTGGGTCCTTGTGAACTTGTGACTGTATGGATTTAATATCAGCTATGACAGAAAACACTTACGCCTAGATTAGAGCTCTGCTTTAGCGTCAAAACCACGGTAGGGGGTCCTAACGCTGGTTTATACCAACCTCCGTGGTATTAAGAATCAGTCAGGAAAGGGGCTAAACGCTCACTTTTCAGTCGCAACTTAGAGAAAAGCCAGGAGTTAAGAGCTTTCTGGGCTAACGCCGGTTCATAAAGCTCTTAACTACTGTGCTCCTAAAGTACACTAACACCCATAAACTACCTAGTGTACCCCTAAACCGAGGCCCCCCACCTCGCCGCCAACTCTATTTAAATTTTTTTTTAACCCCTATTTGCCGAGCCGCACACCGCCGCAACCTACATTATCCCTATGTACCCCAATCTGCTGCCCCTAACATCGCGCGACCCCTATAGTTATATTTATTAACCCCTAACTGCCCCCGCCCAACGTCGCCGCTACCTACCTACAATTATTAACCCTAATCTGCTGACCGGAGCCTCACCGCTACTCTAATAAATGTATTAACACCCCTAAAGCTCTAAGTCCTAACCCTAACCCTAACACCCCCCTAAATTAAAATATAATTTAAATCTAACAAAATAAAATAAATCTTATTAAATAAATTATTCCTATTTAAGACTAAATACTTACCTGTAAAATAAACCCTAATATAGCTACAATATAAATAATAATTATATTGTGCTATTTTAGATTAATATTATTATTTTACAGGCAACTTTGTATTTATTTTAACCAGGTACAATAGCTAATAAATAGTAAATAACTTTATTAATAGCTACCTAGTTAAAGTAAATAAAAAATTACCTGTAAAATAATCCTAACCGTAAGTTACAATTAAACCTTACACTACACTATCAATAAAATAATTAAATAAATTAAATACAAATACCTACAAATAAATACAAAATAAATACACTAACTAAAGTGCAAAAAATAAAAAAAGAACTAAGTTACAAAAATAAAAAAATAATTTACAAACATTATAAAAATATTACAACAATTTTAAGATAATTACACCTATTCTAAGCCCCCTAATAAAATAACAAAGCCCCCAAAATAAAAAAATGCCTACCCTATTCTAAAATAAAAATTGTAAAGCTCTTTTACCTTACCAGCCCTTAAAAGGGCCTTTTGCGGGGCATGCCACAAAGAATTCTGCTCCTTTTGCCTAGTAAAAAAAAACCATACAATACCCCCCCAACATTACATCCACCACCACATACCCCTAATCCTAACCCAACCCCCCCCTTAAATAAACCTAACACTAAGCCCCTGAAGATCTCCCTACGCTTGTCTTCACCACGCCGGGGTATCACCGAATCCGTCCAGAATAGCCTCCGAAGTCCTTCATCGTAATCCGGCAAGAGGAGCTCCTCCAGAGGGTCCCAAAGTCTTCCTCCTTCCGGGCAGAAGAGGACATCCGGACCGGCAGACATCTCATCCAAGCGGCATCTTCTATCTTCTTCCATCCGGCGCGGAGCGGGTCCATCTTCAAGCAGCCGATGCAGAGCCATCCTTCCTCACCGACGGACTAACGACGAATGAAGGTTCCTTTAAGGGACGTCATCCAAGATGGCGTCCCTCGAATTCGATTGGCTGATAGATTCTATCAGCTCAATCGGAATTAAGGTAGGATTATCTGATTGGCTAATGGAATCAGCCAATCAGATTGAAGTTCAATCGGATTGGCTGATCCAATCAGCCAATCAGAATGAGCCTCGCATTCTATTGGCTGTTCCGATCATAATTCGAGGGACGCATCTTGGATTGACTTCCCTTAAAGGAACCCTTCATTCGTCGTTAGTCCGTCGGTGAGGAAGATGGCTCCGGGTTTAATTGTAACCTTAGATTAGGATTTATTTTACAGGTAATTTTGTATTTATTTTAACTAGGTAGCTATTAAATAGTTATTAACTATTTAAATAGCTATTGTACCTGGTTAAAATAAATACAAAGTTGACTGTAAAATAAATATTAATCCTAAAATAGCTACAATATAATTATTATTTATATTGTAGCTATATTTAGGGTTTATTGTACAGGTAGTATTTAGCTTTAAATAGGATTAATTTATTTAATAAGATTTAAATTTATTTCGTTAGAATAAAATTATATTTAACTTAGGGGGGTGTTAGTTTTAGGGTTAGACTTAGCTTTAGGGGTTAATACATTTATTAGAGGAGCAGTGAGGTCCCGGTCGGCAGATTAGGGGTTAATAAGTGTATGTAGGTGGCGGCGGACGTTGGGGTGGCACGATTAGGGGTTAATAAATATAATATAGGGGTCGGCAATGTTGTGGGCAGCAGGATTAGGGGTACATAGGTATAATGTAGGTTGGCAGCGGTATACGGAGCGGCAGATTAGGGGTTAAAAATAACACTGCAGGGTTCAGCGATAGCGGGGGGGTGGCAGATTAGGGGTTAATAACTGTAAGGTTAGGGGTGTTTAGACTCGGGGTTCATGTTAGGGTGTTAGGTGCAGAGCTTAGAAAGTGTTTCCCCCATAGGAAACAATGGGGCTGCGTTAGGAGCTGAACGCTGCTTTTTTGCAGGTGTTAGGTTTTTTTTCAGCTCAAACTGCCCCCATCTGTTTCCTATGGGGGAATCGTGCACGAGCACGTTTTTGAAGCTGGGCCGCGTCCCCGTAAGCCACCGCTGGTATTTAGAGTTGCAGTGGGCGGGTAATATGCCTCTACGCTCCCTTTTTTTGGAGCCTAACGCAGCCCTTCTGTGAACTCCTAAATACCAGCGGTATTTAAAAGGTGCGTGGAAAAAATACATGCGTAGCTGAACGCACCCCCTTTGGCCGCAGAACTCCTAAATCTAGCCGATAATTAACAACATTACCTTTTATATCTCTCAAGTGGATATTGCCATTTTCACATTGACTATGGAATGTCTAGAGGTTATATGACCTCTTTATTTAAAAGAGGATATTTTGATCTTTTACAATTGGAAGTCACATGGGTATATGGATATAATATTTAAAAATCCCTCCCATATGTATTATTTTTAGACTTTTTGTTCAGTGGTTTCAAAACTACAAATGAGTAGTAGATTTTCCTTCTGACTATTTTAAAATTGAACCGCGCCAAACGAGGGCCACCTACAAGGTTTCAAATCAACCCTGTAATTTACAAATGATTTTCAATGTAAAAGGGGGAGAGTCCTCTACTTTCAAATGAGGGATTATGTGACCCTTTAGATTGTAAGAGGGCTAGGTTATGGACATTCTCTTGCTTTTACCTTATTATTAAGTCTGCAGATATGTTGAGCCTGAAGTACATTCACTTCCTCTTGCCAAAGGTCTTTGGATGCCTATGAGTTTCAGCTATTATATATTTAGACTCATGCTCAGACCTCAAGAGCTTTTAAACTGTATATATTAAAAATCTTTAAAAAAAAAAATGGTGTGTTTTTTTTAAGTCGCTGAACTCAGCAACAGACTCACTATAAATTACATGAACTGTAGAAAAATAAATGATCGCTCACTGATGAATAATTTTTATAAGACAGTTTAGTTTGAATACAATTTAAGATACCTAAACAAATTTTAAGGGGAGAATTAGATATTCCTTTTATTGAACAAACGTTTCTATTAACATGGTTATTCCAAGCACATGTTTTTTTTTCTTTCTGTAGTCTTTTCTCCAAAATATTTTGTTCATAGGATTACATTAACAAATGAGTTTTTTTTCCCCTAGGTGACCTACTAATTGCACCACTGTATATGTTTCTCTCCCCCTTTGTAGCTTCGCAGCTAACCTGTTTTTTGTTAGCATCGGGAATTAATTAGGCAATAAAGTATGAGAATGACAGAACATTTTATCTGGTCCATTTTTTCATAGTCTGTATAATGATTCTCTTTAAATTAGTGCGGAGTAAGTCTAATTTAAAAAAAAGTATGAATTCAACTAAAAGAGAAAATGTTGGTATTGAATGTCTAAATAGGCCTTTTTCTGTTAGTTGTAACTAACATTATTTCATTAAAAAAAATCTTTCTTGAATTGCTTATATCCATAAGATAGCATCTTTCATTAAAGGGACACTAAAGTAAAAATTAAACTTTCATTATTCAGATAGAGCATGAAGATTTTAAACAACTTTCCAATTTACTTCCATTAACAAAATGTGCACAGTCTTTGTATATTTAAACATTTTGAGTCACCAGCTCCTACTGGGAATGCGCAAGAATTCACAGAATAAACGTATATGCATTTGTAATTGGCTGATCACTGTCACGTGGTACAGGGGGAGTGGAAATAGACATACGTTTTAAAATTGTCAGAAAAAGTTCTACTACTCATTTGAAGTTCAGACTAAGTGCTATTGCATTGTCTTTTTATCATGCATTTTTTGAATATGCAAATCTACTATGTTTCCTGGTCCTTTAAATCTAGGCCCAAACACACTAAAACATGCCAGTTGGAGCCTATACACCACATTTTAGCCTAAAGATACTTTACTAAAGTTTTATTGTATTTCTCTTTTGAAAACGTATTTAAAATACTTCACTTCTTATACTAAAAGCCTACTGCCCTGGTAATTCTGCTAGACAGTGATTTTGCCACACATTTGTACTCTCCTACTGCATAGTTTGAAGTGTCTGGTTCTGAGTTTCCACTTAATATGTTAGCCTCAATGTATTTCACAAATGTAAGCATGACAGAATTAAATGACAGACGGTTAATATAATTACTAATAGAAATAAATAACAAAACCTAGAAAATCATAGACATTTTTTACCAGCAATAGTTTGTGGTAAAATGCAAAATGTATAAGGTTACAGACATTTTATATTGTTATGAGATATTTATACATATATAATAAATATATACAAACATTCAAATGACTTAAATAAAATACATTTGCATAGTCCTAATGCAAACCATTATTGCTAATGACAGAGCCACACCACTGTGACCGCCTCGTTGCTGTCAAGATGGCTGTTCAGCTCTGATATTCAAGCTGCCAGATGAGCAACTCAATTGTCGCAGTAGCTCCCAAGTAAAAGCAAAAACTATAACAACCTGCAAAAGTCATTAGAACAGAAAAGTGATAACATCATAAATCGCTATCTTGTGTGGTAGCTTGCAAACCTACTTTTTTGTAAAAGTAGCTGTCACATAAAAAAGATAAAAAATTTGAACTGGACAAAGCTCATTTTATAAAAGTAAAAATGAGTTAATTAACCTATCACAAATAACTGAAACCTCAACTCCTGCTACTATTCTGATTATCCTAACTTAAAAGACCACTATATGCAGTAGAATTACATAATTAAGTAGTGCGTAGTAAAAATGCAATGCAATTACACCGATTCTGAATTTCAGTAAATTTTTTTCTGATAATTTTTTTCTCCCATTTTCCGGCCCTCTGTATAATGTGACAGACAGCAGCCAATTACAGACTAGTATACGTGTACCCTTTCAGCCTGTGCACATGCTCAGTAGGAGCTTGTTCCACAGAAAGTGTGCATATAAAAAGACTGTGCAAAATGTAATAATGGAAGCAAATTGAAAAGTGTCTTAAAACTGCATGCTCTGAATCCTAAAAAAAAATATTTTGACTTGAGTGTCCCTTTAAGTGTAGGCATAGTCTAGATTTTATTAAAGACACAAAGACAACACATGTTGCTTATCTTTCTTTTGCTATTCACTGCAGCTTTCAAAGTTAACATTAATAACAGGGGAAAAAAACACATAGAAATAAATCAGAATACAAAGTGCAGTATAAGTGGTCAGCAAGACTCTCTAATAGAGCATTGCAATAATTGCCCAATCAGAACAATAGTAGTGACCACAAAGTGACCAAAATAAAGACCAACAAACATATTGGGTGAAACATATTGGGCGTAATTAAAGAAGTTCAAACAAAAGAAGTCAATCAAGATCCAAAAGGTGAAAAGCAGGAACTTGACATGGAAGAAAATCTTCAATCCAAAGCATATTCAAAATGTTCTTTTTTCCATCTGAAGGTCCAGGAAGAAACATTTTTCACAAAGTAGAGAGATCTTCATTAATTAAAAACTAAAAGAAATCATAATACTTAATAGCCAAAAAATTGTGAGGAAAATAAGGGAAGGGGAATATTCGTCTCTGTTTCTTTAATAAAAATATTTTTTTTATATATGAGTTTATTTTAATATGTTTTGGATGTGTTTTGAGAATGTTGTTTTTAACCCATACAAAATAACTTGTAATGGATATTTTGACCATTCTTAATAATTCTCATATTACAAGTTGAAAATTATTTGTTGCCCTAGAGCAAAATCTGAAATGGCGCTAGAATATTTAGATTGCACTAGAGCAATGATGGATGCTCTAAGCATTCTCTGGTAAATGTGATTTACCATGGAGTTATCATTTTAAGTTGCGCACTGATGATAGGTGATCCAGCGATGTTGCTTATCGCATCCTGCACTATTATTAGCGTGCCACTAGCAATCTGGCCTACAATTGTTTAACTTGTCAGCATTATGTATGGGAAAAGTCACTATCAAAATTGAGCTTGGTATTCTGATGGCAATTTGATAAAAGAGGAAGACTACTGTTTCTTATATAATGTAAGTAAATTAAAATGAAAATGTACTATCACTATCTTGCTCTGAGTGCGGTTTGTATGTACTTGGTGCATAGCTGGTCTAGTTTTAGTTTCCATTGGATGGAGTCTTAGCCTTGGCGTCATCGCATCTACAAGACTGTGGCTTTTCACCATAATACCCTTTCTCTGGCTAATAGTGGTAGTGCCAAACTGCATACTTTCAATGGACCATACAACAGATAGGTCTGAAGAAGCGTGGGTAAAACTTTGCATTAGTGGAAGTTTTATATAGAAGAATAGATTTTAAACCATAGATAACCATAGATAAGAACTATAAGCAAGTCTTCCCATTTTTTTTTAAATATAAGGTTAATATGTTCATAGGATAGTCTTACTCTTATCACAAGCATTCTTGAAGTCTCCCACAATGTTTGTTATTATTAGCTGCAGGGGTGGTTGTATCACAAATCAGAGGGCTGTGGCGGATGATAATCTAAGTGCAAAAAGGATAAGAGGTCAAGCACAGTGAGTCTATCATGGCATGCAGAAGATTCCAGTACCAAGCAGGGTTGAAAAGATATTCATTGGCTGGAGCATGGTTAGCAGAGCTATCCATGTTTAGAATGTGTCTACCGCAAACAGAAACTGGGCTAATGTTATACTTATAAAGAAAGATTTTGGTAACAGTTGCGACAAAGGTAAATGCTTATATGTGGTAAGTAGAAGTCAGGAAATAAGTCACATTCAGTAATAAGTCAGTATCATAAAACAAGTCAGGTGATCCTGCACAGAGGGTTAACATGTTTGGTTACTCATTATTGGCAAATATACAGCACATTGTTAAGTGCATGAACAGGGTCTTCAAGATAAACAGAAGGTAGAACACTAACAGAGAAATAAGATGAGGTTGAAGAGTATTTAGTGATTGGTAAGTATTTGTACAGGGAGACACAACTGAGTGCTGACCAAGATGCAAAGACACCAAAGGCAAAGAAGCAGGACAACAGATAAAGTAGTGCTTATAAAATCAAACTGTAGTATGGCTCCTCCAGTGTAACAGGAAACAGACAATATCACAACTTGTAAGGCCAGACTTAAAACAGGGTGAGTCCCGGCAGAAGTCTAGGAATTAAGTAGCAAATAATAAACAAATCTCTATTTTCAGGACACTGTTTGCCGCTCTCAATTTGCTTACATAGCTAGATAATTGGTGATCAGAATGAGGTGTGTTAATTAGGATAACTGTAAAGGAATGTTCAGAACAGGTTCAGCCCTGTATCTAGCACTTTTTTTGTACTAGATGAAAGGCTTTAAACCCCTATTCCAAAAGACAACCTTTATTTACAGTTAATTGAACTTTTAATAGCAAATTAAACACTCAGGTATACATCCTTATATATAATGTGAGAACATTCAGGGCAAATATTGTAATACTCTAGATTTAGAGAGGCATTCTGCACAGGACATAAAGGTGAACACATTTAATATCTGAATTAGTTGCTAAAAAGTTAGTGCTACCTTTTCCCACCACCAGCTTGTTTTCCCCCCTATAACCTTTTACTTCCCACCACTACAACCTTTTCATAAAATCTTACTTTGTTTTTTTTTACAACTCTCATTCTTTTTAAAATTCCTCATGCTAATGAAATTCCTCATGAAAGTACCTCACTTTCTCACATGCCTGCTCCATAAAAAGTTTGTTGTTAGTTATCCTGATACTCAATTCAGATAATGCAGGAGCAGGAGAGGCAGCAACAGCAGGCAGCAAAGTTACTAAACTAGGTTAGGTAGGCCTCTGATTACAGTACATAAACTTAAAAAATACACCACCATTGGAGGAGTACAATCATGTGTTTATAGTCCCTTGGGCACAGCGGCCAGCAGTTCCCTGAGGATTTGGCATTGATGTATTATGACTACCACAGAGCAGGAAGCACAGTAGTGGCAGCAACAGAAGGTAGCAGAGTTACTGAACTAGGTACACAAACCCCCAAAATGCACCTCCAAGGGAGGAGGACAAACACATGCTTAGAGACCCTTGGACACAGCAGCAAGGAGTTTTCTACAATTTTTTACTTTAACTGATGATGACCACCACAGAGCATGAAGGGCAGGAGCAGGAAAGGCAGCAGCAGGCAAAATGCAGCAGAGTTACTGAACTTAGTAGGCCTCTGGTACACAAATCCCCAAAAATACACCTTCAAGGAAGGAAGACAAACACATACCTAGAACCCCTTGGACACAATTGCCAGCAGTTCCCTGAGGATTAGACATTGGTGGATCATGACTGTTAGACATATCTGAATAAGTTTCCAGATGAGGAATCCAAAAGCAGGTTTTGAGTACACCCTTGCGAATTCCCCTTACTGATAGACCCACATTTGGGGAACAGAGAGATAGACATGGGGGACAAAAGATAGTTCAAAGACAAAGTCAAACAAGCCCAAAGGTTAGCCAGGATATCAGAATATCAGTCCACCAAAGTGTCAGGCCAAAAGGGTTAATACAAGAGAGAGCTCAGGTGTCCAGGCCAAGGATCAAATACTAGAAAGTAGTAGAACAAGCGACAACTCCAAAGGGGTAAGGCAAAGAGGCAATAACAGTAAGGATAGCCAGAAGAGAAAATGAAGCACAAGGCTGGTAACTGATGAGGATACAGAGAATACCATAAATAGCACTGACGACTTCTGGTAGTTAGTGAGAAATCGAGTTAAGACTAGAATAACGAAGCATAGACTGACGGGATTTCTGTGTATTTATGGGCCTTGGTGAGACATAACTTGACAGAGATTGGTGATTCAATGTTTGTGCCCGTGGTAAGCCGTCAAAAGAATCTATAAAGTATAGTGCAGTATTGTGCAGTATCATGCACACCCATATAGAATAATGCACACAAGTACTTTGTTTGTGAATGGGTTAACATGTTCGGGGCCCAAATTAGTTTTAGTGCACCAGGAGCCTGAAGGATCGTTAGCACGCCTAGACTTAGTGCATCTGATAATTGCTAGGACTTAGTATGCACAGAGGGATCCAATGACTGCAGGACTTTATTGAATTTAATGAGCATCAGCATGAGACACAGCCCTGGAGAACAAACATGTGCCTAGAGTCTCTTGGACATAGTGACCAGCAGTCCCCTAAGGAATAGGCATTGATGGATTTTGACTAGCCACCACAGAGCAGGAAGGTCAGAAGCAGTAGAGGCAGCAGCAGAGTTACTGAACTAGTTAGGCCTCGGGTATACAAATCCCAAAAATACACTTCCAAGGGAGGAGGACAAACACGTGTTTATAGTCTCTTGGGCACAGTGGCCAGTTGGACAATGACCACCAAGGAGCAGAAAGGGGAGGAGCAGAAGCAGAAGTGGCGGCAGCAGGAATTAGACTCATTGAACTAGGTAGTACATTGTATATATGAATGGTGAGACCCTATGTACATCACTGCATATGAATGAGCTGATTTGCCAAACTATCTCAACTCCTTCCCCCTTCCCTGTGTTCATTGCCTCTCTCATGTCTACTAAAATGGGTGTTTTACAAGGCATTACATAAACAATTTTTATGCAGAAAAATAATTAAACAGTGTTCTTTCATATGTATGGTATTTTTTTGGAGTTTATTTTCCCTTAAAGGGGGCATTCCAGTTTGTTAAACAAATTTGTAATAGAAGTTGATTTTCAAAACCTTGTAGTGTGTTCCTATGCTGAGCATAGTTTGTACTAGTCTGTTTATTTAAGGATCTCTCTACTATACTATAGGGTAAATTTATCAAGTTGTATTGGCAGCTTTTGAGGCTATGCAGAGAAGTCTCGCATGTGCAAGCTTGCAACCATATATGTAAGAAGCAGAAGCTACTTCTTTTGCATTTCCGCAACCTCAGAAGTGGCGAGATTGATCATCTAAGCACTTGCTTGTTTGGGATGATTGACATGCTCTGCTCTCCGGGTTTGGTTGTGCAGGAGCAGGGGATGCATTGCACAAGAATGTTCAATGTTTGCCATGCAATACATAGTTGCAAATGAATTGCCATTAGACAGGTTCCCTACTTGCAAATCTGTCTGCCTGCTATCATGATACCCTATAGGTATGTCAGTCATGTGAGTTTCTTTACACCTCAAGCATTGGAATCTCCTGACCTGTGTATTGCTCTGACAGGGTTAAGACGTGCCTCTTTTATATCTTTAAAGGGTCACTAAAGTCAAAAATAAAGTTTCATGGTTCAGATAAAGCATGAAATAAAAAAAACCTTTCCAATATACCTCCCTTTTTAAACCGTATACATTCTTTTTATATGCACACTTTCTGAGGCTTCAATTATATTCATTTTACAATTGGCTTTTGGCTGTCACATGATACAGCGGGAGGGAAAATGTGCCAAAAAATATTCTACTGCTCATTTCCAATAAAAAGTAAGCACATTTTATTGTGTATTTACCAGTTAGTTAATTCTGCTAGATTTAGTGGTCCGTTAATTTTTCTATTCCAAAATATGTGAGATTTGTCTTTAAATGTGAGATTTGTCTTTAAATTTCCCCACAAATATCAGCTTTATTAATCTTTCTTTCTTTCTTTCTTTTTTCTTTCTTTCTTTTCTTTCTTTCTTTCTTTCTTTCTTTCTTTCTTTCTTTCTTTCTTTCTTTCTTTCTTTCTTTCTTTCTTTCTTTTTCTTTCTTTCTTTCTTTCTTTCCTTCTTGATAAACTGAGAACTGCAAACTGTATTATCCTGCAATTTCTCATTATTATGCAAAAAAATCTTATGTTCACAGCAAATGTCTCATCTATTTATTGTTTGGTTACTCATCTGGAAATTTTAATACTTTCTTCAGGGGCAGGATTGGCAATAAAAATAGATCTATATATCAAACCTTTAACATCAAGCTATCATTGTGTGCCATAATACAGATGCAGTGGATATCAGCTCTGTTTACCATTCATTTTTTCATCTATCCTCTAGAACACTGACTGAATAAAAATGAGGTAACCGTGTATATAATACAATATTTTACCTTCCTGTTTATATAAAATTTCATATGGGGAAGTGATCATATGGGGAAGTGATCAAAGTCAGAATAATTATCAGTTTCTTTACACTTAAATTCTATTTATTTCATCTGGGGTTTTATACTACAGCACGTGTACAAACTATGCAGGACTGTCGCAAGGAAATGCACTGATAATGTGCTTTCTGGGTCTGAGACTACAATAACACCCAAAGAGGCCTAGTTATCAACGTGTCTACTTACCTGCCTTTGCCGGCCCAATACGCCCCCTAAGCTCGCCTACCATCGCCGCCGCGGACCTGAAAAATCTCGCTAACGTTATCAAAAAAGCTGTCAAAAAGCTGTGCACCAAGTACGGGGCGATGAGCAGCGGACTGTGATAGTTATCACTCATCCGATCTCGCTGCTCTTCGGCTTTTTTACAGCTTTATTGACAAGCTGTCACTAAGCACCCACACTAACTATACTGTTCTACCCCCTATACCGGTGCCCCAGAGCCCCCCGCAACTAAATAAAGTTATTAACCCCTAAACCTACATAATACCTATTAACCCCTATCCTACCCCCCTATACTGCCCCCACCTATAATACATTTATTAACCCCTATCCTGCCGATCCCGTACCCGCAGCAACCTATATTAAACTTATTAACCCCTAATCTGCCCCCCCTACACCATCGCCACCTATAATAAATTTATTAACCCCTATCCTGCCCCCCTACACCGCCGCAACTATAATAAAAATGATTAACCCCTAAACCTAAGTCTAACCCTAACACCCCCCTTACTTAAATATTAATTGAATACATCTAAATATTATAACGCTTATTAACTAAATTAATCCTATTTAAAACTAAATACCTTTAAAATAAACCCTAATATAGCTACAATATAAATAATAATTATATTGTAGCTATTTTAGGATTTATTTTTATTTTACAGGCAAATTTCAATTTATTTTAACTAGGTACAATAGCTATTAAATAGTTATTAACTATTTAATAGCTACCTAGTTAAAATAAAGAGAAATTTACCTGTAAAATAAAACTAACCTAAGTTACAATTACACTTATCACTACACTATCATTAAATAAATTATTCCTATTTAAAACTAAATACTTACCTGTAAAATAAACCCTAAGATAGCTACAATGTAATTAATAATTACATTGTAGCTATCTTAGGATTTACATTTATTTTACAGGTAACTTTGTATTTATTTTAGCTAGTTAGAATAGTTATTAAATAGTTATTAACTATTTAATAACTACCTAGCTAAAAGAAATACAAATTTACCTGTAAAATAAATCCTAAGCTAAGTTACAATTAAACCTAACACTACACTATCATTAAATTAATAACATAAATTACCTACAAATAACTACAATTAAATACAATTAAATAAACTAACTAAAGTACAAAAAATAAAAAAAACTAAGTTACAAAAAGTAAAAAAAATAAGTTACAAACATTTTAAAAATATTACAACAACTTTAAGCTACTTACACCTAATCTAAGCCCCCTAATAAAATAACAAAGCCCCCCAAAATAAAAAATGCCCTACCCTATTCTACATTAAAAAGTTAACAGCTCTATTACCTTATCAGCCCTTAATAGGGCCTTTTGCGGGGCATGCCCCAAAAGAATTCAGCTCTTTTGCCTGTAAAAAAAAATACAACCCCTTCAACATTAAAAACCACCACCCACATACCCCTAATCTAACCCAAACCCCCCTTAAATAAACCTAACACTACCCCCCTGAAGATCATCCTACCTTTAGCCGTCTTCAGCAAGCCGACCACCGATGGAACAGAAGAGAAGATCCGCAGCGGCCGAAGTCTTCATCCAAGGGGCGCTGAAGAAGTCTTCCATTCAACTGAAGTCATCATCCAAGGGGCGCTGAAGAAGTCTTCCATCCGATTGAAGTCATCATCCAAGGGGCGCTGAAGAAGTCTTCCATCCGATTGAAGTCATCATCCAGGCGGCGTCTTCAATCTTCATCCATCCGGAGCGGAGCCATCTTCAGACGAGCCGATGCGGAGCCATCTTCTTCCACCGACGACTGAACGATGAATGATGGTTCCTTTAAGTGACGTCATCCAAGATGGCGTCCCTCGAATTCCGATTGTCTGATAGGATTCTATCAGCCAATCGGAATTAAGGTAGGAAAAATCTGATTGGCTGATTAAATCAGCCAATCAGATTGAAGTTCAATCGGATTGGCTGATCCAATCAGCCAATCAGATTGAGCTCGCATTCTATTGGCTGTTCCAATCCGCTGTGGATCTCCTCTTCTGTTCCATCGGTGGTCGGCTGGCTGAAGACAGCTAAAGGTAGGATGATCTTCAGGGGGTAGTGTTAGGTTTATTTAAGGGGGGTTTGGGTTAGATTAGGGGTATGTGGGTGGTGGGTTTTAATGTTGGGGGGGTTGTATTTTTTTTTTTACAGGCAAAAGAGCTGAATTCTTTGGGGCATGCCCCGCAAAAGGCCCTTTTAAGGGCTGGTAAGGTAATAAAGCTGTTAACTTTTTAATGTAGAATAGGGTAGGGCATTTTTTTATTTTGGGGGGCTTTGTTATTTTATTAGGGGGCTTAGATTAGGTGTAAGTAGCTTAAAGTTGTTGTAATATTTTTTAAATGTTTGCAACTTATTTTTTTTTATTTTTTTTAACTTATTTTTTTTATTTTTTGTACTTTAGTTAGTTTATTTAATTGTATTTAATTGTAGTTATTTGTACGTAATTTATTTGATTAATTTAATGATAGTGTAGTGTTAGGTTTAATTGTAACTTAGCTTAGGATTTATTTTACAGGTAAATTTGTATTTCTTTTAGCTAGGTAGTTATTAAATATTTAATAACTATTTAATAACTATTCTAACTAGCTAAAATAATTACAAAGTTAGCTGTAAAATAAATATAAATCCTAAGATAGCTACAATGTAATTATTAATTACATTGTAGCTATCTTAGGGTTTATTTTACAGGTAAGTATTTAGTTTTAAATAGGATTAATTTAGTTAATAAGAGTTATAATATTTAGATGTATTTAATTAATATTTAAGTTAGGGGGGTGTTAGGGTTAGACTTAGGTTTAGGGGTTAATAATTTTATTATAGTTGCGGCGGTGTAGGGGGGGCAGGATAGGGGTTAATAAATTTTTTAGAGGTGGTGACGGTGTAGGGGGGGGCAGATTAGGGGTTAATACCTTTAATATAGGTGGCGGCGGGGTCAGGGAGCGGCAGTTTAGGGGTTAATCAGTTTATTAGATTGGCGGTGGGCTCCGGGAGTGGCGGTTTAGGGGTTAACATATTTATTAGAGTGGCAGTGGGCACCGGGAGTGGCGGTTTAGGGGGTAATACATTTATTTAGTTGCGGTGGTGTAGGGGGGGACAGATTAGGGGTGTTTAGACTCGGGGTACATGTTAGGGTGTTAGGTGTAGACATCTCCCATAGGAATCAGTGGGATATCTGGCAGCAGCGAACATGAACTTTCGCTATGGTCAGACTCCCATTGATTCCTATGGGATCCACTGCCTCCAGGGCGGCGGATTGAAAACCAGGTACGCTGGGCCGGAAAAGTGCCGAGCGTACCTGCTAGTTTTTTAGATAACTAGCAAAAGTAGTCAGATTGTGCCGAACTTGCCTTCGGAACATCTGGAGTGACGTAAGATTCAATCTGTGTCAGACTGAGTCCGTCGGATCGAAGCTTACGTCACTAAATTCTACTTTTGCCGTTGTGTAGGGCTTGATAACTTAGGCGAATCAGCCTCGCCACAAATACGCTGTGGAATTCTAGCGTATTTGAGGTTGACGGCTTAATACTAGAGGCCTAACTCTCTTTCCACTAGTCTATACCCCACTATTGTATATTAGAGGCAGAAGAGAGGCAGAAGAGTTATGTAGATATATAACAGTGGCTTGGACATTATTTAAAGGGACAGTCTACAATAGAATTGTTATTGTTTTAACTATAGATAATCCCTTTATTACCCATTCCCCAGTTTTGCATAACTAACACAGTTATATGAATATACTTTTTACCTCTTTGATTACCTTGTATCTAGGAACCTTCTTCCAGCCCCCTGATCATATGACTGTGACGGTTTATTATCTATTGTCTTGCATTTAGCATTGTGTTGTGCTAAATTTTAAATAACACCCTGTGCCTGAAAACAGTGTTATCTATATGGCCCACGTGTACTTTCTGTCTCTTTGTGTTGAAAATAACTTTAAAAAGCTTGTGATAAGAGGCAGCCCTCAAGGACTTAGAAATTAGCATATAAGCCTGTCTAGGTTTAGATTCAACTAAGAATACCAAGAGAAAAAAGCAAATTTGATGATAAAAGTAAATTGGAAAGTTGATTAAAATTACATGTCCTATCTGAATAATGAAAGTTTAATTTTGACTAGACTGTCCCTTTAAGGCAACCCGGACGCATTATAGAGCCGGCCCTGAAATTATCATATAAAATAATAATATTTAGACCCTTCTATAAGTAACAGCACAATATAGTGTTTGTAGTAGCACATAGATAATTATAACAAAACGCAGATCAAGTTTAAAGGGACACTGTACCCAAAAATTTTCTTTCGTGATTCAGATTGAGCATGAAATTTTAAGCAACTTTCTAATTTACTCCTATTATCAAATTTTCTTCATTCTCTTGGTATCTTTATTTGAAATGCAAGAATGTAAGTTTAGATGCCGGCCCATTTTTGGTGAACAACCTGGGTTGTCCTTGCTGATTGGTGGATAAATTCATCCATCAATAAAAAAGTGCTGTCCAGTGTACTGAAACCAAAAAAAAGCTTAGATGCCTTTTTTTTCAAATAATGATAGCAAGAGAACGACGAAAAATTGATAATAGGAGTAAATTAGAAAGTTACTTAAAATTGCATGCTCTTTCTGAATTACAAAAGAAAAAAATTGGGTTCAGTGTCCCTTTAATTGGGGCTGTGGTTATTTACAATGCTAGGCACTTTCCCCAGTCAGATCTTCTGTTTTCTTCAACGCAGAAGGGAGCAGGATGCTGCAAATGTTAGGACGTTAAAGCCCAGCACTGTTAGGATACCATGGAATGTCATCAATGGGTTAAAGGGTTCTTTAAACATTATAGCATTTCAAAATAATTATGTGGGAAGGCAGCCAAAAGCTACCTGAAAGGACAATACATAAAACTTAGAAGTGGCAAACTAACTAATTTTCTTTCACTCGTGCGGTAACTATATACATATATTTTACTTGTGTGCTAACTATGGCCTAGATTTGGAGTTTGGCGGTAGATGGGTTGTTAACGCTACGCGGGCTTTTTTCTGGCCGCACCATAAAATTAACTCTGGTATCGAGAGTCCAAAAAAAAGCTGCGTTAGGCTCCAAAAAAGGAGCGTAGAGCATTTTTACCGCAAATGCAACTCTCGATACCAGAGTTGCTTACGGACGCGGCCAGCCTCAAAAACGTGCTCGTGCACGATTCTCCCATAGGAAACAATGGGGCTGTTTGAGGTGAAAAAAAACCTAACACCTGCAAAAAAGCCGCGTTCAGCTCCTAACGCAGCCCCATTGTTTCCTATGGGGAAACACTTCCTACGTCTGCACCTAACACCCTAACATGTACCCCGAGTCTAAACACCCCTAACCCTACACTTATTAACCCCTAATCTGCCGCCCCCGCTATCGCTGACCCCTGCATTATATTATTAACCCCTAATCTGCCGCTCCGTAAACCGCCGCTACTTACATTATCCCTATGTACCCCTAATCTGCTGCCCCTAACACCGCCGACCCCTGTATTATATTTATTAACCCCTAACCTGCCCCCCACAACGTCGCCGCCAGCTACTTACAATAATTAACCCCTAATCTGCTGACCGCAAAGCGCCGCCACCTACGTTATCCTTATGTACCCCTAATCTGCTGCCCCTAACACCGCCGACCCCTATATTATATTTATTAACCCCTAATCTGCCCCCCTCAACGTCGCCAACACCTGCCTACACTTATTAACCCCTAATCTGCCGAGCGGACCTGAGCGCTACTATAATAAATGTATTAACCCCTAATCTGCCCTCCCTAACATCGCCGACACCTAACTTCAATTATTAACCCCTAATCTGACGACCGGAGCACACAGCTACTATAATAAATGGATTAACCCCTAAAGCTAAGTCTAACCCTAACACTAACACCCCCCTAACTTAAATATAATTTAAATCTAACGAAATTAATTAACTCTTATTAAATAAATTATTCCTATTTAAAGCTAAATACTTACCTGTTAAATAAATCCTAATATAGCTACAATATAAATTATAATTACATTGTAGCTATTTTAGGATTAATATTTATTTTACAGGCAACTTTGTAATTATTTTAACCAGGTACAATAGCTATTAAATAGTTAAGAACTATTTAATAGTTACCTAGTTAAAATAATTACAAAATTACCTGTAAAATAAATCCTAACCTAAGTTATAATTAAACCTAACACTACCCTATCAATAAATTAATTAAATAAAATACCTACAATTACCTACAATAAAACCTAACACTACACTATCAATAAATAAATTAAATACAATTCCTACAAATAACTACAATTACATAAACTAACTAAAGTACAAAAAATAAAAAAGAACTAAGTTACAAAAAATAAAAAAATATTTACAAACATAAGAAAAATATTACAACAATTTTAAACTAATTACACCTACTCTAAGCCCCCTAATAAAATAACAAAGACCCCCAAAATAAAAAAATGCCCTACCCTATTCTAAATTAATAAAGTTAAAAGCTCTTTTACCTTACCAGCCCTGAACAGGGCCCTTTGCGGGGCATGCCCCAAGAAAATCAGCTCTTTTGCCTGTAAAAAAAAACATACAATACCCCCCCCAACATTACAACCCACCACCCACATACCCCTAATCTAACCCAAACCCCCCTTAAATAAACCTAACACTAAGCCCCTGAAGATCTTCCTACCTTGTCTTCACCATCCAGGTTCACCGATCCGTCCTGGCATCCGGTGCTGAAGAGGTCCAGAAGAGGCTCCAAAGTCTTCCTCCTATCCGGCAAGAAGAGGACATCCAGACCGGCAAACATCTTCATCCAAGCGGCATCTTCGATCTTCTTCCATCCGGTGCGGAGCGGGTCCATGTTGAAGCAGCCGACGCGGATCCATCCTCTTCTTTCTGCGTCTCCCGACGAATGACGGTTCCTTTAAGGGACGTCATCCAAGATGGCGTCCCTCGAATTCCGATTGGCTGATAGGATTCTATCAGCCAATCGGAATTAAGGTAGGAATATTCTGATTGGCTGATGGAATCAGCCAATCAGAATCAAGTTCAATCCGATTGGCTGATCCAATCAGCCAATCAGATTGAGCTCGCATTCTATTGGCTGATCGGAATAGCCAATAGAATGCGAGCTCAATCTGATTGGCTGATTGGATCAGCCAATCGGATTGAACTTGATTCTGATTGGCTGATTCCATCAGCCAATCAGAATATTCCTACCTTAATTCCGATTGGCTGATAGAATCCTATCAGCCAATCGGAATTCGAGGGACGCCATCTTGGATGACGTCCCTTAAAGGAACCGTCATTCGTCGGGAGACGCAGAAAGAAGAGGATGGATCCGCGTCGGCTGCTTCAACATGGACCCGCTCCGCACCGGATGGAAGAAGATCGAAGATGCCGCTTGGATGAAGATGTTTGCCGGTCCGGATGTCCTCTTCTTGCCGGATAGGAGGAAGACTTTGGAGCATCTTCTGGACCTCTTCAGCACCGGATGCCAGGACGGATCGGTGAACCTGGATGGTGAAGACAAGGTAGGAAGATCTTCAGGGGCTTAGTGTTAGGTTTATTTAAGGGGGGTTTGGGTTAGATTAGGGGTATGTGGGTGGTGGGTTGTAATGTTGGGGGGGGTATTGTATGTTTTTTTTACAGGCAAAAGAGCTGATTTTCTTGGGGCATGCCCCGCAAAGGGCCCTGTTCAGGGCTGGTAAGGTAAAAGAGCTTTTAACTCTATTAATTTAGAATAGGGTAGGGCATTTTTTTATTTTGGGGGTCTTTGTTATTTTATTAGGGGGCTTAGAGTAGGTGTAATTAGTTTAAAATTGTTGTAATATTTTTCTTATGTTTGTAAATATTTTTTTATTTTTTGTAACTTAGTTCTTTTTTATTTTTTGTACTTTAGTTAGTTTATGTAATTGTAGTTATTTGTAGGAATTGTATTTAATTTATTTATTGATAGTGTAGTGTTAGGTTTTATTGTAGGTAATTGTAGGTATTTTATTTAATTAATTTATTGATAGGGTAGTGTTAGGTTTAATTATAACTTAGGTTAGGATTTATTTTACAGGTAATTTTGTTATTATTTTAACTAGGTAACTATTAAATAGTTCTTAACTATTTAATAGCTATTGTACCTGGTTAAAATAATTACAAAGTTGCCTGTAAAATAAATATTAATCCTAAAATAGCTACAATGTAATTATAATTTATATTGTAGCTATATTAGGATGTATTTTACAGGTAAGTATTTAGCTTTAAATAGGAATAATTTATTTAATAATAGTTAATTAATTTCGTTAGATTTAAATTATATTTAAGTTAGGGGGGTGTTAGTGTTAGGGTTAGACTTAGCTTTAGGGGTTAATACATTTATTAGAATAGCGGTGAGCTCCGGTCGTCAGATTAGGGGTTAATAATTGAAGTTAGGTGTCGGCGATGTTAGGGAGGGCAGATTAGGGGTTAATACTATTTATGATAGGGTTAGTGAGGCGGATTAGGGGTTAATAACTTTATTATAGTAGCGCTCAGGTCCGCTCGGCAGATTAGGGGTTAATAAGTGTAGGCAGGTGTCGGCGACGTTGAGGGGGCAGATTAGGGGTTAATAAATATAATATAGGGGTCGGCGGTGTTAGGGGCAGCAGATTAGGGGTACATAAGTATAACGTAGGTGGCGGTCGGCAGATTAGGGGTTAAAAAAAATTAATCGAGTTGCGGCGATGTGGGGGGACCTCAGTTTAGGGGTACATAGGTAGTTTATGGGTGTTAGTGTACTTTAGGGTACAGTAGTTAAGAGCTTTATGAACCGGCGTTAGCCCAGAAAGCTCTTAACTCCTGCTTTTTTTCTGCGGCTGGAGTTTTGTCGTTAGAGCTCTAACGCTCACTTCAGAAACGACTCTAAATACCGGCGTTAGGAAGATCCCATTGAAAAGATAGGATACGCAATTGACGTAAGGGGATCTGCGGTATGGAAAAGTCGCGGCTGAAAAGTGAGCGTTAGACCCTATTTTGAGTGACTCCAAATACCGGCGGTAGCCTAAAACCAGCGTTAGGAGCCTCTAACGCTGGTTTTCACGGCTACCGCCAAACTCTAAATCTAGGCCTATATACTTTATATATTTAATTGTTAATATGTGTATATACACATATTAAAACATAAATATATATTTATGAAAGCATATACATATATGTTTACAGGGAAGTTCCCCATCGACTGCAATGTAAATGCACTTTTCAGTGCCATTATGTTTCTAACATCCCACACCTGCCACTTTTAACCCCTAAAATTGCTTTGTGCATTTGTCTTTTTATTAAAATTAAAAAACTACAAGACTATTACATTTAAGGCCGATTGGGGCACTTTTGGAAAATTAACCAGAGATCTGCAATGGCTGGTTATTTATTGCACGACTGTAAACGGGTGAATTTGCTAATTTACAGGCGTGGGATAAATTAGCACTGCCAACCAGGGGTCAAGTACCCAGAGCAAGCCACACAGAAATGTAAGCACCATGTGTAATACAAGATAATAAAGATAATATTCATAACAGGGGTGTTAAAAAAACAGCAGGACAGCTGACAGTCTTACATTTAGTGTTTTGTAGGAAGTGTTACTGCCCATTACTAGAGGAACTCACTATCCCTCTAACCAGACTGTGCTCCAGCTCCTCCCACCAGCAGCAGCAGTGTTTATTGAAGAGTTTATGTTCTCTGTCCAGAGGGAACTTAGTTCCTCCTGCAAAAATAGTGCAGGAACTCCGTTCCCATGCGTTCCCGCCCAACTTGACCCCTGCTGCCAACCAAATAAACAAATTGACCCAGATGAATTTGTAAAATGAAACAATGTTAAAAACAGTCAGAAATGATGACCTATCCATCATTTCTGACATCAGAAATGGCTTGCGACGACCGGGGGAAGCTGCTGTCAAGATTAAAAGGTAAGTTTTTATTCACAATAGGAGTGAAATGTAAATTTTGATTTTTTAATCAAATTTTTAAAAACCGGGCACTTTAGCATCAAAATTTACATTCACTTTAATCGTGATTTTCTTATAAATGATTATAATACCTTAATTTTTCAATAAAAAATGTATTTAACACTAAAGAATCTTAATGTACATTGCCATAATTTCACTGCCAAATGCGATCAAATAATTTTTTTTTTTTAAATTTTTAACAATTTTAGGATTCTCACTGAAATTATTTAAAATGGTTGTAAATGCTTCTCTGGGATCCCCTTTGTGTAGAATTAGCAGACGTTGCTTTTTGGCAATTAGAAGGCAGCAAAATGTCGCTGCGCACCACACGTGTATTATGCCCAGCAGTGAAGGGGTTAATTAGGGAGCTTGTAGGGTTAATTTTAGCTTTAGTTTAGTGTAGTAGACAACCCAAAGTATTGATCTAGGCCCATTTTGGTAGATTTCATGCCACCATTTCACAGCCAAAAGCGATCAAATAAAACAAATTGTTTAATTTTTTACAAATTTTTTCACAAACTTTAGGCTTCTCACTGAAATTATTTACAAACAGCTTGTGCAATTATGGCACAAATGGTTGTAAATGCTTCTCTGGGATCCCCTTTGTTCAGAAATAGCGGACATATATGGCTTTGGCGTTGCTTTTTGGCATTTAGTAGGCAGCTAAATGCTGATGCGAACCACACTTGTATTATGCCCAGCAGTGAAGGAATTAATTAGGTAGCTTGAATGGAGCTTGTAGGGTTAATTTTAGCTTTAGTGTAGAGATCAGCCTCCCACCTGACATATCCCACCCACTGATCCCTCCAAAAACAGCTCTCTTCTCTCCCCCACCCCACAATTGTTCCCGCCATCTTAAGTACTGGCAGAAAGTCTGCCAGTACTAAATATATATATATATATATATATATATATATATATATATATATATATATATATATATATATATATTTTAAAACAATAAAAAAATCTATTCACTTGTGATGGACCCCCCTTAGCCCCCAACCTCCCTGATCCCCCCCAAACAGCTCTCTAACCCTCCCCCCGCAGCTGTTTGCCAGTACCCAGTTTGCCCCCCCTAAAAAGTATGTTTTTTTTTTTTTTTTATAGATTTTTCTGTAGTGTATCTGCCCCCCCTCAATACCCCCTACCCCCAGATCCTTTTATATATATTTTTTTCCCCTGCCTCTCACTCTTTGCAATTCAAGCAACATTGGTAGCAGTGGTTGCTATGCACTGGGCCGCCCACCCGCTTCCCTTCTAAGCTCCTACCCACCAACGATCTGCACCATCACTACCGGTGCAGAGAGGGCCACAGAGTGGCTCTCTCTGTATCGGATGCTTGAAAAAGGGTATTGCAGGATGCTTCAATATCGAGGCATCACTGCAATACCCTGAGAGCTGCTGGAAGTGTTTGCAATCGCTTCCAGCGCTCAATTAGACCAAGGACATACCAGGTACATCCACTGTCACTAACTGACATTTTTTGCAGGATGTACCTGGTACGTCCTTGGTTGTTAAGGGGTTAATAGTACAATATATGTATATTATCAATCTTATTAATACAGTGAATGAACACATACTCAATTCATATATTTAATATATTCAATAGATAAATCAATCTAAAAATGTAATAAAAATAATCTGTATTCAATATTTAATCTCTAAAAAAAACAGTAAATAACATGCCCTAGCATGCCCTATGTTTTTCTAGCTTTTGTTCTGTCTCAGTTGAGTGTGTCTCTCTATTTTCTTGGTTTAATGGAAATTACTCTTGGGTCTCCCTAACAGTAAAGAGGGGAAACCAGACATGGAGTCCTTGTACTTATGCCCTAGAGAGATGCAACTGCACCTCACTGACGAGGCCCAAAGGAGGCCAAAACATAGGTCTGGGGTTTGTTGTTTTCTCTTGTTCAGAGAAGAATTGCCTGGTATTTTGGCGCTGGACTGTAATTGGGCAGGGTCAGACTGATATGCTACAGGACATTTTTTCTCTGTGAAAGGCATAGTGTGCTAAAAGAGACTGCACCCTGAGTGGCACTGGCCCTGTGGACAAGCATTTAAGTTTTTCTAGCTTTTGTTCTGTCTCAGTTGAGTGTGTCTCTCTATTTTCTTGTTTTTATGTAAATTACTCTTGGGTCTCTCTAAGAGTAAAAAAGGGGAAACCAGACGTAGACTCCTTTCACTTATGCCCTAGAGAGATGCAACTGCACCTCACTGACGAGGCCTAAAGGAGCACGAAATGTACGTTTGGGGTTTGTTGTTTTCTCTTGTTCAGAGAAGAATTGCCTGGTATTTCAGTGCTGGACTGTCTTTGGGCAGGGTCAGACTGATATGCTACAGGATATTTTTCTCTGTGAAAGGCATAGTGTGCTAAAAGAGACTGCACCCTGAGTGGCACTGGCCTTGTGTACAAGCACAGAAGTTTTTCTAGCTTTTGTTCTGTCTCAGTTGAGTGTGTCTCTCTAATTTCTTGTAGTTATGAATAGTTAACATTCCAATGTTCTTATATATCTACATAATTATAGATATATATATACACACACACACACAGATATACACTCACCGGTCCCTTTACTATGTACACCTTGCTAGTACCGGGTTGGACCCCCTTTTTCCTTCAGAACTGCCTTAATTCTTAATGGCATAGATTCAACAAGGTGTTGGAAACATTCCTCAGTCCATATTGACATAATAGCATCACGCAATTGCTGCAGATTTGTTAGCTGCACATCCATGATGCAAATCTCCTGTTCCACCACATCCCAAAGTTGCTTGATTGGATTGAAATCTGGTGACTGTAGAGGCCATTGGAGTACAGTGAACTCTCGGAGGCCTATTTATCAAGCTGTCAACTATGCTGCATTCGCCGGCACCAATGCGCTCACCTAACATCGCGGCCGCGGACCTGAATGTGATCTCCATATTTATAAAAAATGCCGGCAAAAAGCCGTGAACCAAGTACGGGCATCAGACTGTTGTTAACTAGCAGTCATCGCTGCTATTTGGCTTTTTATCAACTTTATTTATATCCTGTCAGTAAACACTGCCACTATACTAAAATGTTTAACCCCTATCTCGCCACTCCCCAAACTCGCCATCACTAAATAAAGTTATTAACCCCTATCCAGCCGCTCCCGGACCGCACCGCAACAAAATAAATGTATTAACCCCTAAACCCCTGGCCTCCAACATCACTACCACTTACTAAACCTATTAACCCCTAAACCACCAGCCCCCCACATCACCATAAACTAAATTAAGCTATTAACCCCTAAACCTAACAACCCGCTAACTTTACATTAAAATTACCTCATCCCTATCTTATAATAAATTAAAACTTACCTGTAGAATTAAAATAAACTATATTAAACTATTAATTAACCTACCTTAACTATTATACTAAAATTACATTAAACTACCAATTAAATTAGCTATATTATATATTAAAAAAACCTAACCCTACTCAAATTATTTAAATCTACAATTAAAAATTACTAAATTACAAAAAAAAGCTAAATTACAAAAAATAAAAAACACTAAGTCACAAAAAAACAAAACACTGTTACAAAAAATAAAAAACACTGTTACAAAAACAAACAAACCACAGTATCAAAAATAAAAAACAATTACAGCTAATCTAATAGCCCTATCAAACTAAAAAAGCCCCTAGCCTTTTGCGGGGCATTGCTCCAAAGAAATCAGCTCTTTTAACTGAAAAAAAAATAATAGAAACACCCCCCCCCCCCAACAGTAAAACCCACCACCCACACAACCAACCCCCCAAATAAAAACCCTATATAAAAAACCTAAGCTCCCCATTGCCCTGAAAAGGGCATTTATATGGGCATTGCCTTTAAAAGGGCATTTAGCTCTATTACTGCCCAGACCCTACTCTAAAAATAAAACCCACCCAAAAAACCCTTAAATAAACCTAATACTAACTCCCGGCAATCCAGTTACAGTTTTTCGAAGACCGGACATCCATCCTCATCCAAGCGGCAGAAGTCTTCATCCAGACGGCATTTTCTATCTTCCTCCATCCGGCGCGGAGCAGATCCATCTTCAAGGCATCCGGCACGGAGCGTCCTCTTCTTCCGATGGTCAAAGTAGAATGAAGTTTCCCTTTAAGGTACGTCATCCAAGATGGTGTCCCTTACATTCCGATTGGCTGATAGAATTTTTTTTTGTAAATTAATAATTTTTAATAGTATATTTAAATAATTTGAGTAGGGTTAGGGTTTTTAAATATGTAATATAGTTCATTTAAATGGTAGTTTAATGTAATTTTAGTATAATAGTTAGGGTAGGTTAATTAATAGTTTAATATAGTTTAATGTAATTTTAGTATAATAGTTAGGGTAGGTTAATTAATATTTTAATATAGTTTATTTTAATTTTAGTATAATAGGGTAGGTTAATTAATAGTTTAATATAGTTTATTTTAATTCTAAAGGTAAGTTTTAATTTATTATAAGATAGGGATGCAGTAATTTTAATGTAAAGTTAGCGGGTTGTTAGGTTTAGGGGTTAACAGCTTAATTTAGTTTATGGCAATGTGGGGGGCTAGTGGTTTAGGGGTTAATAGGTTTAGTTAATGGTAGTGATGTGGGAGGCCAGGGGTTTAGGGGTTAATAATTTTATAACAGTTGCGGCGGGGTCCGGGAGCGGTGGGATAGGGGTTAATAAATTTTATTTAGGTGGCAGCGATGTCGGGGCGGCAGATTAGGGGTTTTTAGACTCAGGGCTTATGTTAGGGTGTTAGGTGTAAACATAATTTGTTTTCTACCATAGAAATC
This sequence comes from Bombina bombina, assembly GCF_027579735.1. Lineage (NCBI taxonomy): Eukaryota > Metazoa > Chordata > Amphibia > Anura > Bombinatoridae > Bombina > Bombina bombina. Next base: position 589,185,407 of record NC_069504.1, read on the forward strand.
AATGGGGTATTTGGCAGCATCAAATATAAGCTTTTGCTGCTTTCAGGCTCCCATTGATTCCTGTGGCATCTGCGGCCTCCAGGGTGGCGGATTGAAAACTAGGTACCTGTCTGAAATTTGTTAACTTGCAAAAGGTGTCAGATAGTGCCGAATTTGTATTCGGAACATCTGTAATGACGTAATCATCAATCTGTGTCAGATTGAGACCGGCGGACCGTTTGGTACGTCACAAATTTCAACTTTTGCCGGTCTGTAGGCTTTGATAACTAGGTCGAATCAAGCTTGCCACAATTACGCTGTGGAATTCTGGCGTATTTACGGTTGACAGCTTGATAAATAGGCCTCTCTGTCATGTTCAAGAAACCAGTTTAAGATGATTTGAGCTTTTTGACATGGTGCATTATCCTACTGTAAGTAGCGATCAGAAGATGGTAACACTGTAGTCATAAAGGGATGGGCATGGTCAGCAACAATACTCAAGTAGACCGTGACATTTAAACAATGCTAAATAGGTACTAAGGGGCCCAAAGTGTGCCAAGAAAATTTCCCCCATACCATTACACCACCACCACCAACCTGAACCGTTGATACAAGGTAGAATGGATCCATGATTTCATGTTGTTTACGCCAAATTCTGACCCTACCATCTTAATATCACAGCTGAAATCGATACTCAAACCAGGCAACGTTTTTCCAATCTTCTATTATTCAAGTTTGATGAGCCTGTTGCGAATTGTAGCCTCAGTCTCCTGTTTTTAGCTGACAGGAGTGGCACCCGTTGTGGTCTTCTGCTTCTTTATCCCATCTGCTTCAAGGTTCGACTTGTTGTGCGTTCAGAGATGGTATTCTGCAGACCTTGATTGTAACGAGTGGTTATTTAAGTTACTGTTGCCTTTCTATCATCTCGAAGCAGTCTGCCCATTCTCCTCTGACATCAACAAGGCATTTTCGTCCACACAACTGCCGCTCACATGATATTTTATCTTTTTCACACCCTTCTCTGTAAACCCTAAAGATGGTTGTGAGTAAAAATCCCAGTAGATTAGCAGTTTTTGAAATACTCAGACCAGCCTGTCTGGCACCAACAACCATGCCACATTCAAAGTCACTTAAATCCCCTTTCTTCCCCATTCTGATGCTCGGTTTGAACTTCAGCAATTCGTTTTCACCAGGTCTAGATGTCTAAATGCATTGAGTTGCTGCCATGTTATTGGCTGATTAGCAATTTGTGTTTCCAAGCAAATATGTACACACATACATATTTAAAAATATAAAGAACATTTTCTTCTAAGTGAAGAACATTGGAATGTTAAATATTTCTATTAAAGACACAGTGAAACACATTTTCATATATGAAAAATTAATAAAAAGTATTTTAGTGGGAAAGGCTCCAAATTGTCTATACATTTGGGCGTATATATATATATATACACACACACATATAGATATTTATATATAAACCCTATTTATATATAAACCCTAATACGAAAAAATTGTGACAGTGTGGTAAATGCACAAAAAAAATCCCAAAAAAGTAATTTGAAAATTCAATTCACCCTGTTCTATATTGAAAACACACCAACACATTATTTGATGTTTACTTTGTGAATTTAATGTATTTTTGAAAATATACGCTCATTTTAAATCTGATGACTGCAACACGTTCAAAAAAAGTTGGGACAGGGGCAATTTAGGACTAATAGTAATGTGACAAGTTGAAATAAGAATGTGATGTTAAACAGATTAGGTAATTGAGTAATCATAGTATATAATGAGCCTCCAAAATAGGCCTAGTCCTTCAAGAGCAAGGATGGGTTTAGGCTCACCAACCTGCCAACAGATGCATCAGTGAATAATCCAACACTTTGAGAACAACATTCTGCAAAAACAAATCAGTAGGATGTTAGGCATTTCACCTTCTACAGTGCACAATATAATTAAAAGATTCAAGGAATATGGTCAAATCTCGGTGCTTAAAGGGCAAGGACTAAAAACCACTTCTGAATGCCCGTGATCTCCGATCCTTGAGACATCACTGTCTCAAAAACCGTCATGAGTCTGTAATGGATATCTTGACATGGGCTCGGAAATACTTTGGTAAACCTTTGTCAGTTAACACCATTCACAGATGCAAAGCAGAACCCATACTTCAACACTGTCCAGAAGCACCGCCGACTTCTCTGGGCTCGGTCTTATCTGAGATGGACAGTAGAACAGTGGAATCATATCTTGTGGTCCGACAAGTCAACTTTTTAAATAGTTTTTGGAAAAAGCAGCTGTCATGTTCTCTGGGCCAAAGAGGAAAAGGACCATCCAAGCTGTTATCAGAGTCAGGTCCAAAACCAGCCTCTGTCATGGTATGAGGGGGGTGACAGTGCCCTTAGCACCTGTGAGGGCACCATTAATGCAGAAAGATATATATACATTTTGGAGCAACATATACTGCCATCCAGATGTCGTCTTTTCCAGGGAGGTCCCTGTATTTTCCAGTAGGACGACGCCAAACCACATTCTGCCCAGATTACAAGCACATGGTTGCGCAAGCAGAGAGTGCGGGTGCTAGCATTGCCTGCCTGCAGTCCTGACCTGTCTCTGATTGAGAATATGTGGTGCATTATGAAGCACAAAATAAGGCAACAAAGGCCCCGTACAGTTGCACAGCTGCATAATGGATTAATGGGGAAGACATGCATAATGGATGAATGGGGGGGAAATGCTACTTGCTAAACTTAACCAACTGGTATCTTCAGTGCCCAAATGCTTAATAAGTGTTATTAAAAGATTAAAAAGGGGATGTTACAAAGTGGTCGATGACTGTCCCAACTTTTTTAGTATGTTACAGTCATCAGATTTGAAATGAGTGTATATTTTCAAAAATACATTAAATTCACAAAGTAAAACATTAAATAATGTGTTAATAATGTGTTTTCAATATAGTACAGAGGGAATTGAATTTTCAAATGATTTTTTTTTTCTTTCCATTTTCCATACTGTGCCAACTTTTCCGGAATTGGGGTTGTATAAATATGTATATATATATATATATATATATATATATATATATATATATATATATATATATATATACACACACATACATATATTTAGACATATATGTACAGATTAGAGCCCTTCCCAGTTAAATACCTTGTCATATACAATATCCCTTTTAACCCATTTTTTTTAACCTTTACATTTTACATTAAGGGGCCAAATTATCAAACTCCGAATGGAGCTTGATGCCCCTGTTTCCGTTTGAGCCTTTAGGCTCACTCGAAACAGCAGTTATGAAGCAGCAGTCCCGCTGCTCCATAACTTGTCTGCCTGCTCTGAGGCTGTGCACATCAATCTGCCCGAATCTATACGATCGGGCTGATTGACACCTCCTGCTAGCGGCCGACTGGCCGCAAATTTGCAGGGGGTGGCATTGCACAAGCGGTTAACAAGAACTGCTTGTGTAATGATAAATGCCGACAGTGTATGCCGTCGGTATTTATTGATTTGCGGCGGACATGATACACTACTTCGTATCATGTCAGCTCGCACTTTCATAAATCGGCCCCTAAATCTTCAATTGAGCTAATCCAGTGAGTGCAAAGTTTGTAATATGCATGCTAGTTAGCTCTGTCGTGATATGGCTTATAGTGCCCTGTGCTAACAAAAGTTTGACAATTGTAATCTAGTCTGATATTGGTTAATCAAAAATCCCTTTAGAAGCCCAAATCTGAAAGTGAGAGAAGTTCTGTGTAACCCATAAATATAGGTTATATTAAACAATCTCTGGTTCAGATAGACTAATTCCCAGATTTAGGTAAATCAGTCAAATCCAGGGAAATAGATATTCATCTCAGTGCTTGATATGTTGTTCGGAAGATCTGTTAACACCCAAGCCAGATAACCACAGGCCCAATTCACGTAAAAATTATATTGAACCAGAAATCAAGGAACAATATAAAGAGTGTACATGAAGTGAATCATATTGCTAGCCACATTAGTCATTCTGGCTAAAGAAAGTCATTCTGGCTAAAGAACATTTGTATTTAAAACAAATTCAGGTTCTCCCAAGTATACAATAAGGAGCTGTGTATAATGATATGTGGTCAATAGATTCTAGAGATTTGTATTTGTTTTGTTTTTTAAAAATAACAAACATTTTTTCTTTGTTACATTTAAATGAAAACAAATAAAAAAAAGCCACTTACATGAATTGACTAAAATAATGAATGGATGCACCAATGCAATTCATTAATGCATTTGTTAAATTGTTGTTTTTAAAAAAACAAACAAACAAATATACTAACAAAAAACAGCACTACATTAACCTACAACCCACATTCACACTTAGCCCCTTAACCTCCTACATTGTGACAGAGGGGCCGATTTATTATGATGCGGGCGGACATTGCTAAATGCCGACACCATATGCTGTTGGCATTTAAAGGGACACTCAGGTTAAATTAAATGTTCATGATTCAGATACAGCATGTAATTATAAACAACTTTCCAATTTACTTCCATTAAAAAAAATGTGCACAGTCTTTTATATTTACAATTTTTGAGTCACCAGATCCTACTGAGCATGTGCAAGAATTCACAGACTATACGTATATGCATTTGTGATTGGCTGATTGCTATCACATGGTACAAGGGGAGTGGAAATATACATAACTTTGAAATTTGTTATAAAAAAATCTACTACTCATTTGAAGTTCAGACTAAGTGCTATTGCATTGTCTTGTTATCTTGCATTTGTTGATTATGCAAATCTAATGTGTTGACTGGTCCTTTAACATTGCACAAGTATTTCTAGTGACATGCTTGTGCAATGCGGCCCCCTGCACATACGCGGCCAACCGGCCGCTAGCAGGGGGTGTCAATCATCCCAATCGTATCTGATCGCGATGATTGCTGTCTGCCATCTCAGAGGTGGATAAGTTTAGGAGCAGCATGTTAAATTGGCCCCAGAAAGTCCAAATACAATTAGACAGGGTTTGCTAAAATTTATTGGGGGGTAGTTATCAAGCCGTCAACCTCAAATACGCTGGAATTCCGCAGCGTAATTGTGGCGAGGCTGATTCGCCTTAGTTATCAAAGGCTAGAGACCGGAAAAAGTAGAATTTTGTGACGTAAACTTCGATCCGCCGGACTCAGTCCGACACAGATCGATTCTTACGTCACTCCAGATGTTCCGCACACAAGTGCGGAACAATCTGACTACTTTTGCTAGTTATCAAAAAACTAGCAGGTACGCTCGGCACTTTTCCGGCCCAGCGTACCTGGTTTTCAATCCGCCACCCTGGAGGCGGCGGATCCCATAGGAATCAATGGGAGTCTGACCATAGCGAAAGTACAAGTTCGCTACTGCCAGACATCCCATTGATTTCTATGGGAGTTGTCTACACCTAACACCCTAACATGTACCCTGAGTCTAAACACCCCTAATCTGCCCCCCTACACCGCCGCAACTAAATAAAGTTATTACCCCCTAAACCGCCGCTCCCGGAGCCCACCGCAAGCTACTCTATACATATTAACCCCTAAACCGCCGCTCCCTGACCCCGCCGCAACTATAATATATGTATTAACCCCTAAACCGTCGCTCCCAGACCCCGCCGCCACCTACATGATACCTATTAACCCCTATCCTGCCCCGCCTATACCGCCGCCCTCTATAATAAAGTTATTAACCCCTATCCTGCTGATCCCGCACCTCGCAGCAACTAAATAAATAGTTTAACCCCTAAACCGCCGCTCCCGGACCCCGCCGCAACCTATATTAAACTTATTAACCCCTAATCTGCCCCCCCTACACCTATAATACATTTATTAACCCCTATCCTGCCCCCCCTACACCGCCGCCACTATAATAAAATTATTAACCCCTAAACCTAAGTCTAACACTAACCCTAACACCCCCTAACTTAAATATTAATTAAATAAATCTAAATAATATTTCTATTATTAACTAAATTAATCCTATTTAAAACTAAATACCTTTAAAATAAACCCTAATATAGCTACAATATAAATAATAATTCTATTGTAGCTATCTTAGGATTTATTTTAATTTTACAGGCAAATTTCAATTTATTTTAACTAGGTACAATAGCTATTAAATAGTTATTAACTATTTAATAGCTTACCTAGTTAAAATAAAGAGAAATTTACCTGTAAAATAAATCCTAACCTAAGTTACAATTACACCTAACACTACACTATCATTAAATAAATTAATCATATTTAAAACAAAATACTTACCTGTAAAATAAACCCTAAGGCCTAGATTTTTTGTTTGGCGGTAGCCGTGAAAACCAGCGTTAGAGGCTCCTAACGCTGGTTTTAGGCTACTGCCGGTATTTGGAGTCAGTCAAAAAAGGGTCTAATGCTCACTTTTCAGCCGCGACTTTTCCATACCGCAGATCCCCTTACGTCAATTGCGTATCCTATCTTTTCAATGGGATCTTTCTAACTCCGGTATTTAGAGTCGTGGCTGAAGTGAGAGTTAGAAATCTAACGACAAAACTCCAGCCGCAGAAAAAAGTCAGTAGTTAAGAGCTTTCTGGGCTAACGCCGGTTCATAAAGCTCTTAACTACTGTGCTCTAAAGTACACAAACACCCATAAACTACCTATGTACCCCTAAACCGAGGTCCCCCCCACATCGCCGCCACTCGATTAAATTTTTTTAACCCCTAATCTGCCGACCGCCACCTACGTTATACTTATGTACCCCTAATCTGCTGCCCCTAACACCGCCGACCCCTATATTATATTTATTAACCCCTAACCTGCCCCCCACAACGTCGCCGCCAGCTACCTACACTTATTAACCCCTAATCTGCCGTCAGCACGCCGTCGCCAGCTACATTATAGCTATGTACCCCTAATCTGCTGCCCTAACATCGCCGACCCCTATATTATATTTATTAACCCCTAACCTGCCCCCCACAACGTCGCCGCCACCTACCTACAATAATTAACCCCTAATTTGCCGACCGCAAAGAGCCGCCACCTACATTATAGCTATGTACCCCTAATCTGCTGCCCCTAACACCGCCGACCCCTATATTATATTTATTAACCCCTAATCTGCCCTCCCTAACATCGCCGACACCTAACTTCAATTATTAACCCCTAATCTGCCGACCGAATCTCGCCGCTATTCTAATAAATGTATTAACCCCTAAAGCTAAGTCTAACCCTAACACTAACACCCCCTAAGTTAAATATAATTTACATCTAACGAAATTAATTAACTCTTTTTAAATAAATTATTCCTATTTAAAGCTAAATACTTACCTGTAAAATAAATCCTAATATAGCTACAATATAAATTATAATTATATTATAGCTATTTTAGGATTAATATTTATTTTACAGGTAACTTTGTATTTATTTTAACCAGGTACAATAGCTATTAAATAGTTAAGAACTATTTAATAGCTAAAATAGTTAAAATAATTACAAAATTACCTGTAAAATAAATCCTAACCTAAGTTACATTTAAACCTAACACTACACTATCAATAAATTAATTAAATACAATACCTACAAATAACTACAATGAAATAAACTAACTAAAGTACAAAAAATAAAAAAGAACTAAGTTACAAAAAATAAAAAAATATTTACAAACATAAGAAAAATATTACAATTTTAAACTAATTACACCTACTCTAAGCCCCCTAATAAAATAACAAAGCCCCCCAAAATAAAAAATGCCCTACCCTATTCTAAATTACAAAAGTTCAAAGCTCTTTTACCTTACCAGCCCTGAACAGGGCCCTTTGCGGGGCATGCCCCAAAGAATTCAGCTCTTTTGCCTGTAAAAAAAACATACACTACCCACCCCAACATTACAACCCACCACCCACATACCCCTAATCTAACCCAAACCCCCCTTAAATAAACCTAACACTAAGCCCCTGAAGATCTTCCTACCTTATCTTCACCTCACCGGGTATCAACGATCGGTCCTGGCTCCAAAATCTTCATCTAAGCCCAAGCGGGGGCTAGACATCCATCATCCGACGGCTGAAGAAGTCCAGAAGAGGCTCCAAAGTCTTCATCCTATCCGGGAAGAAGAGTAGATCCGGACCGGCAACCATCATCTTCCAAGCGGCATCTTCTATCTTCATCCGATTAGGACCGGCTCCATCTTGAAGACCTCCACCGCGGACCCATCTTCTTCCGACGACGACTTCCCGACGAATGACGGTTCCTTTAAGGGACGTCATCCAAGATGGCGTCCCTCGAATTCCGATTGGCTGATAGGATTCTATCAGCCAATCGGAATTAAGGTAGGAAAATTCTGATTGGCTGATGGAATCAGCCAATCAGAATCAAGTTCAATCCGATTGGCTGATCCGATCAGCCAATCAGATTGAGCTCGCATTCTATTGGCTGATCGGAACAGCCAATAGAATGTGAGCTCAATCTGATTGGCTGATTGGATCAGCCAATCGGATTGAACTTGATTCTGATTGGCTGATTCCATCAGCCAATCAGAATATTCCTACCTTAATTCCGATTGGCTGATAGAATCCTATCAGCCAATCGGAATTCGAGGGACGCCATCTTGGATGACGTCATTTAAAGGAACCGTCATTCGGCTAGTAGGCATCGGGAGAAGAGGATGTTCCGCGTCGGATGGAAGATGATGGCTCCCGAAGAAAGAAGATTGAAGATGCCGTTGATAGAAGACTTCAGCCGGATCATGGACCTCTTCAGCTCCCGCTTGGATAAAGACTTCAGCCGGATCATGGACCTCTTCAGCTCCCGCTTGGATGATGATTTCAGCCGGATCATGGACCTCTTCAGCTCCCCGCTTGGGCTTGGATCAGGACATCGGAGGAGCTCTTCTGGATCGATCGGTGAACCTGGTATGGTGGCGATAAGGTAGGAAGATCTTCAGGGGCTTAGTGTTAGGTTTATTTAAGGGGGGTTTGGGTTAGATTAGGGGTATGTGGGTGGTGGGTTGTAATGTTGGGGGGGGGTATTGTATGTGTTTTTTTTTACAGGCAAAAGAGCTGAATTCTTTGGGGCATGCCCCGCAAAGGGCCCTGTTCAGGGCTAGTAAGGTAAAAGAGCTTTGAACTTTAGTAATTTAGAATAGGGTAGGGCATTTTTTTATTTTGGGGGTCTTTGTTATTTTATTAGGGGGCTTAGAGTAGGTGTAATTAGTTTAAAATTGTTGTAATATTTTTCTGATATTTGTAAATATTTTTTTATTTTTTGTAACTTAGTTCTTTTTTATTTTTTGTACTTTAGTTAGTTTATTTAATTGTATTTATTTGTAGATATTGTATTTAATTAATTTATTGATAGTGTAGTGTTAGGTTTAATTGTAGGTAATTGTAGGTATTTTATTTAATTAAATTATTAATAGTGTAGTGTTAGGTTTAATTGTAACTTAGGTTAGGATTTTTTTTACAGGTAATTTTGTAATTATTTTAACTATTTTAGCTATTGTACCTGGTTAAAATAAATACAAAGTTACCTGTAAAATAAATATAAATCCTAAAATAGCTATAATATAATTATAATTTATATTGTAGCTATATTAGGATTTATTTTACAGGTAAATATTTAGCTTTAAATAGGATTAATTTATTTAATAAGAGTTAATTAATTTCGTTAGATGTAAATTATATTTAACTTAGGGGGGTGTTAGTCTTAGGGTTAGACTTAGCTTTAGGGGTTAATACATTTATTAGAATAGCGGTGAGCTCAAGTCGGCAGATTAGGGGTTAATGTTTGAAGTTAGGTGTCGGCGATGTTAGGGAGGGCAGATTAGGGGTTAATACAATTTATTATAGGGTTAGTGAGGCGGAATTAGGGGTTAATAACTTTATTATAATAGCGGTGCGGTCCGGTCGGCAGATTAGGGGTTAATAAGTGTAGGCAGGTGGAGGCGACATTGTGGGGGGCAGATTAGGGGTTTATAAATATAATATAGGGGTCGGCGGTGTTAGTGGCAGCAGATTAGGGGTACATAGGGATAATGTAAGTAGCGGCGGTTTACGGAGCGGCAGATTAGGGGTTAATAATAATATGCAGGGGTCAGCGATAGCGGGGGCGGCAGATTAGGGGTTAATAAGTGTAAGGTTAGGGGTGTTTAGACACGGGGTACATGTTAGAGTGTTAGGTGCAGACGTAGGAAGTGTTTCCCCATAGGAAACAATGGGGCTGCGTTAGGAGCTGAACGCTGCTTTTTTGCTGGTGTTAGGTTTTTTTTCAGCTCAAACAGCCCCATTGTTTCCTATGGGGGAATCGTGCACGAGCACGTTTTTGAGGCTGGCCGCGTCCGTAAGCAACTCTGGTATCGAGAGTTGCAGTGGCGTTAAATATGCCTGTACGCTCCCTTTTTGGAGCCTAACGCAGCCATTCTGTGGACTCTCAATACCAGAGTTATTTTAAAGGTGCGGCCAGAAAAAAACCAGCATTAGCTACGCGGGTCGTTACCGACAAAACTCTAAATCTAGCCGTAAGATAGCTACAATGTAATTAATAATTACATTGTAGCTATTTTAGGATTTATATTTATTTTACAGGTAACTTTGTATTTATTTTAGCTAGTTAGAATAGTTATTAAATAGTTATTAACTATTTAATAACTACCTAGCTAAAAGAAATACAAAATTACCTGTAAAATAAATCCTAACCTAAGTTAAAATTAAACCTAACACTACACTATCATTAAATTAATTAAATAAATTAACTACAAATAACTACAATTAAATACAATTACATAAACTAAAGTACAAAAAATAAAAAAAGCTAAGTTACAAAAAATAAAAAAAATAAGTTACAAACATTTCAAAAATATTACAACAATTTTAAGCTAATTACACCTAATCTAAGCCCCCTAATAAAATAACAAAGCCCCCCAAAATAAAAAAAATTCCCTACCCTATTCTAAATTAAAAAATTTCAAAGCTCTTTTACCTTACCAGCCCTTAAAAGGGCCTTTTGCGGGGCATGCCCCAAAGAAAACTGCTCTTTTGCCTGTAAAAGAAAAATACAACCCCCCCCAACATTAAAACCCACCACCCACATACCCCTAATCTAACCCAAACCCCCCTTAAATAAACCTAACACTACCCCCCTGAAGTTCATTCTACCTTGAGTTGTCTTCAGCCAGCCGACCCACCGATGGAACCGAAGAGGAGATCCGGAGCGGCAGAAGTGATCCTCCAAGGGGCGCTGAAGAAGTCTTCCATCCGATGAAGTCACCATCCAGGCGGCGCTGAAGAAGTCTTCCATCCGGGCGATGTCATCTTCCAAGCGGCGCTGAAGAAGTCTTCCATCCAGGCGATGTCATCTTCCAAGCGGCGCTGAAGAAGTCTTCCATCTGGGCGGTGTCATCTTCCAAGCGGGGTCTTCAATCTTCTTTCTTCAGGATCCATCTTCATCCCGCCGACACGGAACATTCTTCTTTCCCGACGGACTACGGTCGAATGAATGCTCCTTTAAGGGATGTCATCCAAGATGGCGTCCCTTCAATTCCGATTGGCTGATAGGATTCTATCAGCCAATCGGAATTAAGGTAGGAAAAATCTGATTGGCTGATTGAATCAGCCAATCAGATTGAGCTCACATTCTATTGGCTGATCGGAACAGCCAATAAAATGCAAGCTCAATCTGATTGGCTGATTGGATCAGTCAATCGGATTGAACTTCAATCTGATTGGCTGATTCAATCAGCCAATCAGATTTTTCCTACCTTAATTCCAATTGGCTGATAGAATCCTATCAGCCAATCGGAATTGAAGGGACGCCATCTTGGATGACGTCCCTTAAAGGAGCCTTCATTCGTCGGTAGTCCGTCGGGAGAGAAGGATGTTCCGCGTCGGCGGGATGAAGATGGATCCTGAAGAAAGAAGATTGAAGACCCCGCTTGGAAGATGACATCGCCCGGATGGAAGACTTCTTCAGCGCCGCTTTGAAGATGACATCGCCCGGATGGAACACTTCTTCAGTGCCGCCTGGATGATGACTTCCTCGGATGGAAGACTTCTTCAGCGCCCCTTGGAGGATCACTTCTGTGGCTCCGGATCTCCTCTTCGGTTCCATCGGTGGGTCGGCTGGCTAAAGACAACTCAAGGTAGGATGATCTTCGGTGGGGTAGTGTTAGGTTTATTTAAGGGGGGTTTGGGTTAGATTAGGGGTATGTGGGTGGTGGGTTTTAATGTTGGGGGGGTTGTATTTTTCTTTTACAGGCAAAAGAGCAGTTTTCTTTGGGACATGCTCCACAAAAGGCCCTTTTAAGGGCTGGTAAGGTAAAAGAGCTTTGAACTTTTTTAATTTAGAATAGGGTAGGGCATTTTTTTATTTTGGGGGGCTTTGTTATTTTATTAGGGGGCTTAGATTAGGTGTAAGTATCTTAAAATTGTTGAAATATTTTTGAAATGTTTGTAACTTATTTTTTTTATTTTTTGTAACTTAGCTTTTTTATTTTTTGTACTTTAGTTAGTTTATGTAATTGTATTTAATTGTAGTTATTTGTAGTTAATTTATTTAATTAATGTAATGATAGTGTAGTGTTAGGTTTAATTGTAACTTAGGTTAGGATTTATTTTACAGGTAATTTTGTATTTCTTTTAGCTAGGTAGTTATTAAATAGTTAATAACTATTTAATAACTATTCTAAATAGCTAAAATAAATACAAAGTTACCTGTAAAATAAATATAAATCTTAAAATAGCTACAATGTAATTATTAATTACATTGTAGCTATCTTAGGGTTTATTTTACAGGTAAGTATTTAGTTTTAAATAGGAATAATTTATTAAAGTATAGTGTAGTGTTAGGTGTAATTGTAACTTAGGTTAGTTTTTATTTCACAGGTAAATTTCTCTTTATTTTAGCTAGGTAAGCTATTAAATAGTTAATAACTATTTAATAGCTATTGTACCTAGTTAAAATAAATTGAAATTTACCTGTAAAATAAAAATTAATCCTAAGATAGCTACAATATAATTATTATTTATATTGTAGCTATATTAGGGTTTATTTTAAAGGTAAGTATTTAGTTTTAAATAGGATTAACTTAGTTAATAAGAGAAATATTATTTAGATTTATTTAATTAATATTTAAGTTAGGGGGGTTTAGGGTTAGTGTTAGACTTAGGTTTAGGGGTTAATAAATTTATTACAGTGGCGGCGGTGTAGTGGGGGGGCAGGATAGGGGTTAATAAATGTATTATAGGTGGCAACGGTGTGGGGGGGCAGATTAAGGGTTAATAAGTTTAATATAGGTTGCGGCCGGGTCCGGGAGCGGCGGTTTAGGGGTTAAACTATTTATTTAGTTGCGGCGAGGTGCAGGATCAGCAGAATAGGGGTTAATAACTTTATTATAGGTTGCGGCGGAATGGGGGGGCAGGATAGGGGTTACTAGGTATAATGTAGGTGGCGGCGGTGTCCGGGAGTGGCGGTTTAGGGGTTAATACATTTATAAGAGTTGCGGCGGGGTCTAGGAGAGGCGGTTTAGGGGTTACTAACTTTATTTAGTTGCTGGGGGCTCCGGGGGCACCGGTATAGGGGGTAGAACAGTGTAGTTTAGTGTGGGTGCTTAGTGACAGGCTAGCAATAAAGCTGTCAAAAAGCCGAAGAGCAGCGAGATCGGATGAGTGATAACTCTCACAGTCCGCTGCTCATCACCCCGTACTTGGTGCGCGGCTTTTTGACAGATTTATTGATAACTTAGGCAAAATTTTTCAGGTCCGCGGCTCGATGGTAGGCGAGCTTAGGCGGGCGTATTGGGCCGGCGAAGGCAGGTAAGTTGACACGTTGATAACTAGGCCTCATTGTATCTCATTGTGAAATGCAGATCAGTTTATATCAAATTTACACTTTCTCTCAACCGATGCAATGAAAGTTCACACTTTCTAAATACATTAATTAATGTAGCTAAATGTAGATATTACACAATTTAATAGAGATTAATTAATCTTACAACTAAAACATGCATAATGCTTGATGGAAGTAATATGATAAAGCAGGAATATGCTTCTGGGATTTAAAAATACCTGGGATATGTAGAAGGCTATCCTGAGGATGAATTAATCTTAAGTTTTCCATGTAGATAATCAAATGGGCAGACTAGATGGGCCTATTAGTTTGTATCATATTCATTGTCATCAAACGTTGTGTTTCTATGCTTCTGTAGGGAAATTAAAAAAATGAATAGGTTTATCCAAGGGACAAGGGGAGGTGAACATTTTGGAAAATACGCAGAGGTGACCATGTGCAACTTCATGTTTTGTGAATTTGTTTCATTTTTTAACCCTATAAATACTGTAGATTTTTTTTTATTATTGTGCTGTTTATAAAAAGAAGTACAAGGGGAAAGTTTTGGTTTGGTTTCTGGGCCAAAGCTGGCAAACAAATGTAACACACACAAAGGTCTATTTGTGGCATAAAGATTATCAGACAGATTACGAATTTTGCGTTATGGCTGGCTTGCTAATAACTTGCAAGTTATTTCCACTGTTCACCTTTAATAGCGCTGCTATTACAGGTTTGCAAAAAAATGGCTTGTGCGGGTGATATGGCTGCGTTGAGCTCCATGCTTCACCCAAATACAAGCAGTGTTTTGACGTGCTCGTGCAAAAAGCCTAACACCTGCAATCGCGGAGCGTAAAGCTCCGTAATGCAGCCCAATTGATGTCTATGGGGAAAAAAATGTATGTTTAAACCTAACACCCTAACATAAACCCCCGAGTCTAAACACCCCTAATCTGCTGCCCCTGACATCGCTGACACTTTATTAATCCCTAATCTGCCATCCCCAATGTCGCTGCCACCTATATAAATTTATAAATCCCTAATCTGCCACCCCCAATGTCGCCGCCACCTATATAAATTTATTATCCCCTAATCTGCCACCCCCAATGTTTCCACCCCCTATATAAATTTATTAACCCCTAATCTGCCGGCCCCAATGTCGCCGCCACCTATATAAATTTATTAATCCCTAATCTGCCGCCCCCAATGTCGCCACCGCCACTATACTAAAGTTATTAATTCCTGAACCTCTGGCCTCCAACATCACTAACACGAAATAAATATATTAACCCCTAACGTAACTCTAAGTCTAACCCTAACGTAACTCTAACATCCCCTAACTTTAATATAATTAAAATAATTCTAAATAAAACTTACTATTAATAAATAAATAATTCCTATTTAAAACTAAATACCTGTAAAATAAACTCTAAGCTAGCTACAATATAACTAATAGTTAGGTTTTATGTTTTATTTTTATTTCACAGCTAAGATTGTATTTATTTTAACTAGGTAGACTAGTTAGAAAATAGTTATTAACTATTTACTAGCTACCTAGTTAAAATAAATACAAACTTACCTGTAAAATTAAACCTAACCTGAGTTACAATAACACCTAACATTACAATAAAATTTAATTAATTAAATTAACAAAATACATTTTTCTAAATTACAAAAAATAATAAACACTAAATTACACAAAATAAAAAAAAAAGAAATTATCAAAAATAAAAATGAATTACTCCTAATCTAATAGCCCTATCAAAATAAAAAAAGCCCCCCCAAAATAAAAAAAAACCCTAGCCTACACTAAACTGCCAATGGCCCTTAAAGGGGCCTTTTGCGGGGCATTACCCCAAAGAAATCAGCTCTTTTACCTCTAAAAAAAAATGCAAACAACCCCCAACAGTTAAACCCACCACCCACAAAACCAAACCCTGAGCTAAAAATAAAACCCACCCAATAAACCCTTTAAAAATCTAACACTAACCCCAGACGATCCACTTACAGTTTTTGAAGACCGGACATCCATTCTCATCCAGGTGGCAGAAGTCTTCATCCAAGTGGGCAGAAGTCTTCATCCAGACAGCATGTTCTATCTTCATCCATCCGGTGTGGAGCGGGTTCATCTTCAAGACATCCGGCGCGGAGCATCCTCTTCTTCCGACGTCTGTTGAAGAATGAAGTTTTCCTTTAAATGACGTCATCCAAGATGGCGTCCCTTACATTCCAATTGGCTGATATAATTCTATCAGTCAATAGGAATTAAGGGGGAAAAAATCCTATTGGCTGTTGCAATCAGCCAATAGGATTGAGCTTTCATCCTATTGGCTGATCCAATCAGCCAATAGGATTGAGCTCGCATTCTATTGGCTATTCCAATATGGAAAGTAAATTGGTGGAAAATAAGCTCATTTCAATAAATAGCAAGGCCTCCCAATACCTACCCCTGATAGGGAACCCAAAATTTCAAGCAGAGCACACAATTTTAAACAACTTTTCAATTCCCTTCCATTATCTAAATACACACAATCTTTTAATATACACACTTTCTGCTACTGAGCATGTACAAGATTCACAGGCTATTCGTATATGAATATTTGGCTGATAGCAGTGTCACATAATGCATTAGGAAGGAAAATGTAACAAGCTTTGAATTTGAAATTCAAACTAAGGGACCGATTTATCAAGCCCTGTATCGGCCCCAATGTCTCTGTTTCCGCACGAGCCTTTTGGCTCGCTGGAAACAGAAGTTAAGAAGCCGCGGTCTTAAGACCGCAGCTCCTTAACTCGTCCACTACCTCCGAGGCGGCAGACAGTAATCTGCCTGATCACATACAATCGGGTTGATGGACACCCCCTTCTAGTGGCTGATTGGCCGCAAATGTGCAAGGGGTGGCATTGCACAAGCATTCTAGTGGAATGCTTGTGCAATGATAAATGCTGACATGTGCGGTGGACATGATCTGCTACAGCGAATCATGTCTGCTCGCACTTTAATAAATCAGCCCCTAAGTGTTATTGTGTTGTCTCATTATTATGCATTTATTGATTACACTATTTTATTGTGTACAATATGTAAACTATGCTTAATGTGCTTTAATTTTTTTTAATAATTATTAATAATTCTAGATCCTGTAAAATATATATATATATATATATATATATATATATATATATATATATATATATATATATATATATATATATATATAAATATATATATATATACTATGGAATTTTAGTACATCGATAATTATTTACATTTTATATTGAATAAATACATAAAACACCTTAATATAACTCATGTCGGGTTAGCGCACTTGATGTGTACTCCTGTCGGGGTTATTTGCACATAAACAAGCAGTGCGAGAGAATAAACACATAAGTCTCCATGCTTCAAGCAGCATACACAACTTTGAAGTCCTTGTGAGCAGGCTTAGTTTGTGAGCTTGTAAGCACAAATTAAGAAGCAGCAGTCTTAGTGGTCACATCTAAGGATGTGGCTATAAATAAAACTATTAAAAGAGAGTGCAGCAGGTGAAGCAATATCAGAGACTGTGCACCAAGATTCCGTCATTTTGAGGAGGAATTGAATGAAATTATTTCAGGGAAAAAGAGAGATCCAGAAGAGGAAGTGGAGAGGGAATCCTCGTTAGCATGTAGAGATCCCACTCCTGTTGTACAGATGTGGAGGCCCATTTATCAAGCTCCGTATGGAGCTTGAGGTCCCGTTTTTTTTGGCGAGCCTTCAGACTCGCCAGAAACAGCAGTTATGAAGCAACGGTCTAAAGACCGCTGCTCCATAACTATGTCCACCTGCTCTGAGCAGGCGGACAGGAATCACTGCAATTCAACCCGATCGAGTACGATCGGGTTAATTGACACCTCCCTGCTGTTGGTCGATTGGCCGCGAGTCTGCAGAGGGCGGCGTTGCACCAGCAGCTCTTGTGAGCTGCTGGTGCAGTGCTGAATATGGAGAGCGTATTGCTCTCCGTATTCAGTGAGGTCTTGCAGACCTGATCCGCCCTGTCGGATCAGGTCCGCAAGACCTTTGATACATAGGCCTCGTGGTATTTCTGCATGTTTATGCTCTACAACAAGTACACCATTGTTCAAAGCTACATGTCAATCCTCAAAATATATATTACAGAAATGGTGCCATTGAATAGACCAGCTTATTATCATAAATGAATACTGATTATGTGATGATAGTAAAAATAATGACAGATTTTCAGCACACCTATCATGTAGAACATGTTTGCTCAAAGGTGGTCACATCACATATGGTAACTCAACCAAACATGAGACCCATCTTTTTTTTCTTTCATGAACAGATAGAGCAAAACATTTTAAATAACTTTCCACTTTACTTCTATTATATAATTTGCTAAATTCTCTTAGTATCCTTTGTTTAAGGAGCAACAATGCACCACTAAGAGCTAGCTATCACATCAGGTGAGCCAATGACACAAGGCATATATGCAGCTACCAATAACTGACTAGCCCCCAGTAGTGCACTGCTGTTTCTGATCCTACCTATGTATCATTTTTAACAAAGGATACCAAATGAACAAGGCAAATTAGATAATAGATTTGCAGTTGAGATTGTGGTGTTTAGGGGTTATTAGAGTAGGGGACTTATTGTAATGGGGTTAATGCACAAGTGTAGGTGTTAAGTTTTATTTAACATCGCTGCTCCATTGAATTCAATGGGGTTACTGTGATATCACAAACGCAATATTATGTGGTTAACGTTTTGCTCGCATTGGGTTTTCTGTGAGTGCAAACTTTTTATTTTCAACATGTAATACCAGACGTGTGCAAAAAGTTAACCTCTAGCGATGTAAACGCTCAAGTGGGAGCAGTATTTACCGCTCCACTTGTAATCTAGCCCTGAATAATAACAATAAAACTAACAACTACACTTCAAGCAATTTAGGAGTTAATCACAATCCTTTAGAAAAACTTTTCAAATGATTATAAAAAGAAAAGCACCATAAAAGTGAATAAGCTCTTTTTATCAAACTGCGCTTTGCAGCTTTGGAGCACGTCAGAGTCGGCAGCCATTAGGTTAGAAGCAGCAATCATCAGACTGCTGCTTCTAAACCTTTACACTCTGATTTGTCTGTTTGTAATCACCCTGGACAAATCCGACTAGGGTGATTGACAGCCAATCATATGTGAATAGGGTGTTTTATTGTCCAAGCATCTGCTTGTGCAATGTTAAATGCGGGCAGCATATTGCTGCCTGCTGGCCGCAATGTTGGGTTGACAAGTTTGTGGGAATGAACCTTCCTCAGTCTGGCCTTGTACAATCTCACCGCATGGGGATTTTTGTAGATAAAAAATGTGATGTTTTTCTAAAGGATTTGAAAATATTTTAAAAATGTGTATATTCAAAGGAAGTGTAATCTCCAAATATATTTTAGATTGGCTTCATTATTCTTGTTGAATGGCATTTTAAAGATGTAACACACTTTAGGTACCATAATAACAAATAAGTTGTGATTGTTGACATATTCTACACTTTGTGAACTTTTTCATGCATCGTTCTTTATGAACATGCAGTAGAAGATATTTATCAGATAACTCTACAGGCTGATGATTGCATAAAAAAACTACTTCATCAGTTCCGGAATGAGGGATTTTTCTTTGGTAGCACACATCTGACAGTTGCCGTATTTAGATTAGTCATTTGGGAATACAAACCAGATTGTATGTCAAAAAAACATATGTTGCTTTAAATAATTCTTGCAGGCATTTTCAGTTTTTCCCAATGGCAAAGTGTCATGCCATAGGCTAGTCTCTGTAAGTCAGGAGCCAAGTATAAGCAGAGCAATTTCCCATGCTACTGATCCCTACTCCGAGATAGCATCACATTTCCAGCTGCATTTTATTTTGAGGATTTTTAACTTATACATTGTGCTGAAAGAAAAACGCAATATAAATTAAAGGAGGCAGAATCATATTTCTACTCTTTCATTATTATTGCTTAATTACTTAATTCTCACAGCATCAATAAGTGGTGGGCTACATGAATGCACTCCACTTCAAGTTTAAATTACATAGGGCACTGATGCTCTTGTAGTGACAATAAGCATTTGGAGAGGCTATAAACTACATTAATAGCATTACCAAAGGCTGAGTATATCCATATTATCTTTTTTTTTCTTTTTATCAAGTTAATAGGAACAATGTTTGTAACCTACAGTACATCCAATGGTATAACATCATGATATTATATTACATTTGTGCAAAGACAATATATTTTCTGATTATAAAGTTTGTGCATATATATATATATATATATATATATATATATATATATATATATATATATATATATATATATATATATTGAATAGAAGAAGGCACTCACTGGTCTTTTCAAGTGTACTTTATTTCAAAAGCGTGACGTTTCGGGGACACACTCCTCTTCCTCAGACAATTTGTGGGGAGTGTGTCCCCAAAACGTCACGCTTTTGAAATAAGGTACACTTGAAAAGACCAGTGAGTGCCTTCTTCTACTTGATATATTTAACCACTGGCACCCTGGCAGTTGCCATTAAAGTGAGAGTGCTCATTATTGCATTTTATATATATATATATATATTTTGTTTCTAAATAGCTTATATATACATACACACATATACTGTATATATATATATATATATATATATATATATATATATATATATATATATATATATATATATATACAGGGAGTGCAGAATTATTAGGCAAGTTGTATTTTTGAGGATTAATTTTATTATTGAACAACAACCATGTTCTCAATGAACCCAAAAAACTCATTAATATCAAAGCTGAATAGTTTTGGAAGTAGTTTTTAGCTTGTTTTTAGTTATAGCTATTTTAGGGGGATATCTGTGTGTGCAGGTGACTATTACTGTGCATAATTATTAGGCAACTTAACAAAAAACAAATATATACCCATTTCAATTATTTATTTTTACCAGTGAAACCAATATAACATCTCAACATTCACAAATATACATTTCTGACATTCAAAAACAAAACAAAAACAAATCAGTGACCAATATAGCCACCTTTCTTTGCAAGGACACTCAAAAGCCTGCCATCCATGGATTCTGTCAGTGTTTTGATCTGTTCACCATCAACATTGCGTGCAGCAGCAACCACAGCCTCCCAGACACTGTTCAGAGAGGTGTACTGTTTTCCCTGCTTGTAAATCTCACATTTGATGATGGACCACAGGTTCTCAATGGGGTTCAGATCAGGTGAACAAGGAGGCCATGTCATTAGATTTTCTTCTTTTATACCCTTTCTTGCCAGCCACGCTGTGGAGTACTTAAACGCATGTGATGGAGCATTGTCCTGCATGAAAATCATGTTTTTCTTGAAGGATGCAGACTTCTTCCTGTACCACTGCTTGAAGAAGGTGTCTTCCAGAAACTGGCAGTAGGACTGGGAGTTGAGCTTGACTCCATCCTCAACCCGAAAAGGCCCCACAAGCTCATCTTTGATGATACCAGCCCAAACCAGTACTCCACCTCCACCTTGCTGGCGTCTGAGTCGGACTGGAGCTCTCTGCCCTTTACCAATCCAGCCACGGGCCCATCCATCTGGCCCATCAAGACCCACTCTCATTTCATCAGTCCATAAAACCTTAGAAAAATCAGTCTTGAGATATTTCTTGGCCCAGTCTTGACGTTTCAGCTTGTGTGTCTTGTTCAGTGGTGGTCGTCTTTCAGCCTTTCTTACCTTGGCCATGTCTCTGAGTATTGCACACCTTGTGCTTTTGGGCACTCCAGTGATGTTGCAGCTCTGAAATATGGCCAAACTGGTGGCAAGTGGCATCTTGCCAGCTGCACGCTTGACTTTTCTCAGTTCATGGGCAGTTATTTTGCGCCTTGGTTTTTCCACACGCTTCTTGCGACCCTGTTGACTATTTTGAATGAAACGCTTGATTGTTCGATGATCACGCTTCAGAAGCTTTGCAATTTTAAGAGTGCTGCATCCCTCTGCAAGATATCTCACTATTTTTGACTTTTCTGAGCCTGTCAAGTCCTTCTTTTGACCCATTTTGCCAAAGGAAAGGAAGTTGCCTAATAATTATGCACACCTGATATAGGGTGTTGATGTCATTAGACCACACCCCTTCTCATTACAGAGATGCACATCACCTAATATGCTTAATTGGTAGTAGGCTTTCAAGCCTATACAGCTTGGAGTAAGACAACATGCATAAAGAGGATGATGTGGTCAAAATACTCATTTGCCTAATAATTCTGCACTCCCTGTATACATATAAATGTCTGTGCACTAATAATCAGATCAATCTATGCAAAAAAAGGCAATACAGAAGATGTAGCATCAAAGTGTGATTCTATTTAATGAGTGAACAAAAACAAATGCAAAGAAATAGATCTAAATCTGATACATAATCAGACAAAGATACATTTAAAGCAAACATATAAACATAAGACATACTGGGCGTCCCCAGTTAGTAAGGAGCAAAAGATAGATGTCAGTCCAGGTAAGGAGTTAGCGGCCAATCCCATCAGCTTATGACAATCATGCAATGTGTAAAGTTGTAAGCAAAGCCATGGGTATGATAAGAATAGATGCAAGCAATAGAGCAAAAAGCAGTATACAGCAGTTCATGCAAATATAGCAGTGTGGTTTGTCACAAAGTGTAGCAGTTTCAAAGTGATAAAGCAATGCATTTCATGTGCATATGACAGCGTGATGTGCAGAAAGATGTGAGCTTTGTGATTGATATGGCAGTTCATATATTCGGTTTGCCTTGGATAAAATTATATACATCAGTTTAACTCGCCTCAGTGTAATCAAGTGTATGTATAGGGTTAACAGCACTGGCACTCCAGGACCAGGGTCTGCCGATGAATGACAACAATGTGTTATAGTTGCGCTCTATGAGCGATCTCGCCCAATCCGTCCAGAATGACAGGTAGCTTAACAGCAGTCCCGCTGATTAGTGCATACTTTAGAGGAAAGGCATCAGAGTATGGCGGTGTAGCGCTACATCAAAACCAAGGCAATCCCAAATATGATTAAAACCAGCATGCTTGCATTGACTCCGGTCTGGCATCTGACGTCACATCTACATCTACAGGCAACGCTCGTTTCGGGCTCCGCCCTTCAACTTGGCCTGATGTAGCAGGAAAGCCTCCTCCTTTTAAGGCATGACAGGTATACAGAGTAACGCCTACCAAGCGTCACATCTTAACGTACTGGCAGACAAATGGCAATAATGTATATACATCGGACATATTGTCCGCAAGAGTTCTAACAAAGAATATATATTTGCAAACCTGCTAGTACACTAAATA
Organism: Bombina bombina; assembly: GCF_027579735.1. Taxonomy (NCBI): domain Eukaryota; kingdom Metazoa; phylum Chordata; class Amphibia; order Anura; family Bombinatoridae; genus Bombina; species Bombina bombina. The sequence goes on from NC_069504.1 coordinate 589,208,532, forward strand.
TAATCAATGACCCGTACTTGGTCTCATAGTATGTAAAGTGTTGATCAACTGTAATAATTGTGAAATATAGCGGCACAGGTAGAGTGTTGCTATGGAGTATATGTACATTTAGGAAACATTATGACAGGACAAATTGGCCAATATGACTCATCATGGGCTCATTTCATGATTCAGATAGAGCATGTAATTTTAAGCAACTTTCTAATTTACTCCTATTATTAATTGTTCTTCATTGCCTTGGTATCTTTATTTAAAAAAGCAATAATGTAAGCTTAGCAGCCGGCCCAATTGTGGTTCAGAACCCTGGATTGCGCATGCTGATTAGTGACTACATTTAGCCACCAATCAGCAAGCTCTACCCTGGTGCTGAACCAAAGATTGGCCGGCTCATAGGCTTACATTCATGCTGTTTCAAATAAAGATACCAAGAGAACAAAGAAAAATTGATAATAGGAATAAAGTAGAAAGTTGCTTAAAATTGCATGCTCTATCTGAATCAAGAAAAAAGTTTTGTTCAGTATCCCTTTAACTATTAGTGGATCCATTACATTTACATAGGATTCTTCCAGCTATCAACAAATTATGAATCCATTAAATTATCTTATTTTTGGATGAAGCATAAACTAAAGCTGCATAAAAAGGATGTTTTAACCTCAACAATGTTAACTCAGACCTCAATAATATGAGCCCCATTTATTGCCACTTGCCTTTAACTTGTCTGTAAGTCTATTAAATGGGAAGCTGTGTGCAATACAATTAACAGTTTATATATAAAAAGATCATTTCTAAAAATATGTTGTAAATGTTAAAATGTCACTTTTATAACAAGAGTTTTCAGAAGATTGTGATTCCTTACATAATATTTATACATTTATAATACTCCGCTTTTAGCACCCTCCATTGTTGTCTTTTTGTGATTCCTTACATGACTGTTAAGCTTCTTGTGAGTGTAAAGTCAATTTAGCTTAATTAATGACCAGGAGTGTGGCTGATTCCTATAAAAAGTCCTTAGCCTATGCTAATAGAGAAGGACGTTGCAACAATATCCTATTGAATGCAAAAATATACCATAACCAGGGGTCTCATTGTAAGGAACTTTTAACATTGTATTTTAAAATCACATACGAAGGAAAATCCTAATGAGTAAATTATTTGTAGAGCAAAAATCACTTATTAAAATACATTAAGCCTAGATTACAAGTGGAACACTAGTGAAAGTGCAGGGTGCAATATTCACTAAGATTAGCATGTAATCTGGTGTAACAAGTCCATGGTAAAACAGAATAACCAGATACGGTTTAGTGCTTCTGACATCTCTTTAGCTCGCCCTATACTTTCACTGGATAGAGAAGCCTCGCTAAATATCGCTCAAATTACAAGTTCTAAGGTCGAGCAAAACAAATAATAGTAATAAAAAAGTTAGCGTGACATGAAACCTGAAGTTAAGTGTTAGGGCTACAAACAAAGTATAACAAAAGACACATTAAAATAAAGTATTACACAAATGTCTATACTTATTAAATGTAAACATATAAGTTTATTACTGAAATAAATGTATAAAAAGTGGTTTAAAATGATATTTTATATGACAAGATGTTTGACAGGGAAGGACTCAAAGATATTTTATTTATATATATATATATATATATATATATATATATATACAATATATAAGTGCATATATGGGTATGTATCATGTATGTATGTATGTATGCATTATCTTTGTGTGCACATACATATGTAAACATATATGCACATATAGACACATATACAAACAAGCATACAAAAATACACATACATATACAACTTGCGGCCACTTTATTAGGTACAGCTACGTAGTAGCATGTTGAACCTCCCTTAGTCTTCAAAACATCCCAAATTAGTCTAGGTATGGCTTAAATAAGATGCTAAAAAAGTTGTGGAGGTATTGTGTACCATGCTGACATGAGTGTGTCACACAACTCCTGGAGATTTGACGGAGGTGTAGGCCTGCAACAAAATAGCCCTTTCCAGCTCATCCCAAAGATGTTCAATAGGATTGAGATCTGGGAACTGAGTGGGCCACTGCAGCAAAGAAAAGTCATTGTCATGTGGGTTTTGTGCACAGGTGCATTACCCTGCTGGAAGTAACCATCTTCCTAAGGATAAACTGTCAACATGAACGGATGCCCTTGGTCAGCAATGATGTTTAAGTATGCTGTGGCACTCAGATGTGAATCTTGGGGTATCAATGGACCTAACATGTCTGGAATACATTCCCCAAACCATAACAACGCCCACACCACCTTGCACAGTTTTCATCAGACATTAAGGGTCCATGGATTTATGCTGTTTTCACAAAATTCAGAGACTGCCATCAACATCACACACTAGGAACTTCGACTCGTCAGAACAAGCGTTCTTTTTCGAGTGCTGGTGTTGTTGTGCCCACAGAAGGGGTGCTCGCTTGTTCTTCTCTGATAACAACGGCTCCCATCGTGGCCGCTGGCTGTTGTAGCCTATCCGCGACAAGGTGTGCCTAGTGTTGAGTTGCGATACGTTTTTCTCCACACCAAGGTTGAATTCTGATATGATTTGTAGATATGTCATGAACCTAAAAGTTTCGGTTCGTGAACGGCGGACTCGAACTTCCGCAACTGTTTGCGAACCGGCGAACCGGGCGAACCGCCATTGACTTCAATAGGCAGGCGAACTTTAAAACCAACAGGGACTCTTTCTGGCCACAATAGTGATGAAAAAGTTGTTTCAAGGGGACTAACACCTGGACTGTGGCATGCCGGAGGGGGATCCATGGCAAAACTCCTATGGAAAATTACATAGTTGATGCAGAGTCTGGTTTTAAGCCATAAAGGGCATAAATCACCTAACATTCTAAATAGTTTGGAATAACGTGATTTAAAACATCAGGTATGATGTTGTATCGATCATGTAGTGTAAGGGTTACGCCCGCTTCACAGTGACAGACCAAACTCCCCGTTTAAAGGTACAGTCTACACCAGAATTTTTATTATTTTAAAAGATAGATAATCCCTTTATTACCCATTTCCCAGTTTTGCATAACTAACACATTTATAATAATATACTTTTAACCTCTGTGATTATCTTGTATCTAAGCCTCTGCAAACTGCCCATTTTTTCAGTTTTTTTTAAATATTTACACTACTGTTACAACAGATATGAGTGGTGGCACTAGTTGGCAAGTGGGCCTGGCACACACGCTGGCAGGCAGGCAACTGCTATTAGATTACACTAGCAGACTGATGATTCACAGTCAAAAAAGTTTTTTTTTTAAAATATTTACACTACTGTTACAACAGATATGAGTGGTGGCACTAGTTGGCAAGTGGGCCTGGCACAAACGCTGGCAGGCAGGCAGGCAACTGCTATTAGATTACACTAGCAGACTGATGTTTCACAGTCAAAAAAGTTTTTTTTTTTTTTAAATTTACACTACTTTTACAACAGATATGAAAAAATTACACAGACAAAAAAACAAAAAACGACTGATGTTCTAGCCCTAAAAAGGGCTTTTTGGGGTGCTGTCCAAACAGCAGAGATCAGATGAGTCCTTCAGGACTGCAGTGGACACTGAATACACTAGCCTATCAATTTCCCTAAAAAATCAGCAGCAGCTATACTGTCCCTCCTCTCACTAACAATGCAGGATCAGAATGAATCTAAATTGGCTGCTGCCCAGGAGCTGGGAGGGTCTGGGAGGGAGTGTCTGCTGCTGATTGGCTGTAATGTGTCTGCAGACTGTGAGATACAGGGTCAAAGTTTACTCAATGATGACGAATAGGGGGCTATGTTCGCCGGGAACTATTCGCCGGCGAACAATTCGCGACATCACTAATGATTTGCAAATTGGTGGCCGGTCTGTTTGCTTGCACAAGTATAGCCATCCTCATCTGATCTCTCTCATCAACAAGTGTTTATCTTCCACTGTTTTTCTTCCTCTTGTGGGATGTTTTTTGTTTATTGCACAATTCTCGATACACCCTTGAAACTGTGAAACGGGAAAAGTTCAGGAGTACTGCTGTTTCAGATACACTTCATCCAGCACGTCTTGCACCTACTATCATTACACATTCAAAGTACATTAGATCACTTCTCTTCCAAATTCTTTTTGCGGTTTGTATGCTTAACTGATAGTAGGAAGGTTGTACAGCCCTAGTAGGAGGGCTGTACCTAATAAAGTGGTCAATATGTGGTATATATATTTATATATATATATATATATATATATATATATATATATAAATATATATATATATATATATATATATATATATATGTGGAGTTGAGTTTCAGAGTTCAGCGCACATAGAATGGAGAAAAACAAAAACAAAACCAAATTATGGTGCAGTATGTCAGTACTAGGCAATCAAAAACTAAACGTGAGATTTAAATGTGCTCACCTTGTTTAACCTCAAACATGTGAGGTATGTTGGAAGCATGGAGGGATGTAATCCCTATCTGTGGTAAAGATGTTTCCGGCTGGTATGCAGAAACTTTTAGCAGGTGGAAATCTTGATATCCCTGGAGTAGAAATATGTTGGTATTTCAGACAAACTTCTCCTCTCTGGAGTTAGGTAGAGACACTTTAATTCTTTTTGCTGAATTTCTTTCCTTGTGGTTTTTTTGAGCTCTAGATAGCTCACAATATCCGGATGGATGTGGATTCTTAAGCCTGTCAGTGACAGGGTCTGTTGCTGAAGTGTTTGAAGCTTGGTCTCCCTGGACAGGAAGTGACGTCAGAAGTGGGCGTGCCTTTACGCGTTTCGTGAATTACATTCACTTCATCAGTGGGGCAAAAAAGTATTTAGTCGGCCGCCAATTGTGCAAGTTCTCCCACTTAACAAGATGAGAGAGGCCTGTAATTTTCTTCATAGGTATACCTCAACTATGAGAGACAAAATGTGGAAACAAATCCAGACAATCACATTGTCTGATTTGGAAAGAATGTATTTGCATATTATGGTGGAAAATAAGTATTTGGTCAATATCAAAAGTTCATCTCAATACTTTGTTATATATCCTTTGTTGGCAATGACAGAGGTCAAACGTTTTCTGTAAGTCTTCACAAGGTTGTCACACACTGTTGCTGGTATGTTGGCCCATTCCTGCATGCAGATCTCCTCCAGAGCAGTGATGTTTTTGGGCTGTCGCTGGGCAACACAGACTTTCAACTTTCTCCAAAGGTTTTCTATGGGGTTGAGATCTGGAGACTGGCTAGGCCACTCCAGGACCTTGAAATGCTTCTTACTAAGCCACTCCTTCATTGCCCGGGTGGTGTGCTTGGGATCATTGTCATGCTGAAAGACCCAGCCACGTTTCATCTTCAATGCCCTTGCTGATGGAAGGAGGTTTGCACTCAAAATCTCACGATACATGGCCCCATTCATTCTTTCATGTACACGGATCAGTCGTCCTGTTCCCTTTACAGAGAAACAGCCCCAAAGCATGATGTTGCCACCCCCATGCTTCACAGTAGGTATGGTGTTCTTTGGTTTCAACTCAGCATTCTCTCTCCTCCAAACACGACTAGTTGTGTTTCTACCAAACAGTTCTACTTTGGTTTCATCTGACCATATGACATTCTCCCAATCCGCTTCTGGATCATCCAAATGCTCTCTAGCATACTTCAGATGGGCCCGGACATATACTGGCTTAAGCAGGGGGACACGTCTGGCACTGCAGGATCTGAGTCCCTGACGGCGTAGTGTGTTACTGATGGTAGCCTTTGTTACGTTGGTCCCAGCTCTCTGCAGGTCATTCACTAGGTCCCCCCGTGTGGTTCTGGGATGTTTGCTCACTGTTCTTGTGATCATTTTGACCCCACGGGGTGAGATCTTGCGTGGAGCCCCAGATCGAGGGAGATTATCAGTTGTCTTGTATGTCTTCCATTTTCTAATTATTGCTCCCACAATTGATTTCTTCACAACAAGCTGCTTGCCTATTGCAGATTCAGTCTTCTCAGCCTGGTGCAGGTCTACAATTTTGTTTCTGGTGTCCTTCCACAGCTCTTTGGTCTTCACCATAGTGGAGTTTGGAGTGTGACTGTTTGAGGTTGTGGACATGTGTCTTTTATACTGATAACAAGTTCAAACAGGTGCCATTAATACAGGCAATGAGTGGAGGACAGAGGAGCCTCTTAAAGAAGAAGATACAGGTCTGTGAGTGCCAGAAATCTTGCTTGTTTGTAGGTGACCAAATACTTATTTTCCACCATAATATGCAAATAAATTATTTCCAAATCAGACAATGTGATTGTCTGGATTTGTTTCCACATTTTGTCTCTCATAGTTGAGGTATACCTATGATGAAAATTACAGGCCTCTCTCATTTTCTTAAGTGGGAGAACTTGCACAATTGGTGGCTGACTAAATACTTTTTTGCCCCACTGTATATATATACAGTATATATATAAATATATATATATATAATCAATACACAATTTTTGCATAGGAAATTAGCACATCTAGGCAAGTTCCCCGCTTGCTTTTGTAGATGTGCTAATTTCCTATGCAAAAATGTTGTATTGATTTACTTTTGAGACATGGAACATTTCAGATTTTTATCTCCACCATAATTTTTTTTTTTATCTTTATGGTCCGCAGATGCGGATAGGCAGAGTTTGTGAGTTTGTTTATATATATATATATATATATACTCCACAACAATTGCAGCGTCGCGCTCTATCACCTCCTCCTTACACGCTGCACGCTCTCTCACAGCACTTCTCGGAGCTCCAATAGGGGGGGAGGAATGACGTCACCAAGTCTGCTGGATATGCTGCCGAGTAGTTACTGCTTGTCCCACAGTACAGGTATGTAAAAAGATACAGAAGTAACTCAGGCACCTCCAGTAGAATGAGATAAAACGAAAGCTTTATTTAAATCCAAGTGGTAAAAACAGACTAAAGCTTAGTCTATACTGACACAGCCTTAACTTTTAACATACAGTGAATAAGGACTGCTGGGTTCCTGCTGCAGACATGTTTCGTGCTAGGATAGCACTTGTTCACTGCTTACAGGATACCCAGACTCCTCTATGTTTAAATAGGGAATTTCTTAAAGGGACATATACAATAATTCAATCATCCTTATTGTTCATTACATCCTTATTGTTTTTTACAATTCTATGTGAACTTGAATACCAAATTATGATACACTATCTCTAGTTACAATTATTAAATTTTAACTTTTAAATTGTCAAATTTTGTTAAGATTTAGTAAACACAGTATTATCAAAGAGAATTATTTTTATGTATTTAGCAATTTTGTTTAAGATAAACTGTTATACACATACATAAGATAAACTGTTATACACATACATACATATATACACATACACACATTTGAGCCCTTCCCTGTCAAACATCTTGCCGTATCCCATATCCCTTTAAAACACTGATAACATCCTTTTTTTGTTTTTTAGAATAGAAATACTTTAAATATCATTGTTTTTCACTCAGATACAATTTTTTTACATGATTTACAAAGAGCATGCAAATTTAAACAACTTTCCAATGTATTTCTGTTATCTAGTTTGCATCATTCTCTTGATATCCTTTGTTGCAAAGCATACCTAAATATGCTCAGTAGCTGCTGATTGGTGGCTGCACAAAGATGCCTTGTGTGATTGGCTCACCCATGTGCATTGCTATTTCTGCAACAAAGGATTCCTAAAAAAAGTGCAAATTAGATAATATAAGTAAATTGGAATGTTGTTTAAAACTGTATGTTTAAAACTGTATTCTCTATCTGAATTATGAAAGAAAATGTTTGGGTTTCATGCCCCTTTAACTTGAGTGGTGTTAGTGCTCAATACCGTTAATATTTTTGTGATCCACTTGAAATCTAGGCCTAAATATATTCACATCACCTCTCCTTTTAATCATTTGCATATGCCACTAAGAGTTTATGCATATTCCATATACATATTACAAAACTAAATGTTTGAGAGCATAGGTTTTAAAAAAGTGTAAAAAGGCTGTATTATAGGACTTAAACTCCCCAAGTGAAAACAGCAATTCTTTGGGTCTGTACACTCCTAGGGGCATATTTAACAATGTGCGAGCGGACATGATACGAAGTAGCGTATCATGTTCGCTGCACATCGATACCCATCGATAAATGCTGACAGCATATGTGAACTGCTAGTGCAATGCCACCCCTGCAGATTCACGGCCAATCTGCTAGCAGGGGATGTCAGAGCAGGCGGACAGGTTATGGATCAGCGGTCTTTAGACCGCTGCTTCATAACTTTTTGAAAACATCTGTGTTTGGCGAGTCTGAAGGAAACAAGGGACCTCAAACTTCATATGGAGCTTGATAAATATACCCCTTAATCATGTTCAAAAACAATAATCATAATGAAATCACTTTACTAATCATAAAGTCTTTACTTAATAACAAAAGGGGCATGTATATCATACTAAGGGGCCGATTTATTAAATGTCGGACGGATATGATCCGCTGTCGACATTGCACAAGCATTTCTAGTGAAATGCTTGTGCAAAGCCTCCCCCTGCAGATTCGAGACCAATCGGCCGTTAGCAGGGGGTGTCAATCATTCCGATCGTATCTGATCGGGATGATTGCTGTCTGCCGCCTCAGAGGTGGTGGACGAGTTAAGGAGCAGCGGTCTTACAACCGCTGCTTCTTAACTTATGTTTCCAGCGATCTGAAAACTATGGGGGTAGATAGCAGTATCCGCTGCTTGTTAAATCCACCCCTTAGCGCCAGATTACAAGTTGAACGCAAAATATTGCTTCCGCAAAAGCTATATTTGTGCTCATTTTAGTAATACCAGCGCACACAAACGAGTTAGGTGCTATGTGAATGCGAGGTGTATTAGGGACCCAGGTTTTGGGAGAGACCTTGACATGGTACCTGGGCTTGTCCCATTTGGTCAGATGCAGTAACTAACTCTTCCAATTTTGCTTTTAATCTGAGCTGAGTGCTTGCAATTGAGTGCTGGATTTTCTCTGTGTGTTGTATTAATTTGTTTTGTAATTTGTCCTATGAGCCTTGCACCCAGACTTGTCTGGGGTTGACTGCCTGGGACTCTGGGGATGGTACAGCTACCTGTGAGTGCTATGCATGTTACACATGGTCATAGGATGTGTACCCAGTCCAGTCTGAGAGTTTAGTAACCTTCAGTGTTATATATATATGAAATATATATGTATATGTGTGTGTGTGTAGGTGTGTGTGTCTGCATTGGAGCCCTTTATTGTCACGTAGATGAAAACATGAAAAAACATATTTATGCACTATTCTGTTTTTAAGGTTTTTAACTATGTATTTACTGTAACTATTTCACATTCCAATGTTCTTCACATAGGACATTATGTTCTAAGTATTTTTAAATAGATATTCCTATATATATCTGTATATAGTTATACCTATATATAATTTTATATATATATATATATATATATATATATATATATATACATGCATATATATAGTTATATATATTGTACCAAAATACTAAAATACTATCAGATACATAGAAATATGTATTTATGAATACATAGAACATATTCTGCTATGTGAAGAACATTGGAATGTGAAATATTAATATTTTCATGTCGGGTTAGCGCACTTGAGAAAACGTGATCAGGTTTGCGCAGAAGTAGGGTGTTAGTTTTTCCCCCCTTTTCTTGCTCTATTGACTTCTATGGGGGATTACGTTAACAATGTTGCAATATTCTAACATCGGCTTTTTGCAGACGTCGGGTTAGCACTCATGCAAAAACTTTTTATTTTCAACTTGTAATATGCACGTTACCTGACGAACGCAAAAAGCTTACTTCTAGCACAGTTAAATAGCGCTCCACTAGTAATCTACCCTTATATGTATTATTGATAGACTAAAAAACAAAAATACTTTTAAAGCTATCTAAGCCTTCATTTCTAAAATAATTAAAATGTACCATATATATCACCATCAAAACCGAATTAAAATTTTGTGGGAAATTTACACAATTCCTGGTTTTAACATGTAGTGAGAATTACTTCTTTAAATGGGCCTTGCACTGGTATGAACCTCTTTTTCAGTGTATGTGTGATCTGTCCAGACAAAGATGAAGGTTAATACTGCTTAAAGATGAAATATAGACATTCCTTTGCAAAACCACTGTGTTACAGTTTAATTAAAAGAATTCATTAAATAGCTGCCCCATCCAAGGTAATTAGTATGCATAATTTATGCTTTGCTTAATACACAAGGGCAGTAGCCTGAATAATAAACTCAAGTTAACCTTAAGTGGAAAAGATTGAATGGTCACATATTTATTTAGCCTAGGTTTGCAAAAGAGCTGAGGGTAAAAAGGTGAACTCTTCTTTGTGTTAATTAATTAATTTCCTAAAAGAGCTTTGTCTCATAGAGGACAAATATATTTTGTGCGTATCTGCAAATTATATTGATATGTATTAATTACATAATTCTTTCTTTGCATAAAAAATGTATCTGTTTAAAAGAAATTACAAATATACAATAAGTGCATTATAGGTTTTAATGACACAAGAAATAACGATTTCAGATTCTTAAGAAATGTCAAAACAAAATGTGATGCCAATAATGATTTAACGGCAGCCAATAAGAAATATATTTTTTTCTTTTTAATTATAAACATCCCTTGGATGTTTAAAAAGCTAATTTTCTCACTTTGCGCTTCCTAAACTCGGGTTGAAATCAGCTCCGATTGAAATCAATCAAACTGCTAAACAATTTTACATGACACAAAATAACATTTTATTCCTGTTGAACTTTGGCCAAAACTTTTGTCTCACAAAAAGAAAATTAAAGCAGAGAGATGGGAAAAAACTGTGTGAGCAAATATAGGCAAACAAATATTACACATCTTGTGGTTCTGATCTATTTCTGCAATGTCTAAGTAAAATATAAATTTTATATCTATCTATCTATCTATCTATCTATCTATCTATCTATCTATCTATCTATCTATATATATATATATATATATATATATATATATATATATATATATATATATATATATATATATATATATATACAGTATCTCACAAAAGTGAGTACACCCCTCACATTTTTGTAAATATTTTACTATATCTTTTCATGTGACACCACTGAAGAAATTACACTTTGCTACAATGTAAAGTAATGAGTGTACAGCCTGTATAACAGTGTAAATGTGCGGTCCCCTCAAAATAACTCAACACACAGCCATTAATGTCTAAACCATTGGCAACAAAAGTGAGTACACCCCTAAGTGGAAATGTTCAAATTGGGCCAAAAGTGTCAATTTTGTGTGGCCACCATTATTTTCCAGCATTGCTTTAACCCTCTTGGGCATGGAGTTTACCAGAGCTTCAAAGGTTGCCCCTGGAGTCCTCTTCCACTCCTCCATGACGACATCACGGAGCTGGTGGATGTTAGAGGCCTTGCGCTCCTCCGCCTTCTGTTTGAGGATGCCCCACAGATGCTCAATAGGGTTTAGGTCTGGAGACATGCTTGGCCAGTCCATCACCACTTTCTTGTGCATCATCTTTAGAAGAGGCTTCCTTCTGGGACAACAGCCATGCAGACCAATATGATGCAGTGTGCGGTGTATGGTCTGAGCACTGACAGGCTGACCCCCCCCCCAACCCTTCAACCTCTGCAGCAATGCTGGCAGCACTCATACATCTATTTCCCAAAGACAACCTCTGGATATGACGCTGAGCATGTGCACTTAACTTCTTTGGTCGACCATAGCGAGGTCTGTTATGAGTGGAACCTGTCCTGTGAAACCCCTGTATGGTCTTGCCCACCGTGCTGCAGCTCAGTTTCAGGGTCTTGGCAATCTTCTTATAGCAAAGGCCATCTTTATGTAGAGCAACAATTCTTTTTTCAGATCCTCAGAGAGTTCTTTGCCATGAGGTGTCATGTTGAACTTCCAGTGATCAGTATGAGAGAGGGTGAGTGCGATAACACCAAATTTAACACACCTGCTTCCCATTCACACCTGAGACCCTGTAAAACTAATGAGTCACATGACACCGGGGAGGGAAAATGGCTAATTGGGCCCAATTTGGACATTTCCACTTAGGGGTGTACTCACTTTTGTTGCCAACGGTTTAGACATTAATGGCTGTATACTCACTACTTTACATTGTAGCAAAGTGTAATTTCTTCAGTGTTGTCAGATGAAAAGCTATAATAAAATATTTACAAAAAATGTAAACACATATATATTTATTTATATATATATATATACACACCATTACTGAGAATTAATTTAATGTACCATAGAAAATATTATATTTATATTAAAAATAGCTAACAGAATCAATACATTTTTGTACATTAGATGAAATGGCAAATAAATATGCTTAGTAGTAAGTTTATGGTTCCTTGAGTGTAAACAAAAGCATGTAAAAAAGGAAAGGTGGCTACTGAGCATGTGCAAGAGTTTCAACGCGTATACGGACATTAGTCTGTGATTGGCTAGTGGTTGTCACATGATATAGTGGGCCATAAAAAAAATCTACTGTTCAGTTAAGATTCAGACACAGTGGCATATTTATTAAAGTGCGAGCAGACATGATACGATGTAGCGTATCATGTCCGCTGCACATCGATAAATGCCGACAGTATACGCTGTTGGCATTTATGATTGCACAAGATTGTGCAATATCGCCCCCTGTAGATTTGCGGCCAATCAGCCCACTAGCAGGGGGTGTCAATCAATCCGATCGTATTCGATTGGGTTGATTTCTATCCCCCCCCTCAGAGCAGGCGGACAAGTTATGGAGCAGCAGTCTTCATCAGAGCTTGATAATTCGGCCCCTAAGTGTTATTGCATAGACTTTTTATTATACTCTTGTTGATTATGCAATTCTACTGTTTATTGGTCATTTAAAGGGACAGTTTACAATAGAATTTTTATTGTTTTAAAATATAGATAATACATTTATTACACAATCCCAAGTTTTGCATAACAAACACTGTTATATTAATATACTTTTTACCTCTGTGATTACCTTGTATCTAAGCATCTTCTGACAGCCCCCTGATCACATGACTATTTATATATTGACTTGCATTTAGTACTGCGTTGTGCTAAATCTTAAATAACTCCTCAGGCGTGAACACAATGTTATCTATATGGCCCACATGAACTAGCAGTCTCCTGTTATGAAAAGCAAATACAAAATCTTGTGATTAAGAGGTTGTCTATAGAACCTTTGAAGCAGGCAGACATGTAGAGGTTTAAATGTAATAAAGTATATTAATCTAGCAATGTTAGTTGTGCAAAGCTGGGGAATGGGTAGTAAAGGCATTACCTATCTTTTAAAACAATAACAATTTTAGTGTAGACGGTCCCTTTAAATAATTGTATTTTCCCTATAAATAAATTCATTAGAATTGTGTGTACAGTGACTCGTATATCGATAGCAAAATACTGGAAGGTGGGAATCCCGGAGAGAATGGAAGTGCTAGGGAGAATTAGAAGTATGTTTAGCTTATGCGATACTGCAGCATACATACAAGACGAGGTGGAATCTTTCAATAGAGTCTGGTTTTATTGGATCCTTAATGAAAAACACATATAGGATAAGCTACCAAGCAAGGGAGAAAGAAACAGTAGATTAAGAGCAGCGGTAGATACTGCAAATGAGAGTACTCAGTGGGCTCTGTGGATGTTTAAGATGTGGAGATTTCGTAAGAACTGTTTATTGATAATACAACAAATTAAAGGATGAAGCGAGCTGGCATTATGGTTATATAGGGTATTTAGGTTTATTGTTAAACATTGTTAGACCTTTAAAAATTGTAACAATTGGACTCATGTTTCTACTGGAGCTTCAACTCGTAATACACAGTGAAGACTGGCTAAAGAAAATGTTGATTTGTAAAATGCAGTACAATGATGAGAAATGTGTAATAGAGGCTTTACAGTTGTGATTTATTTATGGTATCTGCTATTGATATAGAATGTGTATTGTACCAATTGTTCAATAAAAAAATATTTCAATCTAAATAATTGTATTTTCAAATGTATTTCTAAAATTTGACATAAATGTGATGCCACAATCAAAGATCGTGCAACAAAAAATAAAATAGTAAATAATAAAAGCTTGAAAAAGCTTACATAGCGAAACGATCGTCAGAACTAATATCTCTCCAGTGCATCTCTACACTTGCATAAACACCAGGGGGAGGAGCAACTCAAACTTGTGATCAGGTGGACGGTTTAGCGGTTAAGATTCTGCTGCCCTAATCCTCTTGCATCCAGGACTGGAGTTTGCTTTTTTGAGCAATAATAGTAATTTGTTGCTCTATTAACCTCTGTGAATGGTGTACAATAAGCATTTGTGACACTTTTATTATGTTTTAATAAATTATTTTAACTACATTTCCGTGAGAGTATTGTTTACCCACCAGTTTAAAGTGGGTGTGCGCATTTCCTTGAGCTTGGTCATAAGCTCCAACCCATGTGAGTAGGCATTTGTTCACAAGCTGAACATATATCCTGCATAGTGTTACAGAGTTACACTATATTGCAATCTTTTGTTTCCTTTCTTTGAGAACATCTAAAGATACTGAAAAGTGGAAGATCCCCAGAAAGAACACACATATCCTTATATGAACTTTTATTATTTACTATTTTATTTTTTGTTGCACGATCTTTGATTGTGGTATCACATTTATGTCACATTTTGCTTTTGTTTGTGATATTTGGTATTTTTAATTTATTTCTAAAATTTACAGTTGTTAAAATTAACTTAGTAACTGAATGATAATAACTATAGTAAATTTCATGTTTACAAATTAATATATTACACTTTAGAAGTAATAATTTTAAACTTTTAAATATTCCATTATTCTCATTAAAAAATATTCAGATATTTTCTTTCAAAAACATTTAAATTCATTCAAAAAAGTCACAGGGTCTATTTGGAGTTATCAGCTTTCTTTCTTGAATATACACCATCTTTACATGCTGTTTGATAAACAAAAAATTGAAGAGAAATGTATTTGTATTTCAGATAGTAAGAAACACTGGTACACATGAAACAATATTGTTTTGTTTGAACTGTGATGCAATGGTGAGCTCATGTTTACCAGGACAGTTCTGGGTCATGAGGTCATTAGTGTTTAAATAGTTGTGCTTCCATATAGGTGTGTTTAACATTTTTTTCAAAATGAGACTTGTGGCAGTTGAATAGTGCACTCTTTTTGAACTTTCTGACACTACTTGTTTCTAACACCTTGTTAACTCGGTTTTCTCAATTATGAACCTTTGACTTTGCCTGAAGTAAAAGTAGACAAAGCTTTACTGGCAGCATACCCTAAGGATGTATCATTGAAGTCAAACTTTCTATTAGTAATTGCTTACAAGACATTCAAAAGTCAAACAGGACAATCCTTTCCTAACCTTCACAGGTCTATAAATAGTTTAAATAAGTCATTTATCAAAATATATTAAGCTGGAAACCCAAAGGGAATAACACCTGATGTGTCAAAGGAAAAAAAGACATTACTGTAACATAGTACAACTGGTGTCCATACCTTTCCTACTTTTACAATAGAAGTTCTTTGGCATTATCTTAACAACTGCTACAATACTGCTTAAAGGGCCATAATACCCAAATGTTTAAACACTTTAAAGTGATGCAGCATAGCTGTAAAAAGCTGACTAGAAAATATCACCTGAACATCTCTATGTAAAAAAGAAAGATATTTTACCTCAAAAGTTCCTCAGTAGCCACATCCCATTGTAAATGATTTCTAAGCAGCATTTTAGTGTGTCTGTCCTAGGACAGCTTAGGGGATGAGCCTTGTGAGCTCTCATATTATTTCACCAATCAGGTAAAGGAAGCTTACTATGAAATCTCATGAGAGTTAAGTCAAATCTCATGAGATCACAGTAAGAGTTCATGACCTCAGCACTGCTGATGCTGATTGGCTGCTGTTCATTTCTTCATTTTTTTTTAATTTTTACCTGCAGCTGGGAGCAGGTGAAGTATAACTTTTTACACAGAACTTACGCTGCTGAGCTGAGGAGATTGTGAGGTAAAATATCTTCCTTTTTTACATAGAGATGCTCAGGTGATATTTTCCTGTCAGCTTTTTACAGTTATACTGCATCAGTTTCAAGTGATTTAGCATATGAGTATTATGTCCCTTTAATATAAAACAAAGATATAGTTTTATGTACACAAATAAATAGCACCAAATGTGATATTATAAGTGGATTTTAAGCAGAGCACCTAAACGAAGTCAAAAATGTATTAGCGTACTCTATACATCTTATGGATAGTTCAGGTAGTATATTACAAGTGGTGAGTTAAGTGCTGCTTTTAAGTGCAAACTAAAATACTTATGTAAAATGTAGCTCTTTTTAACACCTGAAATAATCCATTATTATTAATAGTATAGCAAAGAACTACAGGAAGAACTCCACTACTTGTGCACCCTCGGTTTATTGCACAATTGGCTTAGCGCTAGAGTGATATTTGACATGAATTGTACTGCATTCCCCCATAGAAGTCTATAATGTGAGGGAGTTAGCGCACCAGTGCTATCCGACATGCAGATATTAGCTTACAACCAAGCCTATTGCTTGTGCGGTAAAAAATAACTTTGGTAATATGAGATCAAAAATAGAAGTGCTACTAATTGTGTTTGAGTGACGTTAAAGCACAGTAGCACTAAATGTTTGTTCTCCACTTCTAATCTAGGCCTATAATATATAATCTAGACCTATAATGTATATTTTGCTTTTCTTTAATGTACTGCGGTGTTAGTGAAAGGTTTTAAACTATTAAGTGAATATTGTTATGATATACTATATTTTGCTTTAAATGGTAAAACATCCTTGAATCATATTGTGAAAAATATATCACAAATATTGACAATCTACAGTAAGAGGCTATTCATCATTTTCAAACTATTCCACTGATTTAAATATATTTGCAGATATACAGTATTCCACAGAGAAAATTAGTTTTTTACCTAATACAAGCTAAACACAAATCCAAAGTGTCAGCTTCATATATCAGGCAATTAATTCTAGTGTTTATTTTTGGGAAGATGAAACATTTTACATATATTTACTTAGAAAACTGCATGGTTCCTCTAGAATAAATAAGGGTTATAATTTTAGACCAGAAAACCTACAGTTTCCGAGGGCTGCTCATCAATTTCCAGCTGTATTAATGAGCAAAAGAGCTGAGACAGTCATTCATACTGTCTTTATGATAAGACTAACCTACAGGGCAAATCAAGATTAAGGACAAAGGGAAGACAAATTTGTGTTTAAACCTTCACTGTTATCTAATAAATCATACTCCAGCTCTGAAGCTGTGAGGTTCTGAAAGTAGGACAGCACTAGATACAGGAGTTTTAATTCAGAAAAAATCATTAAAATTTAGCATATTTTGACAAGTATTTCACACATAAAAATCATTTGTTGGTAATTATAAATGGTGTAGACAAAACCTTGCCTTGATTTAAATACAGTTAATATTTGCTAACAGCAACCATTTTATTATAAATTGTTTTATGGTGGTAGCAAGGGAAAAACACAATATACTTTCTCTTTACTTTTTTACATCAGAACATTTTCTACATAGAACATATAATTAAAGTGATATTAAACTGTATGAGATTGTAAAATAAAGGGGTAGATTAAAAATCCTTCTAATGCCGTTTATGAGTGGGGGGGGTTTACTCTAGATTCACTATCCAATCGATACCAACATTTCCGTATTAGGAAAAGTTAACCCGTATGATGTATGGACAAAAATGTCTTTGGCAAACACAATCCTCCAAGCCAAGGGTTTAATACTTGATGTCAGCAATAAATTGGTTAAATTGAATTTAACACACAAAGGATGTTGATAAAATGTAAAGTTAGACTTTTTGAGATGTTTGCAAATATTTAAAGATGATTTGGAATAATTCTATTATTTTGCACATGTGAAAGGGCCACAGATACAATTTTAGACGTATATACTGTATGAAACAGGGCGGAATTGGCCTACTGGGAAACCCGGAAGATTTCCCAGTAGGCTGCAACTGCTAGGGCCCTCCTGGTTCCTCCACTGAGCAACACTTCACTAAAACACAGGGTTGCTTTTTTTTTAACTGCCCTGCTGCTGGCACGTGCATTATATTTATACAGTACCTGAGCATGGTTGATCACACAGGAAGTAGCCTATAACCTTGGCCTGATTTACATCTATGAATCTAGCCCTTCCCTCCCCCTTCTACCTCCCAAGTGCGGTGCAAGCTCACTGGGAGCAACTTAATCTACAGGCAGAACTGGCAGTGAACCAGGTAAGAGGGGTAAGTGAATTGTTTATTGTTAAATGAACGTGTGCTGATGTGTAGGACAGGACAAGTATGCTTCCAGTACCCACACTCCAGGTCACAGCAGGACTTGGGCTTTTTTTAACTTCTTTTCTTTCTCTTTATATTTTCAAATCCCTTTTCTCTCTTTCCTCTCTCTCTCTCTCTCTCTCTCTCTCTCTCTCTCTCTCTCTCTCTCTCTCTTTCTTTCTCTCTTTCTCTCTACTTTCTCTTCATTCTCTTTTTTCTCTCTTTCCTACTCTCTATCTTTCCCCCCTCCAATTTTTTTTTCTTTCACTCTCCTTTTTCTTTCTCCTCTCTCTGTGCTGGTTAAACTATTGTGTGTGTATATACTGTATATATATATATATATATATATATATATATATATATATATATATATATATATATATTAAATAAAAGAGGTGTGGATGGAAAAAATAGCAAATATTCAAGTGTTGAAGTGTAGAGATTGCTCAACCACTTCTTCTGCAAGTTTGAAAAAACAAACTCACTAATTTAAAAATAGTATATACTATTGGTGCAGACCCATATAATTATTATATTGCACAATAATAAGAAGAGAAGAATGACACATAATAGTGGCATTCACCAAAGACTGGGAATTCAGCACTCTTTTTGAAAAAAACACTTGTAGAAAAATTACTTTCAGAAAAGTGGTTTTAATGTATGACAAGCGGGTCCAGACCAATTCAGATCCACCTTGGCAAAGTAAAAATAATGCAAACAATAACCAAAATTTACAGTAACAATTAGTTAACCTAAAATTAACAAAAAAATAGTTACACCAATGGGCCGGCCCAAATGTTACCCATGCAGAGTGGAGCTATACACATATAAATACGTCATGTGAATTTATCTGCAATAAGTTCAACAAAGTGCTGTAGAAGGAAGGAGAGCTCACAGGTGTATATCAGGCCTTTAAAGGTTTTAGTAAAAACTGAATCACCAAAAGTCAGAGCATATTACGTTCCTAAATACAGAACTTGTCATGCTTATATTAAAGGGACAGTCAACACCAGAATTTTTGTTGTTTATAAAGATAGATAATCCCTTTATTACCCATTCCCCAGTTTTGCAAAACCAACACTGTTATATTAATACGCTTTTTACTTCTGTGACTAACTGGTATCTAAGCATCTTCTGACCGCCCCTAATCACATGACTTTTAGTTATTATCTATTGACTTGCATTTTAGCCAATTAGTGCAGTGTCTGCCACTAGCCACGGGCGTGATTACAATGTTATCTATATGGCTGACATGTACTAGCTCTCTCCTGCTGTGAAAAGCTAATAAAATAGAGGCGGCCTTCAAGGGCATAAAAATTATCATATGTGTCTTCCTAGGTTTGCTTTCAACTAGAATACCAAGAGAACAAAGTAAAATTGTTGATAAAAGTAAATTGGAAAGTTGTTTAAAATTACATGCCCTATTTGAAAAATGAGAGGTTTTTTTGGACTTGACTGTCCCTTTAATAGTTGTAAGCGAAGCAAGTTCAAAACATAACAAGGTAATATTGCACAGCACAATCTGAAACAATCAAAGCTGATTCTAAATCAAATAGGCAAAAAGAAGCTTAAAAAGGATTTCTTAAGGGACTTAAGATGTTGAACAGTCTTTCAAATTTGTACCAATAATAACAGGTACAAAAGTCCCCAAGGTGAATCAAGCACTATTTGATATTATGCCCAACAGTAGAAAGAGAGCAGGTCTTTGTCGAGTGAGCATTAGACAAGCGGTATGCGGTTGTAAGCTATTAGGGAGGTGTAATAGATAGAGATGGGAAAAGTCACTCAAGCAGGGACAGAAGCAAGTATTCAGCGGGAGGTCAGGTTAATGCAGCGTGGATTAGCAAGCAAAACAATGCACAAATGTCAAGCCGGTCAGGAAAGGGAACAGGAGGGCACTTGCTGTGTAAATAGTACCCCTCTGTCAACTGCACCCTTTCCAAGCTATCTCAGTTTTACCAGTAACCTCGGCGTTGCTCCAATTTTCCTTAAAGGACCTTACACCAGCCGTTCCTCTGCTTGAGTAGTCGACGGACGTCTGATATCCTCGAAATGATATCTGTTACACCTCGTTTAGCGTTTTAGATGCACTCTCCATGTACACACAATCACGCTAAAGAACTTTCCTGCTTGATTCCTCTGTGGCGCTCAATTACAGCGAAGGGCTCCAACAAACAGCATGGACTACACGTGGGTCGGCTAGCCAATCGCCGACACGTGTTTCACCCTTACGTCATCAAAGGGACGGGGCTTCATCAGGGAATCGAGCAGGAAAGTTCTTTAGCGTGATTGTGTGTACATGGAGAGTGCATCTAAAACGCTAAACGAGGTGTAACAGATATCATTTCGAGGATATCAGACGTCCGTCGACTACTCAAGCAGAGGAACGGCTGGTGTAAGGTCCTTTAAGGAAAATTGGAGCAACGCCGAGGTTACGGGTAAAACTGAGATAGCTTGGAAAGGGTGCAGTTGACAGAGGGGTACTATTTACACAGCAAGTGCCCTCCTGTTCCCTTTCCTGACTGGCTTGACATTTGTGCATTGTTTTGCTTGCTAATCCACGCTGCATTAACCTGACCTCCCGCTGAATACTTGCTTCTGTCCCTGCTTGAGTGACTTTTCCCATCTCTATCTATTACACCTCCCTAATAGCTTACAACCGCATACCGCTTGTCTAATGCTCACTCGACAAAGACCTGCTCTCTTTCTACTGTTGGGCATAATATCAAATAGTGCTTGATTCACCTTGGGGACTTTTGTACCTGTTATTATTGGTACAAATTTGAAAGACTGTTCAACATCTTAAGTCCCTTAAGAAATCCTTTTTAAGCTTCTTTTTGCCTATTTGATTTAGAATCAGCTTTGATTGTTTCAGATTGTGCTGTGCAATATTACCTTGTTATGTTTTGAACTTGCTTCGCTTACAACTATTAATATAAGCATGACAAGTTCTGTATTTAGGAACGTAATATGCTCTGACTTTTGGTGATTCAGTTTTTACTAAAATCTTTAAAGGCCTGATATACACCTGTGAGCTCTCCTTCCTTCTACAGCACTTTGTTGAACTTATTGCAGATAAATTCACATGACGTATTTATATGTGTATAGCTCCACTCTGCATGGGTAACATTTGGGCCGGCCCATTGGTGTAACTATTTTTTTGTTAATTTTAGGTTAACTAATTGTTACTGTAAATTTTGGTTATTGTTTGCATTATTTTTACTTTGCCAAGGTGGATCTGAATTGGTCTGGACCCGCTTGTCATACATTAAAACCACCTTTCTGAAAGTAATTTTTCTACAAGTGTTTTTTTCAAAAAGAGTGCTGAATTCCCAGTCTTTGGTGAATGCCACTATTATGTGTCATTCTTCTCTTCTTATTATTGTGCAATATATATATATATATATATATATATATATATATATATATATATATATATATATATATATATATATATAGATTTATTTATATATATATAGATTTAGTACAGACCTCACTCCAGAATCCTTCCTCCAGCCCTGGGTGCACCAAACATATTCACAGCAGCACAAAGGAAGAGCACTCCACGGGTCTTATAAACAGTAAAGTGTTATTTATAACAAGACCCGTGGAGTGCTCTTCCTTTGTGCTGATATATATATATATATATATATATATATATATATATATATATATATATATATATATATATATATATATACAGTATATACACACATACATATATATATTGAAGACCAATCCTTTAGTCCTTAAAAAATAATTAAAAATGTATATATATATATATATATATATATATATATATATACCTGTATATACTGAGAGAGACAGTCTCAACTAAAAATATGGCTAGCCATCAATTTTTCTAGATTTTGCTTTTTATACCCAGTCTGGACCTGATATGAATATATGGTCTAAATTAGTTTAACATATATTCACCTCTATTATATAGTCCCTCAATAGTGGGTGGGACAGACATTTTCCTATGTATTTGTATTTAAAAGACAGACACATAATATCTTATACAGCCAATGAAATCTGCAAGTAAACACAAAGAAATTGAAATCATGATTGCAACATCAAGAAATGTCGTTTAACAGTATTGATAGTTATATCTCGTATTTAGGAACAAGGTGTGAGCAAAGTTTGGAAATCGTGGTCTATGCAGTGGTTTTTTGAAAACAAGGTTTCTACAGTGAGTTCTGCAGCTTTGGACTACCCTTAAAACCTCGTCACTTAGCAATTTTACAGTGTGAGATCTGTTACAAACTTGTTATAGAAGATGAGATAAGTTGAGGACACTTTCTTCTTATGCAGAATAAAATCCTACACTATTCTTCTTTGTTTTAGATGAAAATCTCGCCAAAATGAAAAATGTGATTTTTTTTTAAAGAAATTTAAAGAAATTAAAAATATTTTAAAAGTTTAAAAGACATAAATGATAAAACATGCACAGAAAACCGATCATGTCCATAGCCAAATGTCATTCTTATTGTTTAATACATAATAAAGACAACTATATCTAACTGCAAAACACAGACTCCAGTCTCTTCTTTCTCCCTATTATTATTTCTGTGATCGTCATCCATTATCGGCAGTTCCAAGTGCCCTTGTGGAAAAATGGAGATCAAATCTCATGTTTGTTAACAATCTCCACTGTGTTGGACATCGAAAGATAATGGACATTCTCATTTTCCTAACACTGAAAAACAATTGGTATCAATCCCAAACTGTCGAATTATGTGTAAATAAAAAACTTTGCAATATACTTTCATTATTTATTGTGTCCTATTTTCCACTAATTTAACTGTGAAAATTGTTGGTTTTCTAAATTCTACTGAGTTTCTATAATTGAATGGGTACGTTTTTCTGTTATCTCACTCTCCCGCTAAAAACAATTAGGGATATATATATAGCAAGTAGAAAAAATGGCACTCTCTGGACTGGTATAAAAAATTACCTTTATTAATACCAATTAAAAAGCGGCATAACGTTTTCGGGATTCTTACAATCCCTTTGTCAAATGCCTAAACATAATTCACCTCAGTGAATCTAAAAACAAATGTTTGCATGAACATCCAGCTCAGTTTAAATGCACCTAAGGAAAACCGCAAATTCCACAAGCGTCTCATGTGTATGACGTCATCCTGTAATGCCACGTACATGTTTAGAGATCGGTTACCTTGGTAACCATGTAAACATAGTGACGCCACACGGAAAAGTTGCAATGCTATCTCCAAACACACGCCCCCACTGGTAACACCAACCTCCACATAGACATCACAAATGTGACGCCCCAGGGGGTGGAGACCCAATGTTAGGATGGATGTCATAGTGACGAGTCATACACAACCTTCTCATAGCATTTATACATTTCAAAGGTTATACATATATACACATCGCAGTATGAACTTATATTGTAATATGCATACAAATAAACTATACAACATTAGTGTGCATCTAGTCAATTGTATGTGTTAACAGGTTAACGGACACCTAACGTTACTTCCTATTATATTTCCCTATAACAATATGATCAATTGACAGACTCAGGAAATAATCTATATTTTACTTAACCTATGATGAGCTATTAAATACAGACCCTATAAATTACAGAAACTAAAAAAAGAGAAGAAGATACATCCTCATCTCATAGATAATCAGATTTAGACCTAAAACATGATGTATGTCTTCAGTGCCAGTTGATGAATGGTAGAAACCATCTAGTATGTCCATATGTCATAACGGATCAATTACCATAAAAAGGACTATAATCCATAAATGTGTTTAAGCCTTTAGGTATTACTGTGTCCAAATCATGAATCCATCTTGACTCTTGGTGTAAGAGCAAGTTATCCCTGTTGCCACCTCGTGCCAAAAGTGGCACATGATCAATGATCATTGTACATAGACTGGATACACTATGCTTCAACTGTAAACAATGTCTAACGACAGGTTGGTCCAATTCACCTTCTTTTAATGCCTTGTGGATAGCTGAGCGATGATTCGCCATACGCTCTCTAAAGGTGGTTACCATCTCACCGAAGTATACCAAAGCACAGGGGTACATGAGGATATATACAACATGATCGCTGGTACAAGTGAGCCTGTGGCGAATGGCATACCTTTTGTTGGTATGAGGATGCTGGAACGTTGCTCCTTTCAACATGCTATTACACGTAATGCAATTACCGCATGGAAAACATCCTTTCTTCGATGTATGTAGCCATGTATCTTTCTGATAACAAGCCATTGGATCCGTTTTAACCAGCAGGTCTCTCAAATTCTGTGCTCTTCGATATACCATCCTTGGTGCCCTCATATTGCCAAATGGTAAGGATGAATCAGACTCAACCAGTCCCCAGTTCCTACGTATTGAGTGGGCCAACTTCTGATGTGATGCTCCATAGGTAGTCACAAAATTAACCGAAGTTTGCTGTACTTCACTATTCTTCTCCCGTGTTTGTCTTTTAGACTTCCTTAATAGGTTCTCTTAAGTATCCAGAACCAAGTGTGTGTCATATCCTCTTGCCATGAGCTTATTGGCCATCTCATCGAGCTGTATTATCATAGTAGAATACTCACTGTTGTTACGTATCACTCAAGTGAGTTGAGATGTGGCAATACTCTTTTTCTGATGGTAGGGATGGAAGCTAGTGGCTAATAATAATGAGTTCCGATCAGTGACCTTACTATATAATGAGGTACCAATCTACATTGATAATCTTCCACTACCTTAAAGATGTTCAAATCCAAAAAATGTTTGATCTTAACATCAAACTCCAATTTGAAATGTATGGGACTAATTACTTCATTCAGGCATTTAACCCATTATGTTAATTTAATTGCTGTACCCCTCCATATCAGAAAGACATCATCTATGTATCTAGTGTAATATTTGACATGATCATTAGACCAGGATTTCAATATGTGCTGCTCATACCATGCCATATACATGTTCGCATAGGTAGGGGCCATATTAGAGCCCATAGCTGTGCCAGATACCTGTAAGTAATATTCTCTTTCAAATTTGGATGTGCACCCTGGCAAATATATGATTGAGGAAGGACTGTGCTTATCCTGTTGGGACTTTGATATATATATAACAGGCAATAAATTTAACTGTCCAAACGATGATGTGGGAAACATAAAAATATCTAACAGGGTTTCCACAAAGCCGTTTCCACAAAGCCGTTTCCACAAAGCCGTGTTTGCACAAAAATTGATGGCGCCCATTACTTTAGAGAATCTAGAGTATTTTGTAGAAATTAAAACTTTACAGTTTAATATTTAAGCAACTAATATGATTGTAAAAATAGCATCTAATATTATTGAAAGGCTGATCTTTGCTTTAAATAAACCATTATGTCTTGCATGTATTCATTTTTAATAGCACTTTCATTAACTACAAAATATTTACTCTTCTTGCTTTTTTCTGATAGTTTGATCCTACTGACAGTGCACTGGAGTTCCAGTGATGTCATGCAAACCATTTGCATTTCTTTCCTAAGCTTACTTAGAAGTGCAAAACAATCCTCTTACTTAAAGGTTTATTAAACACAGTAGAATTGCATAATCATAATAAGCAATTGACCTAGTCAACTGCCAACTCTTCAACAGGACCAAGGCTTCCTGACTTTAGTAGCCCCCGAGGTAGATGCTACATTTTCTCTCTTGTTAATTTCAGAGATACAGCTCCAAGTCGTATACATTAGTATGATTTGAGGGGGCTAATTTTGCTTTGCATACTACTAACTAGGGTATATTAATCAGTTCTGCCTTAAGGCCGTCCCTGCCAACCAAGAACCCCTGATATATTCTGAGAACCATTGGAGGACTGGTAGCAAAGAACCAACTTCAGTTGGCCCAGGGGTGGAAAATGGCTGGAATAATTGTAAAGCCAAGTATCTGCTTTGGTCAGAAAGTATTTTTCTCCCCTGCTGATGAAGCAATGCAAAGTTCATATGACCAGAATTGGATCTGGTATCATCATCATCTCCCAGATGGTTTAAAGGATGACTGCCTGAGTTTGTCCATATATACTGTATTTGTTAAAACAGCATTCTTTTTGTTGGTAGGCCAAATTCTCTTTTTTTTAAGAGTGTTAATCATATCCATACATACAGTATATCTCTAAATGGAGAGCCATGGTTTCCTAGGTATTACTTAATGAAATATAAAAAAAATAAAACAACCAGGTATTAGCTGTCATGAATGAACATGCCAAATTTTTTTCTACCTGGTTTGACCTAAAAACAGGTCCTAGATTGGCTGTCATGTTACTGGAAACAACTGAAATTATATGTAAAAATAAACAAGATGTTAGATTTAGGGGTTATTGAGTAATAAAGTATCTTTTTTACCTTTCCTATCTTGATCTTATTGGAAATGGTGACATTTTTAAAACATGTTTAAAGGGATAGTAAAGTCCAAATTAAACTTTCATGATTCGGATAGGGCATGTCATTGTAAACAACTTTCCAATTTACATTTATCATCAAATTTTCTTTGTCCTCTTGTTATTCTTAGTTGAAAGCTAAACCTAGGTAGGCTAATTTCTAAGCCCTTGAAGGCCGCCTCTCATCTAAATGCATTTGACAGTTTTTACAGTTAGAGGGCATTATTATTCTTTATTATTCTTTTTTATTTATAAAGCGCCAACAGATTCCGCAGTGCTGTCCATGGGTAACAAAGAAAAAAGGACAGTACAATATGAGACACCAGACAAAATTTAACAAACAAATACAGGGGGAATTGGGAGCAATGTTCCCGTGGGAACTTACAATCTAAATGGGTAGGAGGGTGAGAAACAGGAGGTGGGGACTGCAAAGGTGGGAATGATGTTAGTGTAGGAAAGGTTGGGGGAAAGTCTGGCAGCTCAAGGAAGTGCGTTCCAGAGGGTTGGTGCCGCACCCAAGAAGTCCTGTAGTCTAGCATGAGAGGAGGTGATGGTAGAAGAGGCAAGGAGAAGATCATTGTCGGATCTTAGGAGACGGGCTGGAGTATATATGTTGATGAGTGAGGACAGGTATGGGGGGGCTGCATTGGTAAGGGCTTTGTAGGTCAGAGTGAGAATTTTGAATTTAATTCTGCTGTGAATGGGGAGCCAGTGAAGGGACTCACAGAGGGGTGCAGCAGATACAGAGCATCGGGATAGGTGGATTAGCCTAGCCAAGGCATTTAGGATGGATTGAAGGAGGGAGAGAGGGAGGTCAGTTAGTAGGTTGTTACAGTAGTCAAGCCGGGAGATTACTAGGGAATGGATTAGCTGTTTAGTAGTTTCAGCACTCAGAAAAGGACGAATTTTGGAGATATTGCGTAGGTGGTTGCGACAGGATGAAGAGAGTGATTGGATGTGGGGTATGAAGGACAGATTGGAGTCCAGTGTAACTGCTAGGCAGCGGACTTGGGGTGATGGGGAGATAGTGGTGTCACCAAGAGTGATAGTAAAGTTAGAAACTGGAGTAGAATAAGATGGGGGGATAAGAAGAAGCTAAGTCTTGGAAATGTTGATTTTCAGGTGATGAGAGGCCATCCAGGAAGAAATTCCAGATAAGCAGTCGCTGATGTGGGAAAGGACAGAAGGAGAGAGTGCAGGGGTGGATAGGTAGATCTCAGTATCATCAGCATATAGGTGATAGTTGAAGCCATAGCTACTGATAAGTTTACCCAGTGAGGAAGTATAAATAGAGAAGAGTAGAGGGCCTAGAAGAGAGCCTTGAGGTACTCCAACAGACATAGGCAGTGGAGAGGAGGAGTCACCAGCAAATGAGACAGAAAATGACCTATTAGAGATATAAGAGTGGATCCAGGAGAGGGCAATGTCACAGAGCCCAAGGGAGCTGAGAGTCCGTAGGAGCATTCGTTCATGTGTTTCATATAGATAACACTGTTCTCAAGCACATGAAGTTTTTTAAGAGTCAGCACTAATTTCCTGAAATGTAAGTCTGTCAAAAGATCTGAGATAAGGAGGCATTCAACAGAAGCTTAGATACAAGGTAATTAGAGAGGTAAAAAGTATATTTCTGTTTGTTTCTAACGCTTTCAATCTTCTAGCAATTACTGAAACCTGGCTTTCTCCCTCTGACACTGCTTCCATTGCTGCTCTAATGCACGGCGGTCTCCACTTTAGCCACACACCTAGGCCAGATGAGAGACATTGTGGCGGTGTTGGAATCTTACTGTCCCCCTCCTGCTCCTATCAGCACCTCCATCCTCATCCATCTCTCTCCTTCTCCTCCTTTGAAGTCCACTGCATCCGCATTTTCTCTCCCCTCTCCCTCAAGGTGGCAGTTATCTATTGCCCCCCTGGACCAACCTCCCAATTCCTCGACAACTTTGCTGCCTGGCTTTCTCACTTTCTCTCTACAAATACACCTTCTATAA
This sequence comes from Bombina bombina, assembly GCF_027579735.1. Taxonomy (NCBI): domain Eukaryota; kingdom Metazoa; phylum Chordata; class Amphibia; order Anura; family Bombinatoridae; genus Bombina; species Bombina bombina. The sequence goes on from NC_069504.1 coordinate 589,237,281, forward strand.
TCCTAGGGGACTTCAACATCCCCATTGATAACCCATCTACCCCTGCTGACTCTAAACTTCTCTCACTCACAAACTCCTTTAGTCTCTCACAATCCACCCTATTCCCTACTTACTGTGACGGACACTCTCTTGATCCCCTTCTGATGTCACCTGTCGCCCATTTCCCATCTCAAACCACCATCTGCTCACCTATAATCTCAATGTACAGGCTAAACCTATTTATACCCCCCAGCTCTGCACCTGTAGAAATCTGCACACTGTGGATCCTATCCAACTTTCTAACCTTATTTAAAAATGCCTTCCCCACACTTCCACGGTATCCTGCCCTGACCTTGCTACAAGCTACTATAACAATGCTCTCTCCTCTGCACTTGACACCCTTGCTCCTCCACAAATACGCAAAACCCCAAGTTGTCCGCTCCAGCCCTGGCACTCTCAGCAAACACGATATCTACAAAAATGCTCCTGTGCTGCTGAACATGCCTGGAGGAAATCCTGCTCTGAACCCGATTTCCTACACTATAAGTTCATTCTTTATTCTTACTCTTCTGCCCTTCACTTAGCCAAGCAAAACTATTTCTCTTCTCTCATATCTTCTCACTCCTCAAACCCTAAACGTCTCTTCTCCACTTTCAACACTCTCCTCTATCCACCTGCACCAACCCCTCATCTGACTTTAGTGCTCAAGACTTGGCAGACTACTTTTTCAACAAAACACTTACCATCAGAAGTAACATCCCACTACAAGACTGCAACCTTTCATCTCCGCCCCCGGTCACCCCCTCCAACACTCTCAGTACCTTCCCCCCAACCACTGAGAATGAATTGAGTTCCCTAATATCTTCCTCACACCTCACTACCTGCCCCCTTGACCCTATCCCTTCACATCTAATACCTTCTCTGTCTTCTACCCTCAACCCAGCTCTTACTCACATATTCAACTGATCCCTTACTACTGGTTCATTTCCATCATCCTTCAAACATGCAAAAGTCACCCCCATCCTCAAAAAACCCTCCCTCGACCCCAATTCTCCTGCAAACTATCGCCCCATATCAGTACTTCCGCTAGCTTCTAAAGTCCTGGAAAAACTAGTTTTCGATTGCCTAACACACTTCCTATCCTCCAACTCATTGCTTGACCCCCTGCAATCTGGCTTCCGCCCACAACACTCAACTGAGACTGCCCTCACCAAGGTTACTAACGATCTTCTTTCTGCTAAAAACAATGGCCACTTTTCTATACTTATCTTACTTGACCTGTCTGCTGCCTTTGACACTGTTTACCATCCCCTCCTCCTACGGACTCTCAGCTCCCTTGGGCTCTGTGACATTGCCCTCTCCTGGATCCACTATTATCTCTCTAATAGGTAATTTTCTGTCTCATTTGCTGACGACTCATCTTCTCCATTGCCTCTGTCTGTTGGAGTACCTCAAGGCTCTGTTCTAGGCCATCTACTCTTCTCTATTTATACTTCCTCACTGGGTAAACTTATCAGTTGCTATGGCTTCAACTATCATCTCTATGCTGATGATACTCAGATCTACCTACCCACCCCTGCACTCTCTCCTTCTGTCCTTCACTGTCAGTGACACCACTATCTCCCCATCACCCCAATTCCACTGCCTAGGAGTTACACTCGACTCCAATCTGTCCTTCATACCCCACATCCAAGCGCTCTCTTCATCTTGTCGCAACCACCTATGCAATATCTCCAAAATTCGTCCTTTTCTGAGTGCTGAAACTACTAAACAGCTAATCCATTCCCTAGTAATTTCCCAGCTTGACTACTGTAACAACCTACTAACTGGCCTTCCTCTCTCCCACCTCTCCCCCCTTCAATCCATCCTAAAGGCCTCTGCTAGGCTAATCCACCTCTCCCGACGCTCTGTATCTGCCGCACCCCTCTGTGAGTCCCTTCACTGGCTCCCCATTCACAGCAGAATTAAATTCAAAATTCTCACTCTGACCTACAAAGCCCTTTCTAATGCAGCCCCTCCATACCTGTCCTCACTCATCAACAAATATACTCCAGCCCGTCCCCTAAGATCCAACAACGATCTACTCCTTGCCTCTTCTACCATCATCTCCTCTCATGCTAGACTACCGGACATCTCTCGTGTGGCACCAACCCTCTGGAACGCACTTCCTCGAGCTGTCAGACTTTCCCCCAACCTCTCCTCCTTTAAATGCTCCCTAAAGACCTTCTTGTTCAGGGAAGCCTATCACCAAATCAATAACAAATGAATTCCACTTGTCTAATTGTTGCCCTCATCTAACTTCACACTAACATCATACCAACCTTTGCAGTCCCCATCTCCTGTTTCTCACCCTCCTACCCATTTAGATTGTAAGTTCCCACGGGAACAGGGCTCCCAATTCCCCCTGTATTTGTTTGTTAAATTGTGTCTGGAGTCTCATATTGTACTGTCCTTTCATTCTTTGTTACCTATGAACAGCGCTGCGGAATCTGTTGGCGCTTTAAAAATAAAGAATAATAATAATAATATTTCTATAATAATAATAATATTGGTTATGCAAAACTGGGGAATGGTAAAAAATGGATTATCTTTCTTTTTAAACAATAAATGTTGTGTTTACTATCCCTTAAACAGTTTAAGACTTACTGTTTGGAGATGAGGTGCAGCCAGTTGTACCAATATAGTGTAGACCTAAAGGATCCATAAACTTGGGTAGAAATGTGGTAGTTCCTCTAATCTATGGGCTGGCTTATGAGGCTTAAATCACTTAAGCATGAACTTAATGAGTCCTAAGGTCAAAAGTAGCTGAGTATACTAACTTTTCTTAGGATCTGGAATCAAACTGTGTCTATGAAATATGCAGAAGAAATATCAATTAATAATGTGGATAGCAAGCTACCTACATTTTAAAGTACTAATCTAAGATGAATAGGTACAAAAGAAACATAGCACACAGTATCATTTGTTTTTGTACTGGACAGATAGCTCAGCATGCTAAGGCACTGTGGCTGAGCTCTGTACCAACCAAAGGGTTGCAGGTTTGATCCCCGGTGAGGTCCACTCAGCCTTTCATCCTTCCGAGGTCGATAAAATGAGCAGAGCCTTGAGACTCTTACGGGTGATTAGCCGCGCTTTACAAGTAAATACATACATTGTATGTGTAAGTAGCACCAATCCTAATACCTCAAATTTTAACTCATTTTAATATAATAACTATAAATAGACTTGGTTTTCTGTAAATAGCCATTAACTTACTTTTGGACTTGGTTTTCTGTAAATAACTATTAACTTACTGTTGAAAAAGTTAAAATGTATGCTCATATTTACTACATAATAATAGATTATACACACCTATATTACAAGTTTTGCACTAAACAGGGTACGAAACGAACACAACAAAAGTTGCGTTATTTCACCATCTATAGCGCTGCCATTACGAGTTACTGAAAAGCCTCTTTGTGCATGCAATACCTGAATTAACACCTGAAGTGCGGAATGGCGATCGCCGTAACGCAACCCCATTGATGTCTATGGGGAAAAGAAAGTTACATTTAAACACCCTAACATAAACCCCAAGTCTAAACACCCCTAGTACGGCCCTCGACATCGCCAACACCTAAAGTTATTAACAAAAATCTGCTGCTCCTGACATCGCAGACACTAATAAAAGTTATTAACCCCTATTGTGCCGCTCCCAACTTCTCTGCCACTATAATAACGTTATTAACCCCTATTCCGCCGCTCCCCGACATTGTCGCCACTATAATAAAGTTATTAACCCCTAATCTGCCGCCCCTGACATCACTGACAATAATACAAACTATTAAACTCTAATCCAACGCTCCCTGACATTGTTTCCTCTATGGCTTCCCAAATCTCCGCCACTAAATAAACCTATTAACCCCTAAACCGCTGGCCCCCCACATCACAAAACACTAAATTAAACTATTAACCCCTAAACCTAACACCCCCTAACTTAAACTTAAAATTACAAAATATCTCTATTTAAATAAATAAAAACTTACCTGTGAAATAAAAATAAACCTAACATTAAACTATAAATTAACCTAACATAACTAATCTAATAACATAAAAAATACTACCAATTAAAAATACTAAATTACAAATTTAATAATACCAAATTCTACGAAAAATTTATAAATTTTTACCAAGTTTACCAAAAATAATTAAAACTAAAATCACGAAAAATAAAAAACACTAAGATTACAAAAAAATAAACAAAATTATCGAATATAAAAACAATTACACCTAATCTAATAGCCCTATAAAAATAAAAAGCCCCCCAAAATAAAAGCACCCCCTATCCTACAATAAACTACCAATAGCTTTTAAAATGGCCTTGTGTAGGGCATTGCCCTAAAGAAATCAGTTCTTTTAACTGTAAAAAATACTAAGTCCCCCTAACAGTTAAACCCACCACCCAACCAACCCCCCAAAATAAAAAAAACTAACTCTAAAAAAAACCCTAAGCTACCCATTGCCCCTAAAGGGGCATTTGTAGGGGCATTGCCTTAAAAGGGCATTTAGCTATTTTGCATTGCCCTTAAAAGGGCATTTAACTCTTTTTCCAAGCCCAAAGCCCTAATCTAAAAAAAAAAACACCCCAAAAAAACCCCAAAAAACTAACACTAACTCCAGAAGATCTACTCACGGTTTCTAAAGTCCAGACATCCATCTCCATCCAGGAGGCGAGGTCTTCATCCATTCCAGGGGCGTCTTCTATCTTCATCCAGGCGGCACGGAGTGAAGCCATCCTGGAACCCGAATACATCCTGCGCAGATCGTCCTCTTCATACGGTCGCCGCCGTACACTGAAGTTGAATGCAAGGTAGCCGTTTCTAAATGGCGTACCTTGCATTCCTATTGGCTAATTTGATTCTTCATATTCAAATCAGCCAATAGGATGAGAGCTTCTGAAATCCTATTGGCTGTTCAAAACTGCCAATAGGATGAGGGCTACTTAAATCCTATTGGCTGTTCAAATCAACCAATAGGATTTCAGTAGGTCTCATCTTATTGGCTGCCGGGATGTAGATAGAAGGTGCCCCCGGGTGGATGAAGACCTTGCCGCCTCGATGAAGACCTCGCCGCCTGGATGGAGATGGATGGTTTTTTTTTTTGGGTGGGTTCTTTTTTAGATTAGGACTTTGGGCTTGGAAAAAGAGCTAAATGCCCTTTTAAGGACACTGCAAAAGAGCTAAATGCCCTTTCAAGGGCAATGCCCATACAAATGCCCCTTTAGGGGCAATGGGTAGCTTAGGTTTTTTTTAGAGTTAGGTTTTTTATTTTGGGGGGTTGGTTGTGTTGTGTGTTTTACTGTTGGGGGGACTTTGTATTTTTTTACAAGTAAAAGAGATGATTTCTTTAGGGTAATGCCCTACAAAAGGACTTTTTAAGAATTTTTGTAGGATTTGTTTTTTTTAGTTGTAATTTGGATTTTTTAATTTTTTTCTTACTGTTAGGTTTTTTTAAATTTGTAATTTAGTATTTTTAATTGGTAGTATTTTTTATTTTATTAGATTAGTTATGTTAAGTTAATTTATAGTTTAATGTAAGGTTTATTTTTATTTCACATGTAAGTTTTTATTTACTTAAATAGAGTTATATTGTAATTTTTTTTATTTAAAATTAGGGGGTGGTAGGTTTAAGGGTTAATAGTTTAATTTAGTGTTTTGCGATGTGGGGAGGCGGTGGTTTAGGGGTTAATAGGTTTATTTAGTGGCGGAGATGTGGGAAGACGGAGGTTTAGGGGTTAATAACTTTATTTAGTGGTGGAGATATCGGGGAGCGGCGGAATAGGGGTTAATAACTTTATTACAGTGGCTGCGATGTTGTGGTGCGGGGGAATAGGAATAAATATATTTATATAGTGTTGGTGATGTGGGGGGCGGCAGATTAGGCGTTAATAACTTTATTGAATAGTCGCGATGTGGATGGGCATCAGATTAGGGGTTAATAGCTGTATTATAGTGTTTGCGATGTGGGAGGGTGGCGGTTTAGGGGTTAATAGGTAGTTTATGGGTGTTAGTGTACTTTGTAACACTTTAGCTATGAGTTTTGTGAAACATTTTTGTTACACAAAATCCATAACTACTGCTTTCAGATTGCAGTATGGATTGTGTCGGTATAGGTTGTAACACAAGCATTTTAGCCTCACTGCACAACCTGTAATACCGGCGCTATGGAAATCCCATGCAAAAACATCATTTCTTTCATGTAATTGGCAAGAGTCCATGAGCTAGTGACATATGGGATATACAATCCTACCAGGAGGGGCAAAGTTTCCCAAACCTCAAAATGCCTATAAATACACCCCTCACCACACCCACAATTCAGTTTTACAAACTTTGCCTCCTATGGAGGTGGTGAAGTAAGTTTGTGCTAAGATTTCTACGTTGATATGCGCTTCTCAGCATTGTTGAAGCCCGATTCCTCTCAGAGTACAGCGACTGTCAGAGGGACGTGAAGGGAGTATCACCTATTGAATACGATGATTTCTCTAACGGGGGTCTTTTTCATGGGTTCTCTGTTATCGGTCATAGAGATTCATCTCCTACCTCCCTTTTCAGATCGACGATATACTCTCAAATTTACCATTACCTCTACTAAGAACTGTTTTAGTACTGGTTTGGCTATCTGCTTTATGTGGATGGGTGTCTTTTGGTAAGTATGTTTTCATTTACTTAAGACACTCTCAGCTATGGTTTGGCACTTTATGCAAATTATATAAAGTTCTAAATATATGTATTGTACTTATATTTGCCATGAGTCAGGTTCATGTATTTCCTTCTGCAGACTGTCAGTTTCATATTTGGGAATATAAACACTTTAAGAAATGTATTTCTTACCTGGGGTTTAGTCTTTTTCAATTTGACTACTTTTTGCATTTGCGGGTATTAGGCCTGCGGGTGCGTCAAATGTCAGACTTTATTACGTCATTTTTGGCGCGAACTTTTTTGGCGCGGGAAATTATGTTTTTGACGCAACTTCGTCATTTCCGGCGTCATACGTGACGTCGAGACCTTTCACGCGGCAGCGTCATTAGTGACGCAAGTGTGTCATTTCCGGTCATTTTTGGTGCCAAAAAAGTTTGTTACGTTGTGCGTCATACTTGGCGCCAATTTTTTCTTCATTATTTCAATACCCCATTGTTGTTTGCCTCCTGTTTTCTTTTCTATCAAGAGGCCTATGCTTTTGCATTATTTCCCATTCCTGAAACTGTCATTTAAGGAAATAGATAATTTTGCTTTATATGTTGTTTTTTCTCTTACATTGAGCAAGATGTCCCAATCTGATCCTGCCTCTGAAGTTTCTGCTGGAACATTGCTGCCTGACATGGGTTCTACAAAAGCTAAGTGCATTTGTTGTAAAATTTTAGAAATTATTCCACCGAATGTCATTTGTAATAGTTGTCATGATAAACTTTTACATGCAGATAGTGTTTCTATCAGTAATAGTACATTGCCAGTTGCAGTTCCTTCAACTTCTAATGTGCATGATATACCTGCAAATTTTAAAGAATTTGTTTCTGAATCTATTATGAAGGCTTTGTCTGCATTTCCACCTTCTAATAAACGTAAAAGGTCTTTTAAAACTTCTCATTTAGCTTATGAAATTTCAAATGACCAACAACATAATAATTCATCCTCTTCTGATGAGGATCTATCTGAAACAGAAGATCCTTCCTCAGATTTTGACACTGACAAATCTACTTATTTATTTAAAATAGAGTATATGCGTTCTTTATTAAAAGAAGTGTTAATTACTTTGGATATTGAGGTAACCAGTCCTATTGACGTTCAGTCTAATAAACGTTTAAATGCTGTTTTTAAACCTCCTGTGGTTTCCCCAGGTGTTTTTCCCATTCCTGAGGCTATTTCTGATATGATTTCTAAGGAATGGAATAAGCCAGGTACTTCCTTTATTCCTTCTTCAAGGTTTAAGAGATTGTATCCTTTACCAGCAAAATCTATAGAGTTTTGGGAAAAGATCCCCAAAGTTGATGGGGCTATTTCTACTCTTGCTAAACGTACCACTATTCCTATGGAAGATAGCACTTCCTTTAAGGATCCTTTAGATAGGAAGCTTGAATCTTATCTAAGGAAGGCCTATTTATATTCAGGTCATCTTCTCAGACCTGCTATTTCTTTGGGTGATGTTGCGGCTGCATCAACTTTCTTGTTGGAAAATTTAGCGCAACATGAATTGGATTCTGACATATCTAGCATTGTTCGCTTACTGCAACATGCTAATCATTTTATTTGTGATGCCATTTTTGATATTATCAAAATTGATGTTAGATCCATGTCTTTAGCTGTATTAGCTAGAAGAGCTTTGTGGCTTAAATCTTGGAATGCTGATATGACATCTAAATCTAGATTACTATCTCTTTCTTTCCAAGGTAATAATTTATTTGGTTCTCAGTTGGATTCTATTATTTCAACTATCACTGGAGGAAAAGGAGTTTTTTTGCCTCAGGATAAAAAACCTAAGGGTAAATCTAAGGCTTCTAACCGTTTGCGTTCCTTTCGTCAGAATAAGGAACAAAAACTCAATCCTCCTCCCAAGGAATCTGCTTCCAGTTGGAAGCCTTCCTCAAATTGGAATAAATCCAAGCCATTTAGGAAACCAAAGTCTGCCCCTAAGTCCGCATGAAGGTGCGGCCCTCATTCCAGCTCAGCTGGTAGGGGGCAGATTAAGGTTTTTCAAGGATTTTTGGATAAAATCTGTCCAAAATCATTGGATTCAGAGCATTGTCTCTCAAGGGTATCGAATAGGATTCAAAGAAAGACCTCTTGTGAGAAGATTTTTTCTCTCACGCATTCCTGTAAATCCAGTAAAAGCTCAGGCTTTTCTGAAGTGTGTTTCAGACCTGGAGTCTTCAGGGGTAATCATGCCAGTTCCTCCTCAGGAACAAGGTTTGGGGTTTTATTCAAACCTATTCATTGTACCAAAGAAAGAAAATTTGTTCAGACCAGTTCTGGATCTGAAAATGTTGAATCGTTATGTAAGGGTCCCAACTTTCAAGATGGTGACTATAAGGACTATTCTGCCTTTTGTTCAGCAAGGACATTATATGTCCACAATAGACTTGCAGGATGCATACCTTCATATTCCGATTCATCCAGAACACTATCAGTTTCTGAGATTCTCTTTTCTAGACAAGCATTACCAATTTGTTGCTCTTCCATTTGACCTAGCAACAGCTCCAAGAATCTTTTCAAAGGTTCTGGGTGCCCTACTATCTGTAATAAGAGAACAGGGTATTGCGGTGTTTCCTTATTTGGACAATATCTTGGTACTAGCTCAGTCTTTACATACTGCAGAATCTCACACGAATCAACTAGTGTTGTTTCTTCGGAAACATGGTTGGAGGATCAATTTACTAAAAAGTTTCTTGATTCCTCAGACAAGGGTCACCTTTTTAGGCTTCTAGATAGATTCAGTGTCCATGACCCTGTCTCTAACAGACAAGAGACGTTTAAAATTGGTCGCAGCATGTCGGCTCCTTCAGTCTCAGTCATTCCCTTCAGTGGCTATGTGCATGGAAGTTTTAGGTCTCATGACTGCAGCATCGGACGCAATCCCCTTTGCTTGTTTTCACATGAGACCTCTACAGCTTTGTATGCTGAATCAATGGTGCAGGGATTATACAAAGATATCAAAATTAATATCCTTGAATCCCAATGTACAACACTCTCTGACATGGTGGATAGATCACCATCGTTTGGTTCAAGGGGCTTCTTTTGTTTGCCCAACCTGGACTGTGATCACAACAGATGCAAGTCTTTCAGGTTGGGGAGCCGTTTGGGGGTCTCTGACAGCACAAGGGGTTTGGAAATCTCAAGAGGCGAGATTACCAATAAATATTTTAGAACTCCGTGCAATTCTCAGGGCTCTTCAGTTCTGGCCTCTACTAAAGAGAGAACCGTTCATTTGTTTTCAGACAGACAATATCACAACTGTGGCTTATGTCAATCATCAGGGTGGGACTCACAGTCCCCAAGCTATGAAAGAAGTATCTCGGATACTTGCTTGGACGGAATCCAGCTCCTGTCTAATCTCTGCGGTACATATCCCAGGTGTAGACAATTGGGAGGCGGATTATCTCAGCCGGCAGACTTTACATCCAGGGGAGTGGTCTCTCCATCCAGATGTGTTTTTTCAGATTGTTCAGATGTGGGGGCTTCCAGAGATAGATCTCATCGCCTCTCATCTAAACAAGAAACTTCCCAGATACCTGTCCAGGTCCAGGGATGTTCAGGCGGAAGCAGTGGATGCGCTGACACTTCCTTGGTGTTATCAACCTGCTTACATCTTCCCGCCTCTAGTTCTCCTTCCAAGAGTGATTTCCAAAATCATCATGGAACAGTCTTTTGTGTTGATGGTGGCTCCAGCATGGCCACACAGGTTTTGGTATGCAGATCTGGTTCGGATGTCCAGTTGCCCGCCTTGGCCACTTCCGTTACGGCCGGACCTACTATCTCAAGGTCCGTTTTTCCATCAGGATCTCAAATCATTAAATTTGAAGGTATGGAAATTGAACGCTTAGTTCTAAGTCATAGATGTTTCTCTGATTCAGTGATTAATACTATGTTACAAGCTCGTAAATCTGTCTCTAGAAAGATTTATTATAGAGTTTGGAAGACTTACATTTCATGGTGTTCTTCTCATAAATTCTCCTAGAATTTTGCAGTTTCTTCAGGATGGTTTGGATAAGGGTTTGTCTGCAAGTTCCTTGAAAGGACAAATCTCCGCTCTTTCTGTTTTATTTCACAGAAAGATTGCTATACTTCCTGATATACACTGTTTTGTACAGGCTTTAGTTCGTATTAAGCCTGTCATTAAGTCAATTTCTCCTCCTTGGAGTCTTAATTTGGTTCTGAGGGCTTTACAGGCTCCTCCGTTTGAACCTATGCATTCTTTGGACATTAAACTACTTTCTTGGAAAGTGTTGTTCCTTTTGGCTATCTCTTCTGCTAGAAGAGTTTCTGAGCTATCTGCTCTTTCTTGTGGGTCTCCTTTTCTGATTTTTCATCAGGATAAGGCAGTCTTGCGGACTTCTTTTCAATTTTTACCTAAGGTTGTGAATTCTAACAACATTAGTAGAGAAATTGTTGTCCCTTCTTTATGTCCTAATCCTAAGAATTCTTTGGAGAGATCCTTACATTCTTTGGATGTGGTAAGACCTTTGAAATATTATGTGGAAGCTACTAAAAATTTCAGGAAGACTTCTAGTCTATTTGTTTTATTTTCTGGTCCTAGGAAAGGTCAGAAAGCTTCTGCTATTTCCTTGGCTTCTTGGTTGAAACTTTTGATTCATCAAGCTTATTTGGAGTCGGGTCAAACCCCGCCTCAGAGAATTACAGCTCATTCTACTAGATCAGTCTCCACTTCATGGGCTTTTAAGAATGAAGCTTTAGTTGATCAGATTTGCAAAGCAGCCACTTGGTCCTCTTTGCATACATTTACTAAATTCTACCATTTTTATGTATTTGCTTCTTCGGAAGCAGTTTTTGGTAGAAAAGTTCTTCAGGCAGCTGTTTCAGTTTGATTCTTCTGCTTTTTGATTTAAGTTTTTTTCTTTCAAAAGTGAAAATAAACTTATTTTTGGGTTGTGGATTATTTTCTCAGCGGAATATGGCTGTTTTTGTTGTATTCCCTCCCTCTCTAGTGACTCTTGAGTGGAAGACTCCACATCTTGGGTATTGATATCCCATATGTCCCTAGCTCATGGACTCTTGCCAATTACATGAAAGAAAACATAATTTATGTAAGAATTTACCTGATAAATTCATTTCTTTCATATTGGCAAGAGTCCATGAGGCCCACCCTTTTTATGGTGGTTATGATTTTTTTGTATAAAGCACAATTATTTCCAAATTTCCTTTGTTGATGCTTTCTACTCCTTTCTTTATCACCCCACTGCTTGGCTATTCGTTAAACTGAATTGTGGGTGTGGTGAGGGGGTGTATTTATAGGCATTTTGAGGTTTGGGAAACTTTGCCCCTCCTGGTAGGATTGTATATCCCACATGTCACTAGCTCATGGACTCTTGCCAATATGAAAGAAATGAATTTATCAGGTAAATTCTTACATAAATTATGTTTTTTTTGAGTGCGGGATTGACATTGCGTTACAGGCTAAAATTCTTGTGGTATAGCTATGCCGACATTACTTCCAATAGCAGTGGTTTCTAAAGATTCCCACCACTTAAGTGCCCACCACTTTCTGCCAAGAAAAAAAGGATTATCTCATTGAAGAAAATAATAATGTAATAAAGTTATCTATCAAGGAATAAATATGTCAAATACTTATTTTAGTTTTTCTGCTTAAGCAGATAAACATTTTGTTTCAATGGCATAGCCACAGAATTCTAGCCTTTCTCACAAAAAAAGTTATTTTTTTCCTGGTTAACACCCTAATAATTCTTATATAAACCTAGTAAATTGTTCTATGTCCTGGCCCTCTAAAATATGGTTAATTCTCCTACATGATGTATCCAATGACAATACCCGCTAAATCTAACCTAATCCTCCTCAAAAAAACCTTCCTTATCCCACTTACACTTCCTTATCCCTCTATCAGTAACTGGGCTTCTATGTGACCTTTCCTCAATAGCCACAAACTCCCATAATAGCAAATCAGAACAATGGCAAGCTCAATTTTAATAGTTAGACCACCTTCTCAAAATGAGTAAATGTTCAACTAGGGTATGAAACGTAGTGGGATGGGTGACTGTTGAGGATCATTTAGACATACGTGTGGATTTGAGAGAAGGAAATTGCATTTGGGATGATAGTTTTGGGGGTCAGTCATTATTTTTAGGGTTAATAGCAGTGGGGTAAACAGTAAAGCCCAATTTAGGGTTAACAGCAGTGGATTAGGTGGTTAAGGCTAATTATGGTAGGAGAGGGATTCAGTCTGCATTGAATGTGGTTTCATTGTGGTGAGGTATATCTAGGTATCTAGGTGTAATTCTGGTGGGGATGGTGTAATTCCGGTGGGGATGTATTTGGTCACTGTCGATTATTTTTGATTGTAAATGTAGAATTTGTGGTATCACTTTATTGTGAAGGGGTAAAACCACTTAAGAGGATAATTTACTTTTCTATTTATCCTTGAGTTGTTTTGGCTGAAAGCTGTTGCATGCCTAAAGGGACAGTCTACAATATAATTTGTATTGTTTTTAAAGATAGATAATCCCTTTATTTCCCATTCTCCAGTTTTGCATAACCAACACAGTTATATTAATATACTTTTTACCTCTGTGATTACCTTGTATTTAAGCATCTTCAGACAGTCCCCTGATCACATGACTTTTTATTTATTATCTTTTGACTTGCATTTAGTACCGTGTTGTGCTAACTCTTACATAACTCCCGGGCGTGAGCACAATGTTATCTATATGGCCCAAATGAACTAGCAGTCTCCTGTTGTGAAAAGTAAATAAAAAAGCATGTGACAAGAGGCTGTTTTTAGTAGCCTAGTAACAGGCAGAAATTTATTTATTAGTATTATTATACTTTATTTATGAAGCACCATCATATTCCGCAGCGCTGCCCATGGATATAGTTCATTTAAATAAAACAATAATATAAAACTTCTAAGAGACAGGACAAAATTTACAAACACATACAGGAGGAATTGAGGGCCCTATTTCTGTGGGAACTTACAATCTAGAAGGGTAGGAGGTTGAGAAACAGGAGGTGAGGACGGCAAGATTGAGAAAGATGTTAATGCAGAGTTATTTAAGGGAAATGTTGTTAGGTAAGAGAAATATTATTGGGTTGGGTGGTAGGCTTCTCTGAACAGAAAAGTCTTCAGAGAGCATTTAAAGGAAGAAAGATTAGGGCAAAGCCTGACAGCACAAGGGAGAGTGTTCCAGAGGGTAGGTGTTGCACGACAGAAGTCCTGCAGTCTAGCATGAGAGTAGGTGATAGTCGCAGATGCAAGGAGCAGGTCATTGTTGAATCTTAGTGGGCGGGCTGGAGTATACTTGTTAATTAGAGAGGATAGGTAGAGGGGAGCGGTGTTGGTGAACACTTTGTATGCAAGGGTGAGAATTTTGAATTTTATTCTGCTGTGTATGGGGAGCCAATGAAGGGACTTGCAGAGAGGTTCAGCAGATACAGAGTGACGGGAAAGGTGGATCAGCCTGGCAGAGGCATTTAGGATGGATTGAAGGGGGGAGAGGCGGGAAAGAGGAAGGCCAGTAAGTAGGTTATTGCAGTAGTCAAGTCGGAAAATAACAAGGGAGTGGATTATTTGCTTTGTGGTGTTAGCGCACAGCAGGGCCGGCCCTAGCCATTGCGGGGCCCAAGGCAGGATGACAAAATGGGGCCCACTTTCTCTCCGCCTCCAACCCCGCCCAGTTTCCGCCTCCAACTCTTCCCAGTCTCCACCTCCAACCCCGCCCCCAGTTTTTAAGATGAAAAAAAAATGGGAGAAAAATAATTTAAAGGTAAACACAACATTTTAAAAAACAAAACAAAACAAATCCACTAATGTGGTGCACTATAGCATTGTATATACTGCAATAAACCATTTGTACTATTGGAACAACTGTTTATGTATATAATGAAGAATTATGCTGACAATTAGGGACAGTTGAGTCGAACTGGGAATTATTTTGTGTTTTCTTATCATAACAGGAACATTACAGAGACGCCAGGGCCGGCCCTAGCAAGTGCAGGTCCATAGGCAGAATGACAGCGCAGTGGCCTCTACCCAGAACAATAAATACTTAAAGAAATGGGGCAATGCACTGTACCACCCCCCCACACACCCACCCATCAACCCCCCTCACTTAAGGGTAATAGAAATACTTGTAAACATTTAAAAAAAAAATTAAGATGTTAATGCTTTATTTAGAATACCAAGGTATGGCAGCTACCTGTTGTAATAAGGTTTGGTTCATAGCCCCAACCATTATAGAAAGCAGCTAGGTAGTGTACATTGGCATGCCTTCTCATAAGTGTGCATTTTATATGTATCTGAAAACAAATCTGGCATTACATTTAAACAAAAAGTACTTTAGTTACACCAAGTTACAATGAAAGTAAAGTTTAACTTTGCAGTTACATTCTTTGATGTAGACATTAGGCATTGATGTCCAATATCCACATAATCTTACAGTTGTTAATACCATGAAAACCCAAAGCAAAAATGTATAGAAATGGGAAGCAACTGAAATGTTGTAAATTGCTTAAGCTTAGTTGCAGACAGGTACTTTCTGTAACTAAGGCAAGTTGGTTAGCTGTGTGGTATTTACTTTATACAATTTTAAATCCATATATTGAGGTATTGTGACACATGATGGTATGCCAAGCTTTGTTATTGAGCTTTTATTAGTGACACCTCACATAACATTCACCACACCAATAGGAATCAGCGGTCAAATTATAAATGATATCCCAGCCCCACTGCAATAAAATGATGTCCCCAGCACCCCTGCAATAAAATGATGCTCCCTGCAATAAAATGATGCCCCCAGCACCCCTGCAATAAAATGATGCTCCCAGCAATAAACTGATGCCCCCAGCACCCCTGCAATAACATTATGCTCCCAGCCCCCCTCTGTAATAAAGTATGCCCCCAGCAATAAATTATTCCCCCCAGCACCCCTGCAATAAAATGATGCTCCCAGTCCCCCTCTGTAATAAATTATGCCCCAGCAATAAATGATTCTCCCAGCCCCCCCTTCGTAATAAATGATGCCCCTGCAATAAAATGATGCTCCCAGCCCCCCTGCAATAAAATGATGCTCCCAGCACCCCTGCAATAGAACGATGCTCCCAGCACCCCTGCAGTAAAATTATGCTCCCTGCCCCCCTCTGTAATAAATTATGCTCTAGCAATAAATGATGCTCCCAGCTCCCCTGCAATAAAATGATGCTCCCAGACCCCTGCAATAAAATGATACCATAGCAATAAAATGATGCCCCCAGCCCCCCTGCAATAAAATGATGCCCTGAGCCCCCCTGCAATAAATGATGCCCATAGCAATAAAATGAAGCCCCCTGCAATAAAATGATGCCCCCAGCAATAAAATGATTTCCTCAGCCCCCCTGCAAAAAATGATGCCCCCAGCCCTCCTGCAATAAAATTATGCCTCCAGCCATAAATGATGCCCCCAGCAGCCCCCTGCAATAAAATGATGCCCCCAGCAGCCCCCCTGCAATAAAATGATGCTCCCAGCAGCCACCCTGCAATAAAATGATGCTCCCAGCAGTCCCCTGCAATAAAATTATGCTCCCAGCAGCCCCCTGCAATAAAATGATGCTCCCAGCAGCCCCCTGCAATAAAATGATGCTCCCAGCAATAAACTGATGCCTCCAGCACCCCTGCAATAACATTATGCTCCCAGCTCCCCTCTGAAATAAATTATGCCCCAGCAATAAATTATTCCCCCCAGCACCCCTGCAATCAAATTATGCTCCCAGCCCCCTTCTGTAATAAATTATGCCCCCAGCAATAAATTATTCCCCCCAGCACCAGTGCAATCAAATTATGCTCCCAGCCCCACTCTGTAATAAATGATGCCCCCAGCCCCCCTGCAATAAAATGATGCCCCCAGCCCCCCTGCAATAAAATGATGCCCCCAGTCCCCAGCAATAAAATGATGCCCCCTGCCCCCTGAAATAAAATGATAGTCTCCAAGCACCCCTGCAATAAAATTATGCCTCCAGCCATAAGTGATGCCCCCAGCCCCCTGCAATAAAATGATGCCCCCAGCACCCCTGCAATAAAATGATGCCCCCAGCAGCACCCCTTCTATAAAATGATGCCCCCAGCCCCCCTGCAATAAATGATGCCCCAGCCCCCCTGCATTAAAATTATGCCTCCAGTCATAAGTGATGCCCCCAGCAGCACCCTTGCAATAAAATGATGCCCCCAGCAGCACCTCTGCAATAAAATAATGCTCCCATCCCCGCTGCAATAAAATGATGCCCCCAGCAGCCCCTGCAATAAAATGATGCCCCCAGCAGCTCCCTGCAATAAAATGATGCTCCCAGCAGCCCCTTGCAATAAAATGATGCTACCAGCAGCCCCTTGCAATAAAATGATGCTCCCAGCAGCCCCTTGCAATAAAATTATGCCCCCCAACAATAAAATGATGCCCTGAGCCCCCCTGCAATAAATAATGCCCATAGCAATAAAATGAAGCCCCAGGCCAGACCCCTGCAATAAAATGATGCCCCCAGCAATAAAATGATTTCCTCAGCCCCCCCTGCAATAAAATGATGCCCTCAGCCCCCCTGCAATAAAATGATGCCCCCTGCAATAAAATGATGCCCCCAGCAGCACCCCTGCAATAAAATGAAGCCCCCAGGCCAGCCCCTCTGCAATAAAATGATTCCCCCAGCAGCACCCCTGCAATAAAATGATGCCCTGAGCCCCCCTACAATAAATGATCCCCCTAGCAATAAAATTAAGCTCCCAGGCCAACCCCCTGTAATAAAATGATGCCCCAGCAATAAAATGATGCCACCAGCTCCCCTGCAATAAATGATGCCCATAGCAATAAAATGAAGCCCCCAGGCCAACCCCCCTGCAATAAAATGATGCCCCCAGCAATAAAATGATTTCCTCAGCCAACCTGCAATAAAATGATGCCCCCAGCACCTCCGCAATAAAATGATGCTCCCAGCACCCCTGCAATAAAATGATACCCCCATTAGCCCTCCTGCAATAAAATGATGCTCCCAGCACACCTGCAACAAAATGATACCCCCAGCAATAAAATGATGCCCTGAGCCCCCTGTAAAAAATAATGCCTATAGCAATAAAATGATGCCCCCAGCAGCACCCTGCAATAAAATGATGCCCCCAGCAGCCCCTGCAATAAAATCATGCCCCCATTAGCCCCCCTGCAATAAAATGATGCTCCCAGCACACCTGCAACAAAATGATACCCCCAGTAATATAATGATGCCCTGAGCCCCCTGCAATAAATGATGCCCATAGCAATAAAATGAAGCCCCCAGGCATGCCCCCTGCAATAAAATGATGCCCCCAGCAATAAAATTATTTCCTCAGCCCCCCTGCAATAAAATGATGCCCCAGCCATAAGTGTTGCCCCCAGCAGCACCCTGCAATAAAATGATGCACCCAGCAGCCCCCCTGCAATAAAATGATGCCCCCATTAGCCATCCTGCAATAAAATGATGCCCCCATTAGCCCCCCTGCAATAAAATGATGCTCCCAGCACCCCTGCAATAAAATGATACCCCCAGCAATAAAATGATGCCCCCAGCCCCCCTGCAATAAAATAATGTACTGAGCCCCCCTGCAATAAATGATGCCCATAGCAATAAAATGAAGCCCCCATGCCAACCCCCCTGCAATAAAATGATGCCCCCAGCGATAAAATGATTTCCTCAGCCCCCCTGCAATAAAATGATGCCCCGAGCCCCCTGCAATAAAATAATGCCCTGAGCCCCCCTGCAATAAATGATGCCCATAGCAATAAAATGATGCCCCCAGCCCTCCTGCAATCAAATTATGCCTCCAGCCATAAATGATGCCCCCAGCCAGCCCCCTGCAATAAAATGATGCCCAAGCCCTCCTGCAATTAAATTATGCCTCCATCCATAAATGATGCCCCAGCCAGCCCCCCCTGCAATAAAATGATGCCCCCAGCCAGCCCCCACTGCAATAAAATGATGCCCCCAGCAGCACCCCTGCAATAAAATGATGCCCCCAGCACCCCTGCAATAAAATAATGCTTCCAGAACGCCTGCAATAAAATGATGTTCCCAGCACACCTGCAATAAAATGATACCCCCAGCAATAAAATGATGCCCTGAGCCCCCCTGCAATAAATGATGCCCATAGCAATAAAATGAAGCCCCCAGACCAGCCCCCTGCAATAAAATGATGCCCCCAGCAATAAAATGTTTCCTCAGCCCCCTGCAATAAAATGATGTCCCCAGCCATAAGTGATGCCCCCAGCAGCACCCTGCAATAAAATGATGCCCCCAGCAGCACCCCTGCAATAAAATGATGCCCCCAGCAGCCCCCCTGCAATAAAATGATGCCCCCATTAGCCCCCTGCAATAAAATGATGCTCCCAGCACCCCTGCAATAAAATGATACCCCCAGCAATAAAATGATGCCTCCAGCAATAAATGATGCCCATAGCAATAAAATGAAGCCCCCAGGCCAACCCCCCTGCAATAAACTGATTTCATCAAGCCCCCTGCAATAAAATAATGCCCTGACCACCCTGCAATAAATGATGCCCATAGCAATAAAATGAAGCCCCCAGGCCAACCCCCCTGCAATAAAATGATGCCTTCAGCAATAAAAGGATTTCCTCAGCCCCCCTGCAATAAAATGATGCCCCAGCCCTCCTGCAATAAAATTATGCCTCCAGCCATAAATGATGCCCCCAGCCAGTCCCCCTGCAATAAAATGATGCCCCAGCCAGCCCCCTTGCAATAAAATGATGCCCCAGCCAGCCCCCTGCAATAAAATGATGCCTCCAGCAGCACCCCTGCAATAAAATGATGCCCATTGCCCCCAGCAGCACCCCTGCAATAAAATGATGCTTCCAGCAATAAAATGATGCTTCCAGCACTCCTGCAATAAAATGATGCTTCCAGCACTCCTGCAATAAAATGATGCTCCCAGCAATAAAATGAAGCTCCCAGAAATAAAATGATGCCCTGAATCCCCTACAATAAATGATGCCACCAGCCCCAGTAATAAAATGATGTCCCCAGCAGTAGTGATGTCCCGAACTGTTCGCCGGAGAACAGTTCCCGGCGAACATAGCTTGTTCGCGTTCGCCGCCGCAGGAGAACATATGCGATGTTCGATCCGCCCCCTATTCGTCATCATTGAGGAAACTTTGACCCTGTATCTCACAGTCTGTAGACACATTACAGCCAATCAGCAGCAGACACTCACTTCCAGACCCTCCCAGGTCACGGGCAGCAGCCATTTTAGAATCATTGTGATGCAGCTTTTGAATAGAGAAGAGGTTTAGTGTTGCAGCTCCAGATTTTAATGGGGAATTGATAGCTAGGCTAGTGTATTCAGTCTCCACTACAGTCCTGAAGGACTCATCTGATCTCTGCTGTAAGGACAGCACCCCAAAAAGCCCTTTTTAGGGCTACATGAGTCTTATTTTTTTTCAGTCTTTTTTTTTTTTTTTTTGCATAGGGCTAGAACTCCAGTCGTTTGTTTTTTTGGCATTTGCCTGCCTGCCACCAGCCTGTGTGTGAGCCTCACAGCATATATTGTACCAACTTGCTCACTGCCACCACTCATATCTGGTGTAACATTTTAAATTAAAAAAAAAACAACTTTTGCATTAGTTTGCTAATTGCAAGTTTAATCTAATTTTGTGATTAATTCCTCTGTGCCACCACTCATATCTGGTGGTGTAACATTATTGTAAATTTAAAAAACAAACAAATTTAAATTAGTTTGTTAGTGTAATCTAATTTCATTTTCCATCAGGCCTGGGTCTCTCAGGCACACAGCATATACTGTTATTAATTGCTCTGTGCCACCCCCACCACTCATATCTGGTGGTGTAACATTATTTTAAATTTAAAAAACAAAACTTTTACATTAGTTTGCTAATTGCAAGTTTAATCTAATTTCATTCTCCATCAGGCCTGTGTGCCAGGCACCCAGCAAGCATATACTGTGATTAATTCCTCAGTGCCACCACTCATATCTGGTGGTGTAACGGAACATTATTGTAAATTTAGAAAAAAAAAAATTTACATTAGTTTGTTAGTGTAATCTAATTTCATTTTCCATCAGGCCTGGGTCTCCCAGGCACACAGCATATACTGTTATTAATTGCTCTGGGCCACCCCCACCACTCATATCTGGTGTAACATTATTTTAAATTTAAAAATTAAAAATTTTACATTAATTTGCTAATTGCAAGTTTAATCTAATTTCATTTTCCATCAGGCCTGTGTGCCAGGCCCACAGCAACCATATACTGTGATTAATTGATGTGTGCCACCACTCATATCTGGTGGTGTAACGGAACATTATTGTAAATTTAAAAAAAAACAAATTTACATTAGTTTGTTAGTGTAATCTAATTTCATTTTCCATCAGGCCTGGGTCTCTCAGGCACACAGCATATACTGTTATTAATTGCTCTGTGCCACCCCCACCACTTATATCTGATGTAACATTATTTTAAATTTAAAAAACAAAACTTTTACATTAGTTTGCTAATTGCAAGTTTAATCTAATTTCATTTTCCATCAGGCCTGTGTGCCAGGCCCACAGCAAGCATATACTGTGATTAATTCCTCAATGCCACCACTCATATCTGTTGTAACATTAGTGTCAATTTTTTGAATTTTTTTTTTTACTTCAGTCTGGTAGTGTTATTGAATTTTAGTTGCCAGGTCAGCCTAGTACCAGCCTGTGTGTCAGGCTCCCAGCATATACTGTGCCTACTTCCATCCTCAGTGCCACCACTCATATCTTCTTGTTTAATAGTAGTGTAAGTGTACATTTAAAAAAAATAAACTTTTTGGATTGTGAAACATCAGTCTGCTTTATTGTTTCCTGCTCACAGCGTATACTGGACCCACTTGCCCAGTGCCACCACTCATATCTTGTTTAATAGTAGTGTAAGTGTACATTTAAAAACAAAAAAAACTTTTTGGATTGTGAAACATCAGTCTGCTTTTTTGTTTCCTGCTCACAGCGTATACTGTGCCCACTTGCCCAGTGCCACCACTCATATCTTGTTTAATAGTAGTGTAAGTGTACATTTAAAAAAAATAAACTTTTTGGACTGTGAAACATCAGTCTGCTTTTTTGTGTCAGGCTCACAGCGTATACTGTGCCCACTTGCCCAGTGCCACCACTCATATCTTGTTTAATAGTAGTGTAAGTGTACATTTAAAAAAAATAAACTTTTTGGCTTGTGAAACATCAGTCTGCTTTTTTGCTTCCTGCTCACAGCGTATACTGTGCCCACTTGCCCAGTGCCACCACTCATATCTTGTTTAATAGTAGTGTAAGTGTACATTTAAAACCAAAAAAAACTTTTTGGACTGTGAAACATCAGTCTGCTTTTTTGTGTCAGGCTCACAGCGTATACTGTGCCCACTTGCCCAGTGGCACCACTCATATCTTGTTTAATAGTAGTGTAAGTGTACATTTAAAAAAAAATGACAGGCAGAGGCAGGCCACCCCGCAGGTGCCGTCGTGGTCATGGTGCTGTGATTCCCTTTGGCCCTAGAATAATGCCCAGTGTTCAGAGGCCACGTACCATGAACTCAAAAAGTTCTGAGGACATAGTTGACTTTTTAACACAGGACACCCAATAGCTTCCGCTCCGAACCATGACGCACCATCCTCCTCCAGCTTACCTTTGGGCAGCAGCTCTCAAGTTACCACCCGCCCGCCTGCCGCCACCACCAACACTAGCACCACAGGCGCTTCACTTGATCTGTCAGAGGAGTTATTTACACATCAGTTGGAAGAAATGAGTGATGCACAACCATTATTGCCAGAGGATGTAGATAACAGGGATATGTCTCAGTCAGGCAGCATTACACACATGGACGTACGGTGTGATGATGATGATGTTGTACCCACTGCGGGAGTTTGGTCTGTCACTGTGAAGTTGGCGTAACCCTTACACTACCTGATCGATACAACATCATACCTGATGTTTTAAAGCACGTTATTCCAAACAATTTAGGAATGTTAGGTGATTTATGCCCTTTATGGATTAAAACCAGACTCTGCATCAACTATGTAATTTTCCGTGGGAGTTTTGCCATGGATCCCCCTCCGGCATGCCAAATTCCAGGTGTTAGTACCTTTGAAACAACTTTCCCATCACTATTGTGGCCAGAAAGAGTCCCTGTCGGTTTTAAAATTCACCTGCCCATTGAAGTCAATGGGGGTTCGTCCGGTTCGCCGGTTCGCAAACTTTTGCGGGAGTTCGCGTTCGCAGTTCGCGAACCCAAATTTTTAGGTTCGCGACATCACTACCCAGCAGCCCCCCTGCATTAATATATGCCCCCATCCCTGTGTCAGTACTGCAGGCCAGGCTGCAGGCAGATTGGTAAGCAACTGAACAAACTAAGCAGCACATTAGCACAAAGCAGAGGAGCGACTGTATTGTGCAGCGAACGCCCAGGCCAGCCCAGTTCCTGACTACTCACTGTGACTCACTCCTCCGGTCCGGTCCCACTCTCTCTCTCTCTCTCTCCAGTCTTCGTCCTGCCCTGCACTTGAATGACACAAACTGACTGGTCTGACTCAAATGACGTGGGCGGAACCTCACTGCTCCCACCTCCTCCCCTCTCAGCACCAGTCAGTGACTCACCAGCCACCTTTTAGCTGAATGATTGGAGAATAAAAGTGTATATCCTCCAATCATTCAGATTGCCACCCATAATTATTGCCTGCCTGTCACCTGTGCCTCCGCTCGGCCGCTCCTCGCTGTTTTCCCGGCAAAAAAAAAATGGCGCCAAATTAAAAAAAAAAAAGAATAATTTTTTTTTTAAATTTTAACCGGTGCGGCGGGGCCACCCCAGACGCGGGGCCCTAGACGTCCGCCTTGCTCGCCTTGCCCAAAGGCCGGCCCTGGCGCACAGAAAAGGTTGAATCTTGGAAATGTTGTGTAGATGGTTGCGGCAGGATGTAGAAAGCGATTGGATATTAGGGGCGAAGGATAGATTTGAGTCAAGTGTATCTCCGAGGCAGCGGACTTGGGGCAATGGGGAAATGGTGATGTCGTCAACAGGGATAGAGAAGTCACAAGTCGGCGTAGAGCTTGAGAGGGGGATAAGAAGGAGCTCAGTCTTGGACATGTTAATCTTTAGGTGGTGAGAGGCCATCCATGAAGAAATACCAGATAAGCAGTTGCTGACATGAGATAGGACAGAGGTAGAGAGAGCAGGGGTGGAGAGGTAGATCTGGGAGTCATCAGCAAAGAGGTGATATTTGAAGCGATAACTGTTGATAAGTTTACCCAGCAAAGAAGTATAAATGGAGAAGAGTAGAGGACCCAGAAAAGATCCTTGAGGTACTCCAACAGACAGAGGCATTGAAGAGGAGGAATTGCCAGCAAATGACACAAAAAAAGACCTGTGAGAAAGATAAGAGTGAATCCAGCAAAGAACAGTTTAGCAGAGGCCAAAGGAGCTAAGGGTCTGTAGAAGTAGGGGGTGGTCAACTGTGTTTAAGGCAGCTGAGAGGTCCAGTAAGATGAGTATAGAGTAGTGGCCAATATTTTTAGCAGAGAGAAGATCGTTAGTAACCTTGGTAAAGGCAGTCTCAGTTGAGGCAGAATCCATTGTTTGGGGCGGAATCCGGATTGCAGGGGGTCAAGCAAGGAGTTGGCGGACAGGAAGTGGGTTAAGTGATTGTTTTCAAGGAGTTTTGATGTTAGTGGAAGTAGTGATATGGAGCAGTAGTTTTTAGGAGAATTAGGGTCAAGGGAGGGTTTTTTGAGTATGGGAGTGACTTTTGCGTGTTTGAAAGAAGATGGGAATGAGCCGGTAGAGAGAGATAGGTTGAAGATGTGGGTAAGAGCAGGAGTGAGGGTAGAAGATAGGGAGGGTATTAGATGGGAAGGGATAGGGTCAAGCGGGCAGGTAGTGAGGTGTGAGGAAGATAGTAAGGAGGAAACTTCATTCTCAGTGGCTGGATGGAAGATGCAGAGGGTGGCAGAGGAAATAACTGGGCCTGTTGATGGAATATTGCAGGTTGGTGTTGGGATTTTGATTTGGATAGAACGTGTTTTGTTTAAAAAGTAGTCTGCCAGAGGTTTAAATGTTATAAAGTATATTAATATATCAATGTTGGTTTTGCAATGCTGGGGAATGGGTAGTAAAGGCATTATCTATCTTTTTAAACAATAAAAGTTTTAATGTTGACTGTGCCTTTAATAAAAGCACTTGCACAAAAGTTTAAATATGTTGCTACTACTTAGAGAGGCTGGTTATCTTGTCTCTGTTAATAGTTACAAAACAATGACTTTGCATATTTGCTATCAGTAGTGGCTTCCATATGATCTTGGCACAATTATTCAACATGAAATGCATTTGTGTATACATTTCAAATGATCCAAAATAAAAAAGAATTACACCTAATCTATTAGCCCTATAAAAATATAAAAGCCCACCCAAAATAAAAAACCCTAGCCTACAATAAAATACCAATAGCCCTTAAAAGGGCCTTTTGTGGGGCATTGCCTGAAAGATATCCGCTCTTTTCCCTGAAAAAAATACAAAGACCCCCCAACAGTAAAAACCCACCACCCAACCAACCCCCCAAAATAAAAAAACCTAATTCTAAAAAAACCTAACCTACCCATTGCCCTGAAAACGGCATTTGTATGGGCATTGCCCTTAAAGGGGCATTTAGCTCTTTTGCTGCCCAAGCCCTAATCTAAAAAAAAACCACCCAAAAAAAACTTAAAAAATACCTAACACTAACCCTCGACGATCCACTTACAGTTTTTGAAGTTCTGCTTGAATGATCTTCATCCAGGCGGTGAGAAGTCTTCATCCAGGCAGCCTCTTCTATCTTCATCCAGGCGGCATCTTCTATCTTGTTCCCGGTGGCGTGGAGCGGTCCATCCTGAAGACATCCGGCATGGAGCATCCTCTTCTTACGGTCACCACCGTACACTGAATCTTCAATGCAAGGGAGCCAATTCAAAATGGCTTCCCTTGCATTCTTATTGGCTGAAAATTTTGAATCAGCCAATAGGAATTAGAGCTGCTAAAATCCTATTGACTGTTCAAATCAGCCAATAGGATTTAAGCAGCTCTGATTCTATTAAATGATGAATCATCCAATAGTATGAGAGCTGCTTAAATCCTATTGGCTGATTTGAACAGCCAATAGGATTTTAGCAGCTCTAATTCCTATTGGCTGATTACATTTTTTCAGCCAATAGGAATGCAAGGGACGCCATTTTGAAATTGATCCCTTGCATTGAAGATTCAGTGTACGGCGGTGACCGTATGAAGAGGGTGCTCCGCGCCGGATGTCTTCAGGATGGACCCGCTCTGTGCCGCTGGGATTTAGATAGAAGATGCCGCCTGCATGAAGATAGAAGAGGCTGCCTGGATGAAGACTTCTCGCCGCCTGGATGGGGACTTCAACGCCTGGATGAAGATAGAAGAGGTCGTCTGGATGAAGACTTCTTGCCGCCTGGATGAAGATCATTCAAGCGGGACTTCAAAAACTGTAAGTGGATCATCGGGGGTTAGTGTTAGGTTTTTTTAAGGGTTTTTTTTGGGTGTTTTTTTTAGATTAGGGTTTGGGCAGCAAAATAGCTAAATGCCCATACAAATGCCCCTTTCAGGGCAATGGGTAGATTAGGTTTTTTAGATATTTTTTTTTATTTTGTGGGTTTGGGGGTGGGGTGGGGTTTTTTTTTAATGTTAGGGGCTATTGGTAGTTTATTTTAGATTAGGTTTTTTATTTTGGCAGTGGGTAGATTAGGTTTTACTTTATATTTTTTTTGTGGGTTTGGAGGTGGGGGTTTGTATACTGTTTTAGGGAGTGTTAGGGGGTGTTTGTTTTGTTTTGTAGCAAAAGAGCTGTTGACTTTAGGGCAATGCCCTACAAAAGGCCCTTTTAAGGCCCCCCAAAAGGCCCTTCTAAGGGCCCTTGGTAGTTTATTATAGATTAGGTTTTTTTATTTAGGGGTGTTTTTTTTTTTTAAAGGGTATTTTTTGTAATGGTAGTTTTTTTTCATTTTTTGTAATTTTAGTGTTTTTTATTTTTTGTAATGTTAGGTTTTAGTGTAAGGCAGCTTAGGTTTTATTTCACAGGTAAGTTTGTATTTATTTTAACTAGGTAGTTAGTAAATAGTTAATAAATGTTTACTAACTAGTTTACCTAGTTAAAATAAATACAAACTTACATGTGAAATAAAAATAAAACCTAAGCTAGCTACAATATAACTATTAGTTATATTGTAGCTAGCTTATGTTTTATTTCACAGATAAGAATGTATTTAGTTTTAAATAGGTATTATTTAGTTAATAATTGTAACTTTAATTTAGCTCTATTTTAAATTTTTTTAATCTATTTTAATTATTAGTTAGGGTTAGGGTTAGATTTAGGGGTAATATAGATTAATTTAGGTTTTTGCGATGTAGGGGGCTGGCGGTTTAGGGGCTAATAGGTTTATTTAGTGGTAGTGATGTGGGAGGCCAGAGGTTTAGGGTTTAATACCTTTATTTAGTGTCGGCGATGTCGGGGAGCAGTGGAATAGGGGCTAATAACTTTATTTAGGTGGCGGCAATATCGGGAGTGACAGATTAGGGGTTAATAACATTATGTAGGTGGCGGCGATGTCGGGCGGCAGATTAGGGGTGTTTAGACTCTGGGTTTATGTTAGGTTTAAACATAACTTTTATTTTCCCCATAAACATCAATGGGGCTGTGTTACGGAGCTTTTCATTCCGCGATCGCAGGTGTTTTTTTCTGACCTGCTCTCCCCATTGATGTGTATGGGGGAAGCGTGCATGAGAACGTCAAAACAGCATTTGTATTTTGTGCGGTATGGAGCTCAACGCAACCATATCACACGCATAAGTCGGCTGTTTGAAAACTTATAATGGCAGCGCTATAGGGAGTTAAGTAATGCAACTTTTAGTGCGCATAACTCGTAATCTTGGTGATTGATAATTATAGTCTTCACCTGTAGCCTGGAGATATGCAGCTGTAGGGATGTGTAGTGATGGGCTACCATAGAACATAAGCAGTTAGTATGAAGACAAAATAATGATGGTAAATTTAGGCTTACACAGATACCAGGCCATCACATTGAATACCTTCCAGGAATACCTACAACATAAAAAGATAAAAAGTCATGTTTCAAACATTAATGGTTAATTGCTAAGAACATGGACATTACGTAAAAACAATTTTTCTTCCTCAAAGGAATAATAGGAGTTGAATTTTTATATAAAGCCCCATGAATAGATCTTCTGTCTTGAGCTGCTAAAGCTATGATGACTAGTTTTTTACTTATATTGCAGTTTGACTTGTAATAAGGGGAATTCTTTAAATCAGGCAACTACTCGTTAGGGGCTGGATTACGAGTAAAGCGCAAACATCGCTAGATGGAGGTTTTTTGCAATCTGTAATTGAGAACCTTATTTAAGAAGATGAATAACAGATTCAGCTATCTGATTCACCATTATTCAGTTTTGCTTTTCAACATGTATTCTCACCTATATCATGACAAACTTCTTAGGGAATTTATTTTTTAAAATATATTGGCTAGATTTAGAGTTTTGCGGACAAAGAAGTGCGTTAGCTACGCGTGTATTTTTTCCCCCGCACCTTTTAAATACCGCTGGTATTTAGAGTTCACAGAAGGGCTGCGTTAGGCTCCAAAAAGGGAGCGTAGAGCATAATTTACTGCCACTGCAACTCTCAATACCAGCAGTGCTTACGGACGCGGCCAGCTTAAAAAACGTGCTCGTGCACGATTCACCCATAGGAAACAATGGGGCCGTTTGAGCTGAAAAAAACCTAACACCTGCAAAAAAGCAGCGTTCAGCTCCTAACGCAGCCTCATTGTTTCCTATGGGGAAACACTCCCTAAGTCTGCACCTAACACCCTAACATGTACCCCGAGTCTAAACACCCCTAGCCTTACACTTATTAACCCCTAATCTGCCGTCCCCGCTATCGCTGACCCCTGCATATTATTATTAACCCCTAATCTGCCGCTCCGTACACCGCCGCAACCTACTTTATCCCTATGAACCCCTAATCTGCTGCCCCTAACCCCGCAGAGCCCTATATTATATTTATTACCCCCTAATCTGCCCCCCCCAATGTCGCCGCTACCTACCTACAATTATTAACCCCTAATCTGCCTACCAGACCTCACCGCTACTCTAATAAATGTATTAACCCCTAAAGCTAAGTCTAACCCTAACCCTAACACCTCCCTAAGTTAAATATAATTTTTATCTAACAAAATAAAATAAATCTTATTAAATAAATTATTCCTATTTAAAGCTAAATACTTACCTGTAAAATAAACCCTAATATAGCTACAATATAAACAATAATTATATTGTAGCTATTTTAGGATTAATATTTATTTTACAGGTAACTTTGTATTTATTTTAACCAGGTACAATAGCTATTAAATAGTTAATAACTATTTAATAGCTACCTAGTTAAAATAATTGCAAAATTACCTGTAAAATAAATCCTAACCTAAGTTACAATTAAACCTAACACTACACTATCAATAAATTAATTAAATACCAATACCTACAAATAAATACACTAACTGAAGTACAAAAAATAAAAAAAGAACTAAGTTACAAAAAATAAAAAATAATTTACAAACATTATAAAAATATTACAACAATTTTAAGCTAATTACACCTACCCTAAGCCCCCTAATAAAATAACAAAGCCACCCAAAATAAAAAAATGCCCTACCCCATTCAAAATAAAAAGTTAACACCTCTTTTACCTTACCAGCCCTTAAAAGGGCCTTTTGCGGGGCATGCCCCAAAGAATTCTGCTCTTTTGCCTGTAAAAAAAAACATACAATGCCCCCCCAACATTACAACCCATCACCCACATACCCCTAATCTAACCCAAACCCCACTTAAATAAACCTTACACTAAGCCCCTGAAGATCTTCCTACCTTATCTTCACCACGCCGGGTATCACCAATCCGTCCAGAAGAGGGTCCGAAGTCTTCCTCCTATCGAGGCGATGTCTTCATCCAAGCGGGGGCTGAAGAGGTCCATCATCCGGCTGAAGTCTTCATCCAAGCGGGGGCTGAAGAGGTCCATCATCCGGCTGAAGTCTTCATCCAAGCGGGGGCTGAAGAGGTCCATCATCTGGCTGAAGTCTTCTATCAAGCGGCATCTTCAATCTTCTTTCTTCCGGCTCCATCTTCATCCCGCCGATGCGGAACATCCTTCCTCCACGACGAACTCCCGACGAATGAAGGTTCCTTTAAGGGACGTCATCCTAGATGGCGTCCCTCAAATTCTGATATCAGCCAATCGGAATTAAGGCAGGAAAATTCTGATTGGCTGATGGAATCAGCCAATCAGATACAAGTTCAATCCGATTGGCTGATTGGATCAGCCAATCAGATTTAGCTTGCATTCTATTGGCTGATCGGAAAAGCCAATAGAATGCGAGCTCAATCTGATTGGCTGATCCAATCAGCCAATCGGATTGAACTTGAATCTGATTGGCTGATTCCATCAGCCAATCAAAATTTTCCTACCTTAATTCCGATTGGCTGATAGAATCCTATCAGCCAATCGGAATTCGAGGGACGCCATCTTGGATGACGTCCCTTAAAGGAACCTTCATTCGTTGGGAGTTCATCGTGGAGGAAGGATGTTCCGCGTCGGCGGGATGAAGATGGAGCCGGAAGAAAGAAGATTGAAGATGCCGCTTGATAGAAGACTTCAGCCGGATGATGGACCTCTTCAGCCCCCGCTTGGATGAAGACTTCAGCCGGATGATGGACCTCTTCAGCCCCCGCTTGAATGAAGACTTCAGCCGGATGATGGACCTCTTCAGCACCCTCTTCTGGACGGATCAGGGATACCCGGCGTGGTGAAGATAAGGTAGGAAGATCTTCAGGGGCTTAGTGTTAGGTTTATTTAAGGGGGGTTTGGGTTAGATTAGGGGTATGTGGGTGGTGGGTTGTAATGTTGGGGGGGTATTGTATTTTTTTTTTTACAGGCAAAAGAGCAGAGTTCTTTGGGGCATGCCCCGCAAAAGGCCCTTTTAAGGGCTGGTAAGGTAAAAGAGCTTTTCAATTTTTTTTTAGAATAGGGTAGGGCATTTTTTTATTTTGGGGGGCTTTGTTATTTTATTAGGGGGCTTAGAGTAGGTGTAATTAGCTTAAAATTGTTGTAATATTTTTATAATGTTTGTAAATTATTTTTTTATTTTTTGTACTTTAGTTAGTGTATTTATTTGTATTTATTTGTAGGTATTTGTATTTAATTTATTTAATGATACTGTAGTGTTAGGTTTAATTGTAAATTAGGTTAGGATTTATTTTACAGGTAATTTTGTAATTATTTTAACTAGGTAGCTATTAAATAGTTATTAACTATTTAATAGCTATTGTACCTGGTTAAATAAATACAAAGTTGCCTGTAAAATAAATATTAATCCTAAAATAGCTACAATATAATAATTATTTATATTGTAGCTATATTAGGGTTTATTTTACAGGTAAGTATTTAGCTTTAAATATGAATAATTTATTTAATAAGATTTAATTAATTTTGTTAGATAAAAATTATATTTAACTTAGGGGGTGTTAGGGTTAGGGTTAGACTTAGCTTTAGGGGTTAATACATTTATTAGAGTAGCGGTGAGGTCCGGTCAGCAGATTAGGGGTTAATAATTGTAGGTAGGAAGCGGCGACGTTGGGGGGGGGGCCGATTAGGGGTTAATAAATATTATGTAGGTGTCAGCGGT
Source organism: Bombina bombina (assembly GCF_027579735.1). NCBI lineage: Eukaryota > Metazoa > Chordata > Amphibia > Anura > Bombinatoridae > Bombina > Bombina bombina. The sequence goes on from NC_069504.1 coordinate 589,268,752, forward strand.
GTTAGGGGTAGCAGATTAGGGGTACATAGGGATAATGTAGGTTGCGGCGGTGTGCGGTCAGCAGATTAGGGGTTAAAAAAAATTAATAGAGTGTCGGCGATGTGGGGGGGCCTCGGTTTAGGGGTACATAGGTAGTTTATGGGTGTTAGTGTACTTTAGAGCACAGTAGTTAAGAGCTTTATGAACCGGCGTTAGCCCAGAAAGCTCTTAACTCCTGGCTTTTCTCTGCGGCTGGAGTCTTGTCATTAGATTTCTAACGCTCACTTCAGCCAAGACCCTAAATACCGGCGTTAGAAAGATCCCATTGAAAAGATAGGATACGCAATTGGTGTAGGGGGATCTGCGGTATGGAAAAGTCGCGGCTGGAAATTGAGCGTTAGACCCTTTCCTGACTGACTCTAAATACCAGCGGGTGGCCAAAACCAGCGTTAGGACCCCCTAACGCTGGTTTTGACGGCTAACGCAGAACTCTAAATCTAGGCGTCTGTTACTTAAAGTAGGACTCAACAAACCCAGGAGCAAGGGAGCCAATGGAATTGCACCCCTAGTTCATAACTTATGGGGTTATGATTATTCTAAATGTATCTATTTACAAACACCACTACTGTCTGGCTCCTAAAAGTATGTCTGCTCCTGAAATTTTTTACTGGCTCCTAAATTTTAAACAGATTTGTCAACCCCTGACTTAAAGGGATATGAAACAGTGTTCCTTTAGTAGAAACGTGTTAAATCAAAGTAAGCGTAAAAGGAGACAGATTATGTTAAAAACCAGCAAACAATTTACTTGTTTTCTTGCTAAATGATCACTTAAAAATTATCTGCATAGTCACTGCTTGCAGCTAGATATGAGAGCTACTATTACAGACCTTAGGTTCCATTGTCACATGATTAATAAATAGAAGTGTTGCTAGGAGACACATATTTCTTAGCTGCAATCAAAGCAAAAACTGATAATATGCCTTTCTGTAGAGGCCACAACCTTTTGGGGTTGTAACAGGCAGTAATGGACCCTGCACAAATAAAGATAAAGAATAAATAAAAGGTAAAATTCTTTAAAAATTTGGAATAATACATACTGAAATTATTTCTATTAAAAATAACCCACTGCTTAGTTCTTTTTTTATTACAACAATGAAACAGAATGTTTTATATCCCTTTAAAATAAGTGATTATGAGGCTCTATCATCTATCTATCTATCTATCTATCTATCTATCTATCTATCTATCTATCTATCTATCTATGTGTAAGCTAAATTTATCTCCTTGTATTACACTTTTCTAATTATATATCACATTTAGTAAAGAGCTAAATTGTCACACACCCACAAATTGGTAAATTTGCCAGTTTGCAAGCGGGTGATAAATAACCAGCCATTACAAGTTGCTGTTTATTGCTACCGTGAGCTCGGAAAATGCAATTAGCAATTAGCGATCAGAAAATGAGCCAAAGATTAGATCTCTGGTTAATTTTCTAAAAGTGCCCCAAATGCCCTCATTTGTTAAAATAAATATAGCATTTTTTTAAAAATAAAAAATAACTGCACTATGCAGTTTTGGGGCTTTAAAGTTAGCGGAAGAGGGGTGATAGAAAAAAAAACGGCACTAAAAAGTGCCTTTACATATCAGTCTATGGAAACTGTGTGTTCCCAGTAAATATATATGTATATGCTTAACACATACATATAAATGCATATAAACATATATATTTATATTTGCTGCCATGGCAGCGCTTCTTACTCCTTCACTGCACGAGGTCGTGTTCACATTGTGTTTAACTTGTAATACTAGCCCACTTTAGCCTAAGCTGATATTACAACATGAAGCGCTAATATCGCTTGCGTGCAAGCGATATTTAGTGCTCTACTTGTAATCTAGCCCTAAATGTATATTTCTGCAATTAGCACATATTGGTTGATATATTGTATAACATGTCAGAAGCAATCATTGGCTGTTTGTAAGAAAAACAGTAATTAACACTTCACAGTATATTCTATCAACCAATAGTTGTTAAAGCACTGACCTTTAGACCAGACTTACCAGTGATGAACTATATGATTTAGCTGTGTTTGTTTACCATAATCGAAAACATTCTTTTTAACTCCCTATGTTCTTGGAAGGCCTATTGAAGTTTCAATACTAAGTTTATTTAACAGGCATTATAATATGATTTTCATGGGTTCAGAGTTTTAGAGTTTAGATGTGTGATTCAACTACACCATAAAGGAGGCTGCACATTAATTGGTTCTAAGTGCTTTGATCCTTTGTATACACTTCAATCACACAATTGGGCGATTGTTAAGAAAGCATCTGAGTCAAATACACACTGGACATGCTCTTGTTTAAAATTCAGTGCTAAACCCCCTCCTATTCTCTTTACTAACTCATTGTACAATATTCCAATATATATCTCAAAATCTGAAAAACTTGCTGCTAATGACTTTGGTTGTAGTTTTGTGGTTTGCTTGCCAAAATCAGGAATGGAACAGCAGTTTGTCAACTGATGTGAGACGTCTCTGCAAGCCCTCTAGCCGAATAAGCTGCTGTGCCAGGATCTCATTAAATAAAAAAACCTTCTTCCTTCCAGTCCTCTTTATCTTCTGGCCCAACCAGATGGCAAAGATGAAAGAAAAAAACATGATCAATGAAATCTAACCATACGGTTCACTTTGTTTTTGCTTAGCAAAATGTTGATCAAATTTGCTCATCTTGGGAAGCAATGACCATTAATGTATGTTATGTTTTAAGGAATGAAAACTTTGATTAACAGAAAGTCATACCCAGATTTGTTAAATATGTGTTTTATGAAGTCTCTAGATAATAGCCTTACTTTAGTGAATGGTAAATCTTGTGCAGAGTAAGCAGCACATTATAATTGTTTTTGTATCCTTTTCCATTACACAGTATAGCCCTTAGGCATGCCTTTAACCAAACCGAAATGTGAATGAAGACACAGGAATAATTCTGGAAGCCTTTCAGAAAATGATGGAATGCTGTCAAACACACATTGTACCAAATAAACATATTCAATACATTCCATAAGCCAAATATTATATATATTTTTTTTAAAATGGGTTTTGCTTTTTTCCAGGTAACTGAACACATTTTCTATTTAGAATTCAGTATTTTAAAATACTATACTGCATATGCTAAAGCCATACATTGCTATTATTAATAATTATTCATTTGCCATTAGTTTTGAACTCTTTTGAAAAATGCTTTAACGTGGTTTTATTTTGCTTTATGTAAATTAACACAAGTTTTATAATCCATTCCTGTACATTTGTTTTACTGTTGAATGATTCGAACCTCAAAATATATAGAAAACAATAATACAAATATTATGAAATAAAAATAAGGAATTAAAATAATTGAAGGGACACTAACATCCAAATTACATTTTTATGATTTAGATAGAGCCAGTCATTTTAAGAGACTTTCCAACTCACATTTTATGAAATGGTGCACAGTATTTTTGTTAGGCTTGTGCATTCATTTTGTTACAAATGTGAATTCATAAAGAAAACACAGATATTAGTTTCATTTTCACGAAACAAATATCCAGCTAAATTTAAAGAAAATTTTAATTTGTCAGTATTTATTTGTTTCCTTAAAATTACCTTTAGGTGTGAAATACTTACCTCTAGTGTGCTGGAGAGCCGCGCTAATCCAGACACTTTTGCACAGAGCCCTGGGCCACACTAATAGGAGGCTTAGCATGGCAGATCCCGGAGCCCGTGTTAAAGAAGAAGGCCCTGGGAATATTCAGTATTTTTTTCACTTAAAATGGAATGAATACCAAAAACTAATTTCCCTGAATATTCGCCTTGAAAGATTAGGATGCAAAACATTTTTTGCTGCTGCACAAGTCTATTTTTTATATCCACACATCCGAAGCACCAGCTGCTACTGAGCATGTGTAAAACTTCACAATGTACGCGTATACAAGTCTGTGATTGGCTGAGGGCTGTCACATGATACAGTAGGCTAGCATATATATAAGTAAATTTTGACATTTTTCAGAAAAACAAATCTACTGCTCATTTAAAATTCAGGGTAAGTGCTATTGCATTGTCTTTATTATGTACTTGTTGGTTATGCAATGCACTCTTTTAAATGGTCCTTTAATGGAAAAATATGTTTTGTTCCCTAACTTGTCTAGTATATACAGTGTATTACTGCACTCACACGAGATGCTACCAATATTTATCATATTTACATTTCCTACTATCATCTGCAAAAAGTTTTCAGGAATCTAGAATTATTTCCAACTCTTTTCACCATCATAATGCATAAGCATTAGTAATAAACCAAAGGTAAAATGGTACATCACAACACCATGAAATAAAGGCTGTGAACTTGGTCTTCATAAGATATAAAATATTTAGAGGTGTGGGGGAAGTTAGATTGTTGATGAACATCCTTACCATACATTTAAATGGAACATTTACAAACAAAACAAGACACACACATAATCCCCAATGTACACACTCAAAAAAAACACTTGATTAACCCTTTTGTCATTTTAAACAACATTGGCAGAGTGTAACAGCACAATAAGAGAGACTGAGTATTAATAATGAGTGTCTATCAGAATGTGAGAGGTTGAAAGAGAGTGAGATAGAGAGGATGCAGTCTTATAAAACAGAGAATTGAGAAAGCCAGACAGCATCAGGAATCCCTGGAGAAAGGAAGGAGTTAAAGGGACATTATGGTAAAAAATGAAGGATGTGAGTGCATTTCAATGTTGTGTAGAAGCATTTTTGGAATTAGGTGTTGAAGCAAAGATGCTTCTAGCAAAAGTTATCAGTGCTTCAGTGACAAACAAACATAGGATGTGCACGCACCCCCCTCCTCGCACCATCTTCAAACACTGCTCCTGCTCAGAGTACCAGCAGTATATTATGTCAGTGATTACAACATTTGTACCATACAATCTACCATTGACACTCTGAGGAGGGGCAGTTTTTTAACAAGGGTGCAGGGGGCATGAACAGCATATGTGCATATGACACTGAAACAGTAGTTGCTTTTACTAGAATACTTTTTAATGATGCAAACATATTGCAAAAGTGCTTCTATTAAAAACTGAAATGCCTTCAAACATAAATAAGAGGGCTAACTGTGGGACCTAGTGAAAAGGCAAGAGGAGGAACAATAGCCCACAGAGTATGGCAAACACTAAAGACCAGGGGCAGAGAATGTTATTGGCCAGTGGGTCAGTGCCAAACAATAAATAATCAGCTCTAGGAAAACAATAGTACATGTTTTAAACACTTACTATATCTGTAATTTAACTAACAAAGTAGTTATCCTAGAATAGTTTACAGAGAAATTCTAGCCAAAATGCAATGTTCATGATTCAGATAGGGCATGTAATTTTAAACAACTTTCCAACTTACTTTTATCATCAAGTTTGCATTGTTTTCTTGGTATTCGTTGTTGGAAGCTAAACCTAGGTAGGATCATATGCTAATATATAAGCCCTTGAAGGCTGCCCCTTATCCCAGTGCATTTTGACAGTTTTTCACATTTAGACACTGCTAGTTCATTTCAATTCCATACCATTTTTAATTTACAGTTTGTTTGTAATGTAAGCATCTCCTTCACATGCTTAAAGGGACATAATACTCATATGCTAAATCACTTGAAAGTTATGCAGCATAACTGTACAAAGCTGACATGAAAATATCACCTGAATACCTCTATGCAAAAAGGAATATATTTTACCTGAACATTTGATCAGCTCACAATAGTAAGTGCTCTGAGGTCAGTTAGAGCTGCTGTAAAGCTGCAAGTTGAAATAAAAAACAAACAAACACATTAGCCAATCAGCATCAGCAGTGCTGAGGTTATGCACGGTTTTGCTGTGATCTCATGAGATTTCATTTAAACCTCATGAGATTTCACAGTAAACTTCTTTAAACTGAATAAGAAAATAACATGTGTGCCCGCACATGCCAGATGCACACTATCTTGCAGGGAACACTCCTTTGCAACACACTGTTATCAAGGTAAAAAACTACCTTTAGAGAGTTTCACCAGGAAAGGTGAGGTTTCTTAGAGAAGATCACAAGACTTTTAGATAATTATCATGGGGCTCCATGTACTAACTGGCGGGTGGCCTTCGCTATACACGGGCAGCGGATCTGTCATCAGAGTGTGTAATGCCCGCCCCTTCATTCACGCGACCAATTGCCCGACTGAAGGGGCTGTCAATCACTGAGAGCGAGCAAGCTCTCTGTGATTTTCCTTCGCCACCTCTAATGACCGCTGCTTCTTACATTGCGGGAAGAAAGCTTGCATGTGCAAACCTGCCCTGCAAGGGCTCCGGAGCAGCTTTCGCTGCTTCGTACATGGAGCCTATGGTGTACTCCTCTTTCCCTTCACAAGAATCACTCAGGAGTGTGCTGCCTTTAATGATTCAGGAGAGACAGCCTCAGATTGGCTATATCATCCCCATATAAAAAGCAGTGCTGAGGTAGTGGGCAACTGTACACTTAAAAATACAGGTAGATATAATTTAAGATATTCAAAAAAAGGACAGCTCTTCAGTACTAAATTGCTCGTAGCTTTTTCAAAAACGTTTCACATATATTTCTATTAAACTGTATTTTGCAAAAAGGAATATTAATAATATCCATTTTGTGTTGTTATGTTTTTTTATTTTATTTTTCTCCCAGCTGCACCATCTGCACTTCAGGTTTTGTTCTTCTTTGCCTCTCTCTCTCTCTCTCTCTCTCTCTCTCTCTCTCTCTCTCTCTCTCTCTCTCTCTCTCTCTCTTTGCTAGAGCTGCTTCCCATAACTGTATCTCCCTTCTGCCCTTTTCCCCTTTTTTATATCTCAATCTATACTATTGTAGTTTGCTTTGTAAGGATAAGTCATTGGTTCCTTTTAATGATTTTTTCTTTTAGTTTTATTGTCACTCTCCTCTTCAAAAATTCCTATAAAGACTCAATGTCCTTGTTATCCTGTCATTAGAGTTTCACTTGTGCTTTGTTAAAATACATACCTCAAAAAAGAATTTTAAAATTAAAAAATTAAAAAATGTTTGCTGCATTCTGTTATTTTAACTCTGAATATATGTAAAATAAATAATATGAAAACACATTTGTATAAAAGGTTAAAAGAGATTTTCATCTTGGGTAGATACATTTACAGCAGAATAAATGTATCATATAATTTGTCAACAATAATTATCATAGACTTAAATGGATCTTTTTTTAATATAATGTGTTCAGATAGAATAGAATATACCCCACTGTCTCCCTGATTTACACAGGTATTGAGTGAATGGTTCAGAAGCAGAGACCTCCTTAGCCAAACACCCATGTGTGCATGAAATTAGAATGTCAACCTTTGATTCATGCTGCCAGACTGTGACTGTGAAACAAATTATGTCAGTGGGTGGCAATTGCAATATTAGTCCAAGCAGATAATATTTTATTAAAAGTAGGGGCTTTATGTTAGCTTAGCATTTTATTGTGTCAATATTATTAAACGTGGAAAAGATGTGGCACTGTGGCACTGTGTAACACGTTTTACCGCTTTAGGAAGATCAAATAATTAAATTGCTATTGGAAATAGTTAATCAAAATAAATAAAAATCTATCTATCCATCCATCTCTGCTTCTCAAAAAATCTTATTACACATTCTGTAATAAGTACTTGTGTCTGTTACTCCTTTATCATATGCTGGTAAACTGGGTACATACTGTATGCATTTGATATCTGAGTATGATCAGTGTCCATGATGTCCTAAACAGTGTTAGATTACTTTTTTAAGCATTTTTACAACTAAAAGCATACAGCAGAAATGCATCTAGTCAAATTTGAAAGTGAAAATTTGATTTGTATACCCCGTTAAACTCATTAAAGGATTTTTCAGCTTTGAAAACATTTCTCATAATGTTTGTTCATTTACATATGTGAAACAAATCTAATATATTTATTGGTTCTTCCTCTCTATAATTTGTGTTTTAGAGGAAGATTATTTTGTTATTTAATATATTTTTATAATATAACCTAGTGCTATAAAATATTGAAATTGGGTCATTTTAATTACTAAAACATCCTAAAAAAAAAAAAAGTTAAAAGTGAATAAAATAAAATCACACAACAATATAAAATAATTATGTTAAAAACAAAGAAGGCATAAACCAGCGATATAATAATAAATATCATTAAATTATTCTTCAACAATGTATATACAATAGCCACAAGTTATGTAATTAAATGCAAATTTTCAAAAGCTTCAAACTATGCACAGCTTTGCCTGCTCTCCTCTTTGGGTTTTAAAGGTAAATTAAACCAAAGTTTTTCTTTCACAATTTAGTTAGAGAATATAATTTAAACAACATTCCAATTTTCTTCTATTATCTAATTTGATTTATTCTTTAGATACCCTTTGTTGAAGAAATAGCAGTGTACATGGGTGAGCCAATCAAGCGAGGCATCTACATGTGGCCACCAAACAGCAGCTACTGAGCCTTTTCAACAAAGTATATCAAGAGAATGAAGCAAATTAGATAATACAAGTAAATTGGAAAGTTGTTTAAAATTGCATGTTCTTATTAAACCATGACAGAAAAAATGTGGGTTTCATGTCCCTTTAAATAATCCCTCTGGAAGTATTGAAGAACAAGAGACTCCTCATAGTGCAGTAAGTCTGTGGGGGATATTTATCAAAGGTCTGGCGGACCTGATCTGACAGTACAGATCAGCTCTGCCAGACCTCGCTGAATGCGAGGAGCAATACGCTCTCCGTATTCAGCATTGCACCAGCAGGGAGGTGTCAATCAACCCGATTGTACTTGATCGGGTTGATTTTCAGCGATGTCTGTCCGCCTGCTCAGAGCAGGCGTACAGGTTATGGAGCAGTGGTCTTTAGATTAATCAGATAATCAGGAGATGTAAAATAGTTTAAAATCGAGAAAGATGCTTACAATAGTCCTTACAAAAATAAACAAATTAAAAAAAAATATTTATTAAAACGCAACATATTTCTCAAGTAAAATTACAAGTTGTTTCATCAGGCATAATCAAAGCTTAGAAAACACCCACAAAAAGATAACATTACTGAAATATATATTTTGATGTTATACCACGTTATTTACCAAATTTGAAAACTTATCTGTTATGTTTCTAACAGCATTTGATGCCTTATCACAGTCCATTGTTATCTGATTTTTGCAAATGTTTGTACAGATTGTAATAACAAAAAGTTTTAAATTGATTTATTATGCCACAATTAATCACCACATGAGTTGATCATTTTGGACTAAGATATTAGCCATTATTTTTTAGTAGGTAATGATGAATGTTTATTATACATTTCTTTTATAAGAAATTTGCAACATTAATAATTAAATTGAATATTAAATGTATTGAAAAAAAAAACTGTTCTCTTAAAGTGATAACAAACTTATATATATTTTAAAAATTATATACAAAGAATATACTCACAAATAATTTTCATTTCTTAGTACAATTTGTATTTTTTTTGTAATCTGGGGACACACACTCTGAAAAGAATTATGAATATTAATTTATTCTGTCTCCTCTACTCTTGACCTGTTAAATTAAGATATATTTGTTCCACTCCACTGATCAAGAAATCACTGCATAGAACACAGCAGTATTAAAGAGATAGGAAAGTCAAAATTATCCTTGCATGATTCGGATAGAACACGTTATTTTAAAGCACTTCTAAATTAACTTATATTTTAAAATGTGCTTTGTTCTCTTGTTATCCCTTGTTAAAAAAGAATACACACATATCATACACTAGTGGCAGCTAGTTGCTGCTTGGTACCTGCACACATTTGTCTCTTCTGATTGGCTAACTAGGGCCCAGATTACAAGTTGCACGGTAAATCCTTTTGCGAACACACCCCACGCAATGTGGCTATAACGCAGTTTCCATTGGGCCGCCATTACAAGTTTTAAGAAAACTTTCTTTTTGCGTGTGTTATGCTGCGGTAACCCGCATATCTCATACAAACCAAGTTCCGACTTGGCGTGCTTGTGCCCGTATTCCCCAATAGAGATCAATAGAGAAAAATTGTTTGAAAAAAAATGAACACCTGCGATTGCAAATTCGCCATTGCATAATCGCATTCCCAATTGAAGTCTATGGAGAAAAGAAAGTTTTCAAAAAAACCTGTGAATAAAAAACAGGTGTCTCTCAGCGAAGGATAACACTAAAATACAAATATAAAAAATCAAAACAAAGTGTATCCAAATCAAGGATATATTAAAAGTCCCAAAAAGACTGGAAATCGGTTTGTTCAAAATTTTTAAAGTGCATGATTGTATTTAATTCCGATAACCTTCTCTCCCATACGGGTTATCGGAATTAACCACAAACAAGCACTTGAATGATTTTGAACAAACCGATTTCCAGTCTTTTTGGGACTTTTAATATATCTTTGATTTGGATATACTGCTTGTTTCAAAAAACCTAAAACCCTAACATAAACACCCTAGTTTAATAACCCCTAAACTGCCGTCCCCACACATCGCCAAAACTTAATAAAGCTATTAACCCCTAAACTGCTGTCCCCCCACATCGCCAACACTAAATAAAGTAATTAACCCTTAAACCACTGTCCTCCCACATTGTCAACATTAAATAAAGCTATTAACCACTAAAACACCAAAACTAAATAAAGCTATTAACCCTTAAATTGCCGTCCCCCCACATCACAAATACCTAAATTAAACTATCAACCCCTAAACCTAACACCCTCTAACTTTAACAAAATAAAAAGACACCTTAATTAAAGTTAAAATATACTAACTACCTTAAAATAAATAAAAACTTACCTGTGAAACAAAGTTAAAACCTAAGCTCAAACTAAAAAAACAACACACTTTTACAAAAATAAATAATAAAAAAAATCAAAAAGCTACATTACCAATAAAAAAACAAAAAACTTTACATTACTAAAAATAATAAAACCTAACATTACCAAAAAATAAAACTACCATTAAAAAAAAAATAAACACTAAAATTACAAAAAAAAGCTACCATTACAAACAATAACAAACAAAATTATCCAAAATAATAAAAATAATTGCTATTCTAATACCCCCCAAAAAAACAACCCAATAATCTAAAATTAAACTACCAATAGCCATTAAAAGGACCTTTTGCAGAGCATTGCCCCAAAGCTAACAGCTTTTTTACCTTAAAACAAGAAAAGATACAAAGCGCTCCCTATATAGCGTATCCTAGTGAGTGAGTGAATAATTATATTGACTATTAAATATACCATGAAGCGGACAAGAACACATTAAATTATGTGCAAATCAGAAGATTATGTGCAAAACATAGTAAGTCCAAAGTCCTAGTAAAATATCATCGAAAATTTACCATCAATAGGTAGAGGTATCTCTCAAGGTAAATTGAATGTCACTCAGGAGTCCAAATGTAGCGTAAGCCAGAGAGTCAAGCTATTTCCTTCCACCCTTGGAGTATGGTATAGGTGTGGATATTACTTCATGCCGTCTCTGGAGTATAGTATGGAAAAAACCAGGGGAGCTGCTGACTGTTACAGGAAACTTCCATTTTGACGAATCTTCAGGTGTGTTGAACTAAATGAAAAGTACAGCATATAAAAGTCTCCAATGATCATCATGCAGCATCATCCGTCAAAAATTCCTGATGCATCAGTGATCGTCAAGGGTTGGAGTGTGATGAACTCAACGTGTTTCGTCTGACAGGCGTTCAGACTTTGTAAAGAGGAGGACAGGCAGGCAGGATTTGGCAATGGTAAAGCAGTCCAAGGTTTAAACCACTAGAATGGTCTGGCAGGCAGGGGTTGGCAACAGTAAAGCAGTCCAAGGGTTAACAACTAGAGTGGTCAGGCAGGGTTTGGCAACAGTAAAGCAGTCCAAGGGTAAACCATTAGAATGGTCAGGCAGGCAGAGTTTGGCAACAGAGAGGCAATCCAGAACACTAGGGGTTAATCAAGCAGAGTGGTCAAACAAGCAGAATTCAGCAGCAGTATATCAATTCAGCAATATAGAGGTTAACAGGCAGAGTGGTCAGACAAGCAGAGTTCAGCAACAGTATATCAATCCAGCAATTTAGGGGTTAACAGGCAGAGTGGTCAGACAAGCAGAGTTCAGCAGCAGTATATCAATCCAGCAATTTAGGGGTTAAGAGGAAGAGTAGTCAGACAGGCAGAGTTCAGCAGCAGTATATCATTAAGGCAATCAGAGAAGTAACGATCTATCACACCCAGGAGCACACAAAGTAACACCTATACTTAGGCAGTGATAGATCGTTTTTGAGAAACTTACATAGGCTCAGGATTCACGCCACTGGCGTCCGACCGACATCAGAGAGAGAGGAGCATGCGGCGATGACATCAGCGCCGCACGCATCCAGACCCGACACAGCCCATGGCAAAGAGCAGGGAAGGAGACCAATAGGAATGCAAGGGTGGTTGATTTATGGAATAAACTTTCAAAACATGTGGCTGACAAACACTGCAGGTGGCTTCAAATATGGCCTTGGCCTAATTGAAACAAGTTCTAGAAAGGCTAAGAACTTAGATAGATCTGATATCTTAAAACCTAAAGAATTTAACAACAGTTATAAAGGGAAAGATGGCTACCTACCTGGTTTTATTACACAGTACAATTCAAAGGCGATTAGAAAAGTTCTTCATAAACATTTGCCTATTTTTTTTAAAAGACCCTCACCTAGATTTAGAGTTTTGCGTTAGAAGGGGCGCGTTAGCTACGCGTGCTTTTTTTCCCCCGCGCCTTTTAAATACCGCTGGTATTTAGAGCTCACAGAAGGGCTGCGTTAGGCTCCAAAAAGGGAGCGTAGAGCATAATTTACCGCCACTGCAACTATAAAGACCAGGGGTGCTTACGGACGCGGCCAGCTTCAAAAACGTGCTCGTGCACAATTCCCCCATAGGAAACAATGGGGCAGTTTGAGCTGTAAAAAAACCTAACACCTGCAAAAAAGCAGCGTTCAGCTCCTAACGCAGCCCCATTGTTTCCTATGGGGAAACAGTTTCTAAGTCTGCACCTAACACCCTAACATGTACCCCGAGTCTAAACACCCCTAACCTTACACTTATTAACCCCTAATCTGCCGACCCCGCTATCGCTGACCCCTGCATATATATTTTTTAACCCCTAATCTGCCGCTCCGTACACCGCCGCAACCTACGTTATCCCTATGTACCCCTAATCTGCTGCCCCTAACACCGCCGACCCCTATATTATATTTATTAACCCCTAATCTGCCCCCCACAACGTCGCCGCCAGCTACCTACAATAATTAACCCCTAATCCTCCGACCGGACCTCACCGCTACTATAATAAAGTTATTAACCCCTAATCCGTCTCACTCCCGCCTCAATAACCCTATAATAAATAGTATTAACCCCTAATCTGCCCTCCCTAACATCACCAACACCTAACTTCAAGTATTAACCCCTAATCTGCCGACCGGACCTCGCTGCTACTATATTAAATTTATTAACCCCTAAAGCTAAGTCTAACCCTAACCCTAACACCCCCTAAGTTAAATATAATTTTTATCTAACGAAATAAATTAACTCTTATTAAATTAATTAATCCTATTTAAAGCTAAATACTTACCTGAAAATAAACTCTAATATAGCTACAATATAACGAATAATTATATTGTAGCTATTTTAGGATTAATATTTATTTTACAGGCAACTTTGTATTTATTTTAACTAGGTACAATAGCTATTAAATAGTTATTTACTATTTAATAGCTACCTAGTTAAAATAATTACAAAATTACCTGTAAAATAAATCCTAACCTAAGTTACAATTAAACCTAACACTACACTATCAATAAATTAATTACATAAAATACCTACAAATAAATACAATTAAATAAACTAAGTTACAAAAAATAAAAAAATAATTTACAAACATTAGAAAAATATTTCAACAATTTTAAGCTAATTACACCTACTCTAAGCCCCCTAAATAACAAAGCCCCCCAAAATTAAAAAATGCCATACCCTATTCTAAAATAAAAATAGAAAAGCTCTTTTACCTTACCAGCCCTTAAAAGGGCCTTTTGCGGGGCATGCCCCAAAGAAAACAGCTCTTTTGCCTGTAAAAAAAAACATACAATACCCCCCCCCAACTTTACAACCCACCACCAACATACCCCTAATCTAACCCAAACCCCCCTTAAATAAACCTAACACTAAGCCCCTGAAGATCATCCTACCTTATCTTCACCACGCCGGGTATCACCGATCGGTCCAGGCTCCGAAGTTTTCATCCAAGCCAAAGCGGGGGTTGAAGACGTCCATCATCGGGCTGAAGTCTTCATCCAAGCAGCGGCTGAAGAGTTCCTCATCAGGCAGAAGTCTTCATCCTATGCGGGCAGAAGAGGAGATCCGGACCGGTAGACATCTTCATCCAAGCGGCATCTTCTATCTTCTTCCATCCGACGACGAGCGGCTCCATCTTCAAGACCTCCGGCGCGGATCCATCCTCTTCTTCCGACGTCCTAACAGAGAATGAAGGTTGCTTTAAGGGACGTCATCCAAGATGGCGTCTATCGAATTCCGATTGGCTGATAGGATTCTATCAGCCAATCGGAATTAAGGTAGGAAAATTCTGATTGGCTGATGGAATCAGCCAATCAGATTCAAGTTCAATCCGATTGGCTGATCCAATCAGCCAATCAGATTGAGCTCGCATGCGATTGGCTGTTCCAATCAGCCAATAGAATGCAAGCTCAATCTGATTGGCTGATTGGATCAGCCAATCGGATTGAACTTGAATCTGATTGGCTGATTTAATCAGCCAATCAGAATTTTCCTACCTTAATTCCGATTGGCTGATAGAATCCTATCAGCCAATCGGAATTCGAGGGACGCCATCTTGGATGACGTCCCTTAAAGGAACCTTCATTCTGTGTTAGGATGTCGGAAAAAGAGGATGGATCCGCGCCGGAGGTCTTGAAGATGGAGCCGGTCGTCGGATGGAAGAAGATAGAAGATGCCGCTTGGATGAAGATGTCCGGATCTCCTCTTCTGCCCGCATAGGATGAAGACTTCTGCCCGATTATGGACCTCTTCAGCCGTCGCTTGGATCAAGACTTCAGCCCGATGATGGACGTCTTCAGCCCCGCTTTGGCTTGGATGAAAACTTCGGAGCCTGGACCGATCAGTGATACCCGGCGTGGTGAAGATAAGGTAGGATGATCTTCAGGGGCTTAGTGTTAGGTTTATTTAAGGGGGGTTTGGGTTAGATTAGGGGTATGTGGGTGGTGGGTTGTAATGTTGGGGGGGGTATTGTATGGTTTTTTTTACAGGCAAAAGAGCTGTTTTCTTTGGGGCATGCCCCGCAAAAGGCCCTTTTAAGGGCTAGTAAGGTAAAAGAGCTTTTCTATTTTTATTTTAGAATAGGGTAGGGCATTTTTTAATTTTGGGGGGCTTTGTTATTTTATTAGGGGCCTTAGATTAGGTGTAATTAGCTTAAAATTGTTGAAATATTTTTCTAATGTTTGTAAATTATTTTTTTATTTTTTGTAACTTAGTTCTTTTTTATTTTTTTGTACTTTAGTTAGTTTATTTAATTGTATTTATTTGTAGGTATTTTATGTAATTAATTTATTGATAGTGTAGTGTTAGGTTTAATTGTAACTTAGGTTAGGATTTATTTTACAGGTAATTTTGTAATTATTTTAACTAGGTAGCTATTAAATAGTAAATAACCATTTAATAGCTATTGTACCTAGTTAAAATAAATACAAAGTTGCCTGTAAAATAAATATTAATCCTAAAATAGCTACAATATAATTATTCGTTATATTGTAGCTATATTAGGGTTTATTTTACAGGTAAGTATTTAGCTTTAAATAGGATTAATTAATTTAATAAGAGTTAATTTATTTTGTTAGATAAAAATTATATTTAACTTAGGGGGGTGTTAGGGTTAGGGTTAGACTTAGCTTTAGGGGTTAATAAATTTAATAGAGTAGCGGTGAGGTCCGGTCAGCAGATTAGGGGTAAATACTTGAAGTTAGGTGTCGGTGATGTTAGGGAGGGCAGATTAGGGGTTAATACTATTTATTATAGGGTTATTGAGGCGGGAGTGAGGCGGATTAGCGGTTAATAACTTTATTATAGTAGCGGTGAGGTCCGGTCGGAAGATTAGGGGTTAATTATTGTAGGTAGGTGGCGGCGACGTTGTGGGGGGCAGATTAGGGGTTAATAAATATGATATAGGGGACGGCGGTGTTAGGGGCAGCAGATTAGGGGTACATAGGGATAATGTAGGTTGCGGCGGTGTGCGGTCGGCAGATTAGGGGTTAAAAAAATTTAATAGAGTGGCGGCGATGTGGGGGGACCTCGGTTTAGGGGTGCATAGGTAGTTTATGGGTGTTAGTGTACTTTAGAGCACAGTAGTTAAGAGCTTTATGAACCGGCATTAGCCGTCTGGGTGAAGACTTCGGCAGGCTTGGATGAAGACTTTGGCCGGCTTCTTGGAGGACTTCTTGCCGCTTCGATGAAGACTTCGGCCGGCTTCTTGGAGGACTTCTTGCCGATTCAATGAAGACTTCGGCCGGCTTCTTGGAGGACTTCTTGCCGCTTCGATGAAGACTTCTCCCGGCTTCTTGGAGGATGGATGTCGGATCTTCAAAACTGTAAGTCGATCTTCAGGGGTTAGTGTTGGGATTTTTTAAGGGTTTATTGGGTGGGTTTTAGTTTAGATCAGGGTTTTGGGTTGCAAAAGAGCTAAATGCCCTATTAAGGGCAATGCCCATACAAATGCCCTTTTCAGGGCAATGGGGAGCTTAGGTTTTTTTTAGTTAGCTTTTTATTTGGGGGGTTGGTTGTGTGGGTGGTGGGTTTTACTGTTGGGGGTTGTTTGTATTTTTTTGACAGGTAAAAGAGCTGATTACTTTGGGGAAATGCCTTGCAAAAGGCCCTTTTAAAGGCTATTTGTAGTTTATTTAAGGCTAGTGATTTTTTTTTTTGGGGGGGGGGATTTTTTATTTTCATAGGGCCCTTAGATTAGGTGTAATTAGTTTAAAGCTTTGATAATTTCTTTTTTATTTTTTGTAACTTAGTGTTTATTTTTTGTGTAACTTAGTGTTTGTTATTTTTTGTAACTTAGTTTTTTGTAACTTTGTAATTTTTTAGTGGAGATTTAAATTATTTAGATAGGGTTAGGTGTTTAAATATAGAATATAGTTATTTCAATTTTTAGTTTTATGTAATTTTAGTTTAAAAGTTAGGGTAGATTAATTATTAGTTTAATATAGTTTAATGTAATTTTAGTATGGGATTTATATTAGGTATATCCATTGTATTGGTTTTGATGTACTTATATATATTTAGTATGTTTCACATTTTACAACTGTATATATATATATATATATATATATATATATATACAGTATATATCTTCTTATGTTTTATCTATTGATGAACAGAAAGTGTTGGAGTGTGGTCTTAATTATTGCCCTACAAAGGATTTTGATTTTTTCCATACAATATTAGATGTAAACAGATTTGTGAGAAATCTAACATTACGTAAGCACTTTCATAATGAGAATGATAGAGAAGTAGGCCATGATACTAATGAGGTTATTATCAAAGGGAAAAATGGAAGAAGAGAGGCGCCAAAACCATAAAACAGTATTGTTTGAACAAGGGAGAAGAGTGCAGATATGGGCCCCCCCTAAATGAGAATGAATACTCACATAAGAAGTGGCACAATCAGCGTGCCTTGAACCACAAGTCGGGACCGTTGAGAGTCGCCCGACAGACACCCCCAGGCAGGTGACGTCACCACAGGAACTCCAATCCGCTGCGGGCAGCATAGTTCTGAATAAACTCCTTAGGATCAACTGTGGCTTGCGGCGTCCGAAGTCACAGAGAATGAACACAGAGCTCTTCTTGTTAGCGGTCAATAGGAGGGTAGATAGGCACTCAAAAAACAGGAGCACGTAAGGTAAACATAAAATCATAGTTTATTACAGATTAAAACCAACAGCCCAAAGTCTGATATTAAAAGAACGATTCAGTGAAAAACATTACCCATTACATATTGTAGAGAGTGGGTATCAACGGGCTAAGCAGGACAAGAGAGAAGATTATTTTTTAAAATCTAATAAGGGACGTCAAAATGTGATGGGAGACTCGATTCCTTTCATTACTGAATATAATTGTCAGCATAAATTGATACGCCAAATCATAAATAAGTATTGGGGTATTCTCCAAAAAGATCCCATTTTGGGGAACATATTAGGTAGTAAACCGGAAATAGTATATAGGAAAGCACCAAGTTTAAAATCAATATTGACCCCCAGTAAGGTGGTCAAAAATAAAATCTCATGGTGTGGGATCACTACCAATAGGATCATTTAGATGTAATATTGGAAGGTGCAAATTATGTGCTACGATCAAACATAAACAAACTACCTTTAAATCTAACATCACAGGGAAACACTTCTCAATAATGGGCCACATTACCTGTGCCTCAAAATATGTTATCTATTTACTATCCTGTGTATGTGGGGTACAGTATGTAGGTAGAACTTGTAGAAGATTGAGTGTCAGGTGGTCAGAACATCTAAGGAGCATGAAAAATAATTATAGGAAACATAGTGTCCCCAGACACTGCAATCTGAGACATAATGGTCACACTGGATGCTTTAGCATTTGTCCCATAGAACATATCCCTATATCACATTTGTACAATAGATTGGTTAGGCTTAGACAGAGGGAGACCTACTGGATACATGCATTGAAAAGCCTCCATCCTAATGGTCTAAATTTAAATATAGATTTGGCAGCTTTTTAAGGTCAATCTATTATCCAGTAGGTCTCCCTTCCCCAATGAATATACCATGGACATCTAATTATGAGACCCCATTGTATGATTTACAGTCGGAAAATAGTATTTATGCGAGGTATCGGTTATCAAATGTGAGTCAATTTTCAGCTATATCAGCTATCCTATATCTAGTAGATCCCCTTACTCAACTATTATCCAGATATATATTCCTGACATCTAATTATGAGACCTCATATACTGTAATGTTAATATTGTGACACGTAGTCTGTATATAGATTTGATGTGAGGTACGGGTTACCAAGTCCTGTGAGTCAGTCATAATATAATTATATTATTAGACCTCCCAGATTACAAGTGATATCATATTCCACCCTTACTTCAGTACCTGAATCTTGATATATTTAGAATATTTTAGTGATCCTTGAGAGTTGGTCCCCTACAGGTTATGCATTATAATACCATCACATTTAGTAACTATTGGAATTTCTTTATTGATATAAATTTTATTTTAGTCCATATAATCTTTTATAATCAGTTAGAGTTAGTTTCATCCATTATATTTTAACACTGAATTATTGCCAGAAATGAGACTAGAATCAGTTCAACATTTATTCCCATCATTTTTTACTTTTATTAATTTAATATATTACTACGAATTGTTCATATATATTTATGAGGATTCACTGAATAGATTTATACATATATACGTATATGCTTATTAGTATCAAATATATTCTGACCAAACTAGTATTAGTATGAATAAGTTACCATTTTGAATTATTTGTATTATAGAATTTTAGTTTTTAATTGTGATATTAAATTATCAATTGTACTATTGATTATAAATATATTGTTTTTAATAATTTATATAATATACTCATATGTCCTTGGGTTTTTATTCTAAGGTTGTGAAGGATCATTGGGATAATTGTTTTATAATAAGTGTTGTTTGTATTTGTTATACACTAATAGGTCAGAATTCTATAGTTAGGTAAGAGTTAATTTGTGGAGAGGAAGACAGGTAATAGCTGTAAGTCCACCCATAGACAGGTGCATGTAAGGTATTTAAAGAGAGCAATGGTCTGATATGATACAGCCTGATGAAACGGCATTGTGGCCAAGAAACGCATTGCTGTTGGTTTTAATCTGTAATAAACTACGATTTTATGTTTACCTTACGTGCTCCTGTTTTTTGAGTGCCTATCTACCCTCCTATTGACCACTAAAAAGAAGAGCTCTGTGTTCATTCTCTGTGACTTCGGACGCCGCAAGCCACAGCTGATCCTAAGGAGTTTATTCAGAACGATACTGCCCGCAGCGGATTGGAGTTCCTGTGGTGATGTCACCTGCCTGGGGGTGTCTGTCGGGCGACTCTCAATGGTCCCGACTTGCGGTTCAAGGCACGCTGATTGTGCCGCTTCTTATGTGAGTATTCACTCTCATTTGGGGGGGGGGCATATCTGCACTCTTCTCCCTTGTTCAAACGATACTATTTTATGGTTTTGGCACCTCTCTTCTTCCATTTTTTCACGCAGCCAGGATTCCATCGGGATTTCCTTTGGGGAGTGCAGCCACAGATTCGAGCATACCGGAGCAGACCGATCGTGCACCAGCGCACCTCCTGAGGATTGCGGATTCTCTCTTTATTATCAAAGGAAGCCAAAGAAATTACAGGATAACCAATCAATTGTCATTCGACAATCTGATAAGGGAGGTTCAGTATTTGTAATGGATAAGGTTTATTACTTAAAAGAGGGTCAAAGACAACTTAATGATAATTCCACATACATGAGATTATGTGGCAATCCCACAAATAAATTTCAGGCTGAATTAAGGGACTTACTAGATGATGGATTACGTGAAGGTCTGTTTGATAAAGCAACATATGATTTTGTATATGTCACCACTCCAATCACTCCCATTTTTCATCATTTACCTAAAACACACAGGGGCTTGGACTCTGTTAAGGGTCGCCCAATAGTTTCAGGTATTGGGTCACTGTTAGAACATATTTCTGAGTGGCTTGATGCCATACTCCAACCACTAGTGTCAACCAATCTCAGCTATTTAAGAGATTCATCACATTTATTACTTTTGTTGAAAAATGTGTAGTGGAAAAACAGTTTGAGTTGGTTGACAGTAGATATTGCTTCTTTATATTCCAGTATCCCTCACAATATGGGATTGACAGCCATTGATTTTTTTTTCTAAATCTAAATACTACACATACTGATAAAAAAAACAGTTTGTACTTAGAGTAACTAGATTTCTGTTGGAACATAACTATTTCCTGTTTGAGGGGGTTTATTATCTTCGAAAATAGATAAAAATTAACACTTTGTTAACATATATGCAAATAGACAAAAAACAGTGAGTCATACACCAAAGAATGGAAGCTAAGAGATGGGCATGAGCACTTCCAACTCTATAATTCAATGTTCCTATATAGATGTCTAAATTAAAAACATGAGGTCCAGGTGAACTAGAGAACAGTGTGGGTTTGGTAACTATAAGGATATTGGGCTAGATACAGATGTCAGTGTAAGGGTGTTCTGTATGTCACAGTGTTAATCAGCAAATGTGAAAACTTTCATATCAATTACAGACATCCTATGTGCTCAAAGGCAGCCTCCTATCTGCGTACTGCTTTGAATGAACAAAGTCAGCCGATTTCTAGCTCAGTTGCTATATACTAAAATCATACAGACTTACATACATACAGCGTAGCATATATTCATGGTAGCTATAAACATTCACCTGTATAGTACTATATATACCAATTAATCAATGTATATCACTTATTGATTCCACACAAAGTGATTTTCAGGTTGGTTAGTATATTGTGTTAAAAATTGGGTAAGTACAGTTATAACGTTTATCTCCCCAAGCTAATGGTAACTAAATGTTACATCAGACGTTACCACTATTCATTACCAAGCCCAGTAGCTGTCACCCTAAAGGTTCACATTAACTTAGCAAATTAGTCACAATATAAACGCTACAGTATCATTATCAAACGCTGGTTAGTATTGCTATTGTAAACCACACACGCATGTCTCTAGGCCATGCCCACCGACGCATTTCCGTCACTATAACGTGACTTCGTCAGGGCATAGGGCCAGCCCAGTGTGTATTCACGCTTCTTATACACATTCGTTGTCATAGCAACATAGAATCGTTTGCGGAAGTGTTACTCCACTACGGCAGTTTGCTTAAACAGTTGTTGATGTTATAAACATAAATATCGCTTTTGTTTGTCATTTATTTTTCAGGTATAATCATTTTAAAATGTAAGATTTTTTGGGGGTTTCTGATGGGTACTCTCACGGTACTGTCACAGTGATTACTTATTTGGTTAAACAATGGAATAGAGTCTCAAAAGGGACAGCATAGATTTTTTATTTATATATGAACTTGAAAGTTTCATGAAAAACAGGTGGTAAGTTACATAAGGAGTTATATGAAATGAATTTTGTTCAAATTTTATATCCTAAATATTTCCATGTATATTTACATATTGTATCCGATTTTGTTATATGGCATTTTTCAGATTGGTGTTTTATCAGGTGATAAATGACCGGGGCACCATATATCACAATTAAACCTGTCTTCGGTATTGTGTGTCAGTATATACAGTATAAAGTATAAAATATAGATAAAAAAAACTAGAGTGCAGGTATATGTGCAATTATTTGTCTTTTTATATATGTCATTTAGACCGTTACTATAATCCAACAAGATTATTCATTTTCAGTATATCCCTCTTAGACTGTCTCTACATATATACATGCTGATTATTCCAAGGATCTACAATTGCAGATTACCCATACTTTATTTATCCTATATATTAAAAAACAGAACAGCTCATGTGTGTCTCTATGTTGCATAGAGTTATTTACATACAATTCCTTATTTTGAACTTATAGAAAACATTTGTAGGAGATCGCCTCGTTGAGGCCCTTTGGTGCTGTGGGTTGCAACTCATAAATCCATCGGCATTCTTTTTGCAACAAAGTAATAGTAATGTCACCCCTTCTTCCTTTCAATTTCAATTTAAGAAATCTGAAATTACGTATTTTTTACTTGTTTTTGGGTGTGTAAATATTTTTGTGGGGGTCATGTTCTTACACGCCAGACACCTACCACATTTGTAAAATCCTTTAGTTTCTGTTAACCAAGTTCTTGGTTGTTCATGTGAGTAATGGCTGTTCATTAAAACATCTTTTAGATTTTTAGATCTTCTGTATGTTATCACAAGTTTTTCAGTTATTAATTCTGCAAGGTCTTCATCCTCCTGAAGTACATGCCAGTGTCTCTGAAGGATGTTTCTTATGATGATACTTTTATCATCAAAAGTGCCTATTATTCTCACAGTCTGTGGATCATGATTTGATGTATTAATATTTACATGTTGATCATTTAACAGTGATGATCTGTCCAGTGCTTTTGCTCTTTGGTATGCCATCTTTAGGCATCTACCTGTGTAGCCCCTTTCTTTGAATCTTTTTCTTAATTCAAATGCTTCGGCTTCAAAATCAGCCTCTGTGCTACAATTGTGCCTAGCCCGTAAATATTGCCATAGGGTATCCCCATTTTTTGGCTTTTGGGGTGAAAACTATTCCATTGTAGGAGACTATTAGTAGATGTTTCTTTTCTGTAAAGTTTGTATTCAATAATCCATCTGGCTCTTTCCTGATTTCCAGATCTAAAAAAGAAATGCTTGTTTCATTTATCGTAGAAGTATATTTCATCCCATAGGGATTCTCATTTAACCACAACATGAAATTAGTGAAATCTATTTTTGTAGCGCTCCACAGAATCAGTACATCATCTATATACCTGATATATAATTCCATGTATTTCATATATGGATTAATCTCTTGATTCAATACGTTTTTGCTTTCAATCCACCCCAAGAAGAGATTAGCGTATGTCGGGGCACAGCATGTGCCCATCGCTGTCCCCCTTTTTTTGCAAATATATGCCTTTATTGAACAAGAAATAATTGTGTTTTAATACAAACTCTAAAAGATCAATAATAAATTCATCTTCCATACTTCCTTTAGGATTAACTGATTTCAAAAAATATGTAACAGCCTCTTTGCCTAGTTCATGTGAAATGTTAGAATATAAACTTTCAACATCAATATTCGCCAGTAAAGTATTTTCCTCTACTGTAATACCGCTCAAGCATTTCAAAACATCTTTCGTATCTTGCACATATGAGGTAAGAGTATGTACAAACTTCCTTAGTTTTTTGTCATTAAAAATACTGGCGTTTTCTGTGGGGCATCCATTACTGGAGACGATAGTCTACCTAGGGGTTCTTTCATATTTTTGTGGACTTTCGGAAGACTATAAAAGGTTGCTATCCTGGGAGCCACATTGTACATGAACAGATATTCTACTTTAGTTATTGATCTTTCATTCAGACCTCTGTCTAATATAGATTTTAGTTCTTTGGTGAAAACATCAGTTGGATCTTGTCTAAGGACTCTATAGTTTTGTGTGTTCTCCAAAATATTGGAACACATTTGGACATACCAAAGAAACAAATTTCTCAATCAATGGGTATTTAGAGATCGTGGGCCTAAAGCTACTTTTTGGTTTGACAACACTTTCTTTTATAGTATCAGTTGTATTATTATTTTCATTAAGTAATGAAAGCATAAGGTTAACCAAACCAAAAAGTAGCTTTATGCCCACAATCTCTAAATACCCATTGATTGAGAAATTTGTTTGTTTGGTAACTACTGAAATAGAAAGACTCACTAGTAGAAGTAAAACCAGAAGAACCTAAACTTTAAAGAAAGAAAAGCCATGATGAAACTGCAAAACAATACAGATATAACTATCAAAAGTGCCGATAAGGGCGGTAATATGGTACTAATGGACAATACATAGTATGTCCAAATGTGTTCCAATATTTTGGAGAACACACAAAACTATAGAGTCCTTAGACAAGATCCAACTAAAGGATTTTACAAATGTGGTAGGTGTCAGGCGCGTAAGAACATGGCCCCCACAAAAATATTTACACACCCAAAAACGGGTAAAAAAAAACGTAATTTCGGATTTCTTAAAAGTGATCTATGTAACTATGTGAAAATGCCTGCGAATATATGTAGGCGAAACTTCTAGAGACTTACGTACAAGGGTACTAGAACACATAGGTGATATTAAATGGAATCGGAATGTACCTGTAGCACAACACATGAACACGGTACATCAAGGGCATAAATATGAATTTTTTTTCTTTGCAATTGAGCAATTGAAATTGAAAGGAAGAAGGGGTGACATTACAAAAACTTTGTTGCAAAAAGAATGCCGATGGATTCATGAGTTGCAATCCACAGCACCAAAGGGCCTCAACGAGGTGATCTCCTACAAATGTTTTCTATAAGTTCAAAATAAGGAATTGTATGTAAATAACTCTATGTAACATAGAGACAAACATGAGCTGTTCTGTTTTTTATATATAGGATAAATAATGTATGGGTATAATATGCAATTGTAGATCTTTGGAATAATTTGCATGTATATATGTAGAGACAGTCTAAGAGGGATATACTGAAAATTAATAATCTTGTTGGATTATAGTAACGGTCTAAATTACATATATAAAAAGACAAATAATTGCACATATACCTGCACTCTAGTTTTTTTTATCTATATTTTATACTTTATACTGTATATACTGACACACAATACAGAAGACAAGTTTCATTGTGATATATGGTGCCCCGGTCATTTATCACCTGATAAAACACCAATCTGAAAAATGCCATATAACAAAATCGGATACAGTATGTACATGGAAATATTTCGGGTATAAAATTTGAACAAAATCCATTTCATATAACTCCTTATGTAACTTACCACCTGTTTTTTCATGAAACTTTTAAGTTCATATATAAATAATAAATCTATGCTGTCCCTTTTGAGACTCTATTCCATTGTTTAACCAAATAAGTAATCACTGTGACAGTACCGTGAGAGTACCCATCAGAAACCCCCAAAAAATATCTTACATTTTAAAATGATTATACCTGAAAAATAAATGACAAACAAAAGCGATATTTATGTTTATAACATCAACAACTGTTTAAGCAAACTGCCGTAGTGGAGTAACACTTCCGCAAACGATTCTATGTTGCTATGACAAAGAATGTGTATAAGAAGCGTGAATACACACTGGGCTGGCCCTATGCCCTAACGAAGTCACGTTATAGTGACGGAAACGCATCATACCTGAAAAATAAATGACAAACAAAAGCTATCTTTATGTTTATAACATCAACAACTGTTTAAGCAAACTGCCGTAGCGGAGTAACACTTCCGTAAATGATTCTATGTTGCTATGACAACGAATGTGTATAAAAAGCATGAATACACGCTGGGCTGGATTTTATGCCCTGACGAAGTCACGTTATTGTGATGGAAACGCGTTGGTGGGCATGGCCTAGAGACATGCGTGTGTGGTTTAGAATAGCAATACTAACCAGTGTTTGATAATGATACTGTAGCGTTTATATTGTGACTAATTTGCTAAGTTAATGTGAACCTTTAGGGTGATAGCTACTGGGCTTGGTAATGAATAGTGGTAACGTCTGATGTAACATTTAGTTACCATTAGCTTGGGGAGATAAACGTTATAACCGTACTTACCCAATTTTTAACGCAATATACTAACCTACATGAAAATCACTTTGTGTGGAATCAATAAGTGATATACATTGATTAATTGATATAGTACTATACAGGTGAATGTTTATAGCTACCATGAATATATGCTACGCTGTATGTATGTAAGTCTGTATGATTTTAGTATATAGGAACTGAGCTAGAAATCGGCTGACTTTGTTCATTCAAAGCAGTACGCAGATAGGAGGCTGCCTTTGAGCACATAGGATGTCTGTAATTGATATGAAAGTTTTCATATTTGCTGATTAACACTGTGACATACAAAACACCCTTACACTGACATCTGTATCTAGCCCAATATCCTTATAGTTACCAAAACCACACTATTCTCTAGTTCCCCTGGCCCTTATGTTTTTAATTTAGACATCTGAATAAGAACATTGAATTATAGAGTTGGAAGTGCTCATGCCCATCTCTTAGCTTCCATTCTTTGGTGTCTGGCTCACTGTTTTTTGTCTATTTGCATATATGTTAATAAAGTGTTAATTTTTATCTATTTTCAAATAACCTTTAGTGTTTAATTCAACACTTGGCTTGAATGCCAAAATCCTCTATAGTTCCCCAATCCCCCCCCCCAGGTTTATTATCTTCAACTGAGATATACTGCAATGGGGGCAAAATTTTCCCCCTCATATGCAAACCTCTTTATGGGGTGGTGGCTTGAACGCAGTTTGATTTACTCAGATGACAACCACTTCAAACAGGAAATATGTTTTTTTCAGAAGATTTATAGATGATTTAATCTTCATCTGGAAGTCATATGAAGCATCAGCAAACTCTTTTGTTGAGTACTTGAATGATATTCACTTTGGGATTTCCTTCACTGCTGAATGGAAAAAGAAAAATATAAATTTTCTTGACATTACTTTGTCCGGTGTCAGGTTCAAGGACACAATATCTAAAAGATATGAGGTTGTGTCAAGTTAATGATTTGGACCACAACTGCTGGAGATTATATATGTTAAAGTATATGTGTGTTGCATCACTGAGACTTTTGGAAAAGGAGTTTATGTAGGAGGTGGCAGCAATACTTAACCAAACTGTCACAGTAAAGCTATTAGTCTTATGGAGTAGTTAGTGTGTGTTCCCTATTGCTGCCACATGTGCTATAAAACACTAAATCCTGGCAGCAGGGGCACACACCAACGAACCAAATTTGGTGGTGAGAACCAAAAACAAGAGGTGATGGTAACCGCTATAATTTACAGACAAGTCTGCAAGATAGGAGAATCCCAAGATAAATATATAGTGATACGTGTAAAACCTAGAGAAGGGTTAACAGGCCTGTTCTGACTTAATGTATTGAGCGGCTAAGCAGAATTAACATACAGCTGTAACAGACTTATGATGAATGAGTAATTGCTTATAACGTTATATTCCATAGAAGCGTTAAGCTAGATATTAGGCATACGTTTAGAGAAGCTGAAATCTTACCGCCTGGCTGTTACTGCGGTTGTAGCGGCGGGAATGTCCGTGTACACTCTGCAGCGGAGGTTGGCGTCTGAGTAGGGTTGCGCAGCTGCGTGTGACGGTCACCCGCAATCCTTTCCGTGAGGCTGAGTGGGAGGAAACAGGCACAGCGGACAGAAAACTGTAACGGAACTCAGACGAAATAAATCAGAGGATTTGTAGTTAGTCTGTGGAGAAGAGATTCCTTAGTGACAAGTTTGGCAAGTAGACCTTTAAGGTTCTAAAGGCAAGAAAATCAAGAAGAGTTGTTTGTTTCTTTTGCTTTGTAAATCCTGCAGGTACAGGGCAGCAAGTGAAGGCTTGGAAAGTTCTGTGAGGCTATAGAACTTCAATACTAAGCAAGGATAATCAGACGAGGAGGGGCTTATAAAGGGAGGAAAACAGGTGTGATAAGTGTTAAAGGGACAGTGTGTAGCAATATAACCTGTTATGAGATGGTAACCTGACAGGACCCCCCTCTCAAGGAGCAACTCCCGGTGCTCAAAGTCCCGGACGGTCAGGATTCCGCTGATGGAAGCGGGAGATCAAACGGGGTGCTGAGATGTTACAAGCAGGTTCCCAGGAATCCTCCTCTGAGGAGTACCCCTTCCATTGAACTAGATACTCCAGTCGCCCACGGCGGCGTCGGGAATCCAGGATGGATCGTACTTCATATTCCACGTTAGGGTCCAGAGTAATCGGGGGAGGAGGAAGATTAATGCTGGATCCCCTGATCTCCCTATAGGGCTTGAGAAGGGAAACGTGGAAAGTTGGATGGATCTTTAGAGTAGATGGCAATGTGAGACGGACTGCATTGGCGTTGATGACCTTTTCAATTGGGTAAGGTCCAACAAACAGAGGAGAAAGTTTCCTGAAAGGCAAATTCAAGGAAAGATGTCTCATAGAGAGCCAAACCAAGTCACCAGGTGTGTAAACAGGAGGAGGCAAACGATGGCGGTCGTAGTATCTTTTGAATATTTCTTTTGCTCTGAGAATGGCATTTTCAATATATTTGAAATTGGAGGTTATGTTCTCGGAAAATTCAGAGATGCTGGGTGAGAGTATATCGGAGGTAGGAAATAACTGGAAACGGGGATGATAGCCATAATTAGCGAAGAAAGGCGTCTGATTGATAGTGGAATGATGAGTATTGTTATAAGAAAACTCAGCATACGGCAAAAATTCAGACCAAAGATGCTGTTGACGAGAACAAAAAGATCTGAGAAACTGTTCAAGCCACTGATTACACCTCTCAGTTTGTCCATTTCCTTGAGGATGATATGCGGTGGTAAGTTTCCTATCTACAGAGAAAGTTTTACAAAATTGATGCCAAAGTTTACTAGAGAATTGGGTTCCCCGGTCACTAATTATGGAATCTGGGAGTCCATGATGTTTTATGACATGTTTCATGAGTAGTTGTATAGTTTCCAAGGCGGTAGGTAATTTCGAGTATGGAATGAAATGACACATTTTCGTAAAATGATCCACTACAACCATAATAGTGGTGTTCTTCGACGACATTGGCAGGTCTACAATAAAATCAAGAGCAATCTGCGACCAAGGGGTTTTCGGAGTGGGTACTGGTAGTAGAAGGCCATAGGGAGCATGTTTGCTTCTTTTTGAGGTAGTGCATACTGGACAAGATGAAACATAATCATAAATGTCCTTGGACATGCAAGGCCACCAATGGTTTCTGGAGACTAATTCCTGCGTTTTATGTATTCCTGGATGTCCTGCCAGAGAAGATTCATGTACCATGTGGAGTAATGTCAGTCTTAGGGATGGTGGTATGTACAACCGTGCGTTATGATAATAGCAACCGTTAGGTCTCTGATGTAGTTGATGAAGAGGTTTGGAGAGATCCTTAAGTTGTTCCTTTTGAACTAGGGGTTCTGACTGTAGTGTAAATAAGAGGAAGTTTTCCGCTGGGATAATAGATGTTTCTGTTAATGGGGGTACGGTGTCAGTAGTAATCCTAGAGAGAGCATCTGCTTTGAGCGTTTTTTCCCCGAGGGACGGTAAGTGATCAGAAAATTGAAACGTGAGAAGAAAATATTCCATCTGACCTGTCTTGCTGAAAGGGTACGGGTGGATTTCAAATACTGCAGATTTCCTGTGATCAGTATATTAATGTGGGGGATGGTAACCCCTTCTAGCAGATGACGCCAGTGTTCCAGGGAAGATTTTATTGCCAGTAATTCCTTGTCACTAATTGGGTAGTTTTGTTCTGCTGGATTTAAAGTCTTGGAAAAGAAGGCTACTGGATGTAATGGTTTTGAAAGTGCTTCCCTCTGTGAGAGTACTGCTCCGATGGCATAATTGGATGCATCTACCTCTAGTACAAACTGGAGGTTCGGATCAGGAAAACGTAGAATGGGAGCTGAAGTGAATTTGTGTTTGAACATATCGAAAGCTTCTTGGGCCTCGGTATTCCACTTGAAAGGTTTGTTAATTTTGGTAAAAGTGGTTAGGGGTAAGGCTAAACTGGAAAAGTTCTTAATAAACTTGCGATAGAAATTCGCAAACCCAATGAAGGATTGTACTTGGCGTCTGGTTTTAGGTACAGGCCAGTTGAGAATTGCTTCTACCTTTTTTGTTTCCATGCTTATGCCTGAAGAGGTTATTTCGTAACCCAAGAAAGTAATGGATGATGAGTTGAATAGACATTTTTCAGCTTTAGCGTACAAATGGTTGCCTCTAAGCCTGGATAGCACCTGTCGAACGTGTAGGACATGTTCATCGTACGTTTTAGAATAAATTAATATGTCATCAAGGTAGATGACGGTGAAGACATCCAAAATATCTCTGAAGATGTAATTTATCAGGTGCTGAAAAGTTGCTGGGGCATTACATAGCCCGAAAGGCATCACAACGTATTCGAATAACCCGTAGCGGGTTCTAAACGCAGTCAACCACTCGTCCCCCAGATCTTATGCGGACGAGGTTGTAAGCACCCCTCAGATCTAACTTGGTAAAATATTTAGCCCCTTCGAGTCTTTCTATGATTTCAGGAATGAGCGGCAGAGGATAACGATTTTTTATCGTTATTTTGTTTAGCTGTCTGTAGTCAACTATAGGTCTGAGGGACCCATCTTTGTTTTTAACAAAGAAGATCCCAGCACTTGCTGGAGAAGTGGACTGCCGTATAAAACCTTTTTTGAGGTTTTCATCTAAGTAAGATTTTAGATGTATGAGTTCTGGCTTGGATAGCGGGTAAATATGGCCAGATGGGATATCTGAACCGGGTAATATGTCAATGGGACAATCGCACTTTCTATGAGGCGGTAGGTGTTCAGCTTCAGTTTTGCTGAATGCATCAGAAAAGTCTTGGTATACCTCAGGTATTTCAAGCTCTGGAATTTTTTCAGAAGTGTGCAGGATAGGTATTGGGAAACAAGTATTGAGGCAGAATTTTGGAGTTTAAAGTCACAGAAAAACTAGACCAATTTATGGCAGGATTATGTGTTTTAAGCCAATTTATACCCAGAATAATGGGTGATATAGGGGAGGAGATAACGTCAAAAGTTATATACTCTCTATGGTGATCAGTAGTGATTAAAAGAATAGGAATAGTTTGATATTCCACAGACCCTGTAGTGATATTTTTTCCATCAATACCCCTTAAGAAAACAGGAGACTTTTTTTTTACTAGTGGTATTTTATTTAAGTGAGTGAAAGCATTATCAATATAGGAAGCTGTGGCTCCTGAGTCAATTATCGCGGTAGCGTTGACCCGCTGTTGGTCCCACTCGTAAAAGAAGAGATAGGTGTAAGTATGATGTAGGAAGGACCTGAGTAGAACAGCAATAGACTGGATTTTCAGTCTTACCCTTACTTTGCTTCTGCAGTGTAGGACAATCTCTAACTGTATGATTCTCTGAAGCACAGTATAGACATAGGTTGTTTGTTCGTCTCCTGACATTTTCCTCAGGGCTTAGGGGTCCCCGTACAAACCCGATGTCCATGGGTTCAGGTGAGGATTTTGAGGTATGAGGTGTTAGCTGTTTCTTTTGGGTGGGCTCATGGTAGGATCTCTCCTGCTGTCTCTCTCTGAGACGTCTATCTATTGTTATACTAAGGGTCATCAGTTCCTCCAAAGTAGGAGGTTAAATCTGATCTTGAGAGTTCATCTTTAATGCCCTCCGATAGGCCCAATCTACATGATTTCTCAATTGCAATGTTGTTCCACATTGTATCTTAGCCCATTTCTTAAATCGGCAATGTAGTCTTCAACTACTCTCTTCTTTTGCCTTAATGATCTCATGGCATTCTCACGCCGTAATTTTTTATTTATGGGTCTTCGTATAGTTGACCCATGGCTAAGAAAAAATTCTCAAGAGAGTTTAATTATGTCATCATTGCTTTCAAAATAGGTGTTGGCCCAGGTACGGGGCTCACCCCTAAGGTATGATATTACAGTAAGCACTCTGGCTCTATCATTAGGGTATGTATGGGGTTTCAAAAGAAAACATTAGGAGGCAGGCATTTTTGAAATCCCTGTACTGGGATCTGTCACCCCAGAATTTTTTCTGGGGGACTAACCTGGGGTTCAGAAATAGGGACTCTTTTATCTACTTACATCCCTAATGTATGTTTTCATATTATCATTCTCAACCTTAAGGGTATTAAGGCCTCAGTTAACAAATCAACCCTCTGAGTAAGGGTCTGCATGTGTGCATTAATTCCAGCTGGTCCATTTTTCAGTTTTAAGTGGGCTTAGTATTCTGTCAGGTTCAAGGACACGATTATCTAAAAGATATGAGGTTGTGTCAAGTTAATGATTTGGACCACAACTGCTGGAGATTATATATGTTAAAGTATATGTGTGTTGCATCACTGAGACTTTTGGAAAAGGAGTTTATGTAGGAGGTGGCAGCAATACTTAACCAAACTGTCACAGTAAAGCTATTAGTCTTATGGAGTAGTTAGTGTGTGTTCCCTATTGCTGCCACATGTGCTATAAAACACTAAATCCTTGCAGCAGGGGCACACACCAACGAACCAAATTTAGTGGTGAGAACCAAAAACAAGAGGTGACGGTAACCGCTATAATTTACAGACAAGTCTGCAAGATAGGAGAATCCCAAGATAAATATATAGTGATACGTGGTAAAACCTAGAGAAGGGTTAACAGGCATGTTCTGACTTAATGTATTGAGCGGCTAAGCAGAATTAACATACAGCTGTAACAGACTTATGATGAAGGAGTAATTGCTTATAACGTTATATTCCATAGAAGCGTTAAGCTAGATATTAGGCATACGTTTAGAGAAGCTGAAATCTTACCGCCTGGCTGTTACTGCGGTTGTTAGCGGCTGGGAATGTCCGTTGTACACTCTGCAGCAGAGGTTGGCGTCTGAGTAGGGTTGCCGCAGCTGGCGTGTGACGTCACCGCAATCCTTTCCGTTGAGGCTGAGTGGGAGGAAACAGGCACAGCGGACAGAAACTGTAACGGAACTCAGACGAAATAAACAGAGGATTTGTAGTTAGTCTGTGGAGAAGAGATTCCTTAGTGACAAGTTTGGCAAGTAGACCTTTAAGGTTCTAAAGGCAAGAAAATCAAGAAGAGTTGTTTGTTTCTTTTGCTTTGTAAATCCTGCAGGTACAGGGCAGCAAGTGAAGGCTTGGAAAGTTCTGTGAGGCTATAGAACTTCAATACTAAGCAAGGATAATCAGACGAGGAGGGGCTTATAAAGGGAGGAAAACAGGTGTGATAAGTGTTAAAGGGACAGTGTGTAGCAATTTAACCTGTTATGAGATGGTAACCTGACATCCGGAAACTTGATGGCACAACGGATTGACACTACTGTTTATAGAAAACCCATTTCGGGTAATACCTTACTTTGTGGATCAAGTTCTCATCTAAAGCATGTGTCAGTGGCAATGCCAAGAGTCAATTTATGAGAGCCAAAAGGATCTGTAATGACGAGGAAAAATGTAAGCAGGATAGTGGCACTATTGTAAGGAGACTGGAGGAAAGAGGTTATAAAAAGAATGTTATAATGAAAGCATTGAACCAGGTAAAACCTTTGAGTAGGGACACTCCTCCTGCTTAGAAAAGAAAAAGAAAAAACAAGAAAAGTGCCCTTTTTTCATAACTCAATATTCTAGACAATTTTATACTATTTGTGACATTGTAAAAAAGTATATCCCACTAATACTAGGTGATGACATACTTAAGGAAGAAATAGAAAAGGGATGTAGATTTGTGTTTTCAAAAAACATGACTCTAGGGAACATGTTATCCCCTAGTATGCTCCCAGACAAAAAACAAATGAGCTCTTGGCTTACTTGTAATGGAACTTTGAGGTGTGGAAAAAGCCAGTGTAAAAATATGTGACTACCAAAAGAGTGGGGATACCTTCCTCTCATATAGCAATGGGAAACAGTTCCGTACAAAGGGGTGCACCAATTGCTCCTCAACATATGTGGTCTATATTGTAGAATGTTCAGAACATAAAAAACAATATATAGGCATGACATCTAGAACTATAAAGAAACACATTAAAGAACATCTGGGGTATATTAAGCATGATATCACATGTTCAGCCCTTGCAAGGCATTTCATTGAGTGACCATAAAGGATGTAAGGTGTTTTGAATGGTCAGCAATAGAACTGATAAGCTTACCTAGGTGAGATGTTAACAAAATGGACATCCTATCTAAACAAGAAACCTATTGGATATTAACATTGGATACACAGATACCGAATTGGTTTAATTCTTTTTTAACATAATAAAGTTTTACCAATAACTGATTACATAGTCACATACTTTGTTTTACTTTATGAATAATTAGTTAATCTAACAACTCTCACTTTAATAAAAGTAACAAATTTGATACAATAATTGGATGTCCACTTTGCTAACACCTCTATATAGCACATATGGGGATACATATGAATGAAAATATGTTGTTAATTTCACCCAGTAGATTGGTTTATGTATCTCTCAAAATATTTCATGAACATAAAACAGATATTTTCTGTGTTTTTTGATAGAGAATTCCATTTATATCCCTATGTTGCCCACATGTTAAAAAACATTGCAAGTAATTAATTGTTGGTAATATTTGAATACTTTATTTTATATGTATAATGAATTTCTTATTGTATAGTCTAAATTCTATAAACCAGCATATTGTTTGTATTTTTGCAAGAAGATGTTTCTTAATAACATGTGAGTGTTGAATTTCGTTTTTCAACTATTGCTATATCCTACTTGAGAAAACTTTTGATTCCTAATAGGAATGGGTTAATTTGACACTGAATTGGTGAGGGGTGTGTGTTTTTTTAGTTTTAACAGCCAGTAGGCATTTACTGCTGGCTTTTTACATTGAAGCAGATGTGATGTGTAATTAGGATCTATGACTAAGGCTATATGCTGAAACGCGTAAGATATATCTATTGATGCAACCCCACAACCTGTGTAGCATGTATAGCTGATGCTGTCTTTTAACTTGGACAAATAAAGATGGAACTTTTATTTTTGAGCTCCACGTCTTTGTACTTTTTCTTTTTATATATATACTGTATATATATATATATATATATATATATATATATATCTTTTATATTTTTTCTTTTTATATACCATTTAATAAAGGTTAAAGGGTAGATTTATCAAGCAGCAGATGCTGTAATCTACTCCCGAAGTTTCAGGTCTGCCTGAAACTTAAATTAAGAAGTAGTGGTCGTAAGACTGCTGCTCCTTAACTCATTCACCAGAAATGCTTGTGCAATGTTAAATGCTGACAGCATATGCTGTCGGCATATAATGATGTCTGGCAGACATGTTCCGTCCGACATATAATAAATCTACCCAAATTTAATACTATTTAACTCACATTGGTAACATAATTGTTACAACTTATCACTTTAAAGGGACACTGTACCCAAAAATTTTCTTTCATGATTCAGATAGAGCATGCAATTTTTAAGCAACTTTCTAATTTTACTCCTATTATCAAATCTTCTTTATTCTCTTGGTATCTTTATTTGAAATGCAAGAATGTAAGTTTAGATGCCGGACCATTTTTGGTGAACAACCTAGGTTGTCCTTGCTAATTGGTGGATAAATTCATCCACCAATAAAAAACTGCTGTCCAGAGTGCTGAACCAAGAAAAAAGCTTAGATGCCTTCTTTTTCATATAAAGATAGAAAGAGAACAAAGAAAAATTGATAATAGGAGTAAATTAGAAAGTTGCTTAAAATTGCATGCTCTATCTGAATCACAAAAGAAAATTTTTGGGTACAGTGTCCCTTTAAGTATATTTTATATGAGCAGTCGATCTCTTAGTCACCAGTTACTCCTTAATATTGAGTGTGTATATCTTGATATGTGGATGCCCTGTGACTGGAGGTGTTAGGAATAGTGTTGTAATAATTCCTCAGTGTCCGTGCTGTTACCGCTTTTATCAGCCTTATACGTTTGGGGACTTGCAGTACTATATATTAATATCTACAATTGGCATAAATAAATATTGGTTTGGGTTTTGTTCACACAACCAGCTATATGTATTTTTTACTTCTTAGATCTGTTATATAGCTTATTTATATAATTGCCTGAGCTGATACCGTGTTAAGCTGAGCCGACAGCAATGTTTATGGTTTGGAGGTAATGTCACGGGGTGTGGTTCGGCCGCAGTAGTGGATTGGATGGAGTGTAGTGGAGACACTTTGTAGCAATCATGAAATTATTCATCTGTTGTGATATACAGTTGAGGGCAAAGTAGTCTGACCTTAATTGGTTTCTACATGACCGAACATGCCCCTTTTGAGATTACCATTTTTCTGATTGGCAGTATGTTTTGAATATTAGGCCACATGATATATGGCTAATTATACTTGATGAAATGGTGGAGTTTATCGCTGAGAAACGCGTTGCATACAACAGGGGTTTATATGATTAACACCCTGTCAGCACTTATAAGCAGTGTTTTATTTGCATGTTTGCTTTTAATAAACCATTTTTAACTTCTTGTAATTTGTGCTATATATTCAATAAATACTGCTGCCACAAGTACATGCCATCATTGTTTGGATTCTGGAAGTCTGGAGTTCCTGGGCACCGAGAAAAAGACAGCTTATATGCTGTGAAGTATCAGCACACTTCTACTAGCAAATGAGAGTGCTATTCATAAATGTGACTACCTGTGATCCCTGTTACAAGAATTTGTTACATTTTATGGTTGATACACGCAAGGGCACTTCATTGTTATTTGTTGTTGCAGAGTTTTTTAAGTGGATATAAGAAGATTGCAGTCTAAGTGTATGAGAAGATTGGGGTACTATTGGACTGATCTATACCTGCATTTTTGGATTGGACACGACTCTTGGACTATTTGTTCTTTTGGTTGTGTTTTCTGCTTTTTTTACTATAACTATTATTATTATTATTGGGATTTTTATTTCACTTACCTCTATCTGTTTGGAGATTTGGTTGTTTAAGGTTGGTAAGGGTGCCCCGCAAGCAATTTTGGTTCACAGATAGGGTGATCGATGGAATAAACTTTCAAAACAGGTGGCAGGCAAACACTGCGGGGACTTCAAACATTACCATAATAAGCATAAAACCTTCATAAAAACTAATTAAGCTTACACTTTATAAGAAATTTGAGCATGGCTTGTTGGGCCTATGTTTTTTTTTCTACCATCAAATTCTATGTTGTAAAGTTATGCTGATCTTTAATTATTTAATTGCAGTATATTTGGCATCTGATGTATGAATTAGTTCAG
Organism: Bombina bombina; assembly: GCF_027579735.1. NCBI lineage: Eukaryota > Metazoa > Chordata > Amphibia > Anura > Bombinatoridae > Bombina > Bombina bombina. The sequence continues at coordinate 589,306,471 of NC_069504.1, forward strand.
GTACTATGTTGACCAGATCAGTTCAGACCAAAAAGCGAATTAGCCTAGCTTATGTTTTTAATGACCACTAAATGTTGATTTACTTACAATAGAGAGACTAGAACTTTTTTGTCCCTCACAATAAAAAAAAAGTAATTTAAAAAAAAAGGTAATGTGGAAATCAGAGAATGATAAAAAGCTACATGGAGAAAGCTGTTTCTTTTTAAATACATTTTTTTAATTATAAACAAATCTCTATAGAAGACTCTCAAATAGTTAATTTGTTAACATATTTTAGCTGTATCTATCATAGACAAAGATTTGACTTCTCTAAATAAGGTCAAGATAAATAAAAAACTACATGAGGGATTCTCAAGTGACTAAATATGACATGGAAAGAACCTGCTGTATAGAGCTTCTGAGAATTAAGTCCCTCTTTGGCAGTCAGTATATTTATGTTTTATTTGTAAAAGCCTTATTCAGCCACCCCACCCTTGAAAAAGAAGAACCTTATACTGAACTCTTCAGTAAGCTGCTGCTGTTGTTTTTATATAGTTCTGAAGGTGTCCATTTTATTGGGGAAGGGTACTAGAGTTTAAATGGTCACTCTTTTATTTGTGGCATCTAAAAACTAGACATTACACATATTTACATTTATTGTTCCATATATATTTATTTGTTCTTGAAAAACAGATTTTATTGTCCTGAAAAACAAGCATTTTCTTTTGTTCTCATGTGTGTGGGATATGTCACTGTTAACCAATAAAGCTCTGTAAGTTTTCCTTATCAGCCAGTGAGCTTCTATGCTACAGACAAGCTATATAAAAACATGCACTTTCTGATAGTTCCAAAATCAACTTAGCTTTGTCTTCCTGCAAACTATTATGTTTAAATATTATTCTTTGTCATCATTAAAAATTGTTGAGTATAATTAACCGTTACATTTTAAATTTCTTAACCAGGATTCTTCCTATTTTTTTTGTGTCTGTGTGAGAAATCTTCACATGAAGGCAAGACTTTTGTTGTGTAAATCTATGAGGAAAAAAAACGCAACCCAAACATTCTAGAAAAGAAGCAATGTACTGTCTGCAATCAGCAGCCAAAAGTATTCAAAGCGAAGAAATAAAACTTTTTAATTTAAAATGTTATACAAATTAAACTAATTAATTCAGTTATCAATAAATTAGTTGTTTACAACAGCAATTTGAGCAGGTGCATTTGTAGAAAATTCCTTTTTCCGTATGTTTTAAATTAAATAGTGACATATTGCAAATTTAAGTACTCTGACAACTTCAGGGCAAACTGTTTTGGAATTCTTACAAGTATACTTTTTTTTTAGCAAATTAGATAAAATACATTTAATCAACTGAAAACATTAAATATTACAATACAAACGTCATTTGGCACCATAATTGATTGAAATGTAATTTTATTTATATTGAGAATGAACATGTGGGATGCTGCTATATAACAGATATTAAAAATACCGTTCTTGTAATTCTGTTTCTTTATAAATATAACACAGAAAGAAGAAAACCTATTTATATAATTGAAAACAATGATACTGTTATTGGCTAGTTCTTACAGGAAGTGAAGACCATACTGTAACTAGAGCTTCTCTTTTAGATTGCACTAATAAAGGGGATACTATAAAATGGGACCTACCTTTAATATAAAGAATTGTAATCAATTTAATCAGATTAGTGGGATAAATATGATTTTTCCCTATGTTACTTGTCAATGACCGTATATTAAAGAAAGACTTTATTGAATATGGTGTCACCCAGTTATGTAACCATGTCCAATTAAACTTGCTCTTGGCTTTAACATAAAGGCACATCTAGATGTTGCATGGAGACGTATAGATTTTTAGAAGGTTTCAATTACCTTCAAATCTTCTGCCTCTGGTAGCCAATACCCAATTAGAGGTTGTAATAATTATCGCTCCATGTTTGTTGTCTATCTAATTACTTAAGGGAAGGGTCCCAGGCAATATGTGGAAATGACTACCAGAGATGCCAGAACACGCATCATGGAACATCTTTCCTATATTACCAACAACAATACCTTTTTTGTCCTTGCACAGCATGTTATCGATGAGCATGGTTAAGATGTTTGTTATTTTAAATGGACCATTATTGAAAGTGACAAACGACCAACAAGAGGTGGCAAGAGAGAAATTTCTAAGGGCTAGGTTACAAGTGGCATGCTATTATTAGTACGGGTCTTGATAAGATATCGCAACTGTACTAACTTGTGCACTTATTACAAATTGAAAGTAACCAGGTGCGCTTAAGCAAGGGTATTGACATTCTGTTGTTATTAGGGTAGGATAACCAGATATATTAACTAATTTTATATAAAGATGGAGGAAAAATCACACAGGCACTTCTTGTTTCTGTGAGGCCTATTTATCAAGCCGTCAACCGCAAATACGCTGAAATTCCGCAGCGTAATTGTGGCGAGCCTGATTCGCCCTATTTATCAAAGCCTACAGACCAGCAAAAGTTGAAATTTGTGACGTAACATACAATCCGCCTGTCTCAGTCTGACAGAGATCGATACTTACGTCATTACAGATGTTCCGAATACACATTCGGCACTATCTGACAACTTTTGCAAGTTATCAAACTTCTAACAGGTACGCTGGCCACTATTCTGGCCCAGCGTACCTGGTTTACAATCCGCCACCCTGGAGGCCGCAGATGCCATAGGAATCAATGGGAGTCTGAAAGCAGCAAAAGCTTATGTTCGATGCTGACAGATATCCCATTGATTTCTATGGTAGAATAAAAATTAACGTTTACACCTAACACCCTAACATAAGCCCAGAGTCTAAACACCCCTAATCTGCAGCCCCCGACATCACCGCCAGCTAAATAAAAGTTATTAACCCCTATCCCGCCGCCCTGGAGCCCACCACAACTAAATAAAGTTATTAACCCCTATTCCGCTGCTCCTGGACCCCAGCGCAGCTAAATAAATATATTAACCCCTATATCGCCGCTCCTGGAGCCCTCCGCAACTAAATAAAGTTATTAACCCCTATCCCTCCACTCCAGGAGCCCACTGCAACTAAATAAACATATTAACCCCTAAACCCCTGGTCTCCCACATCACTACCACTTACTAAACCTATTAACCCATAAACTGCCAGCCCCCCACATCGTCATAAACTAGATTAAGCTATTAACCCCTAAACCTAACAACCCGCTAACTTTATATTAAATATTAACTCATCCCTATCTTATAATTAATTTAAACTTACCTTTAGAATTAAATTAAACTATATTAAACTATTCACTAATCTACCCTATTATACTAAAATTACATTAAACTAACATTTAAATTAACTATATTACATATTTAAAAACCTAACCCTACTCAAATTATTTAAATCTACTATTAAAAATTAAGTTACAAAAAAATAACAACTAAGTTACACAAAATAAAAAACACTAACTTACAAAAAAATAAACACTAAATTACACAAAATAAAAAATAAATGATCAAATATTTAAACTAATTACACCTAATCTAATAGCCCTATGAAAATAAAAAAGCCCCCAAAATAAAAAAGGGCCTTTTGCGGGGCATTGTCCCAAAGAAATCAGCTCTTTTACCTGTAAATAAAAATACAAATAACCCCCCAATAGTAAAACCCACCACCCACACAATCAACCCCCTCAAATAAAAACCTATCTAAGAAACCTAAGCTCCCCATTTGGATGGGCATTGCCCTTAAAAGGGAATTTAGCTCTTTTTCAGCCCAAACCCCTAATCTAAAATTAAAACCCAACCAATAAACCCTTACAAAAACCTAACACTAAACCTAACACTAAACCCCGAAGATCTACTTACAGTTTTCGAAGACTGGATATCCATCCTCAACGAAGTGGCAGAAGTCCTCAGCGAAGCCGGCAGAAGTCTTCATCCAAGCAGGCCGAAGTCTTCATCCAAGCTGGCAGAAGTCTTCATCCAGATGGCATCTTCTATCTTCATCCATCTGGCGTGGAGCGGCTCCATCTTCAAGACATCCGGCGCGGAGCATCCTCTTCTTTGGACGTCTACTGAACAATGAAGTTTCCCTTTAAATGACGTCATCCAAGATGGTGTCCCTTACATTCCGATTGGCTGATAGAATTCTTTCAGCCAATCGAAATTAAGGGGGAAAAAATCCTATTGGCTGTTGCAATCAGTTTTAGTATAATAGGGTAGGTTAATGAATAGTTTAATATAGTTTAATGTAATTTTATGTAATTTTAGTATAATTGTTAGGGTAGGTTCATTACTAGTTTAATATAGTTTATTTTAATTCTTAAGGTAAGTTTAAATTTATTATAAGATAGGGATGAGGTAATATTAATGTAAAGTTAGCGGGTTGCTAGGTTTAGCCGTTAATAGGTTAATTTAGTTTATGGCGAAGTGGGAGGCTGGCGGTTTAGGGGTTAATAGGTTTAGTAAGTGGTAGTGATGTGGGAGGCCAGGGGTTTAGGGGTTAATACATTTATTTAGTTGCGGAGGGCTCAGGGAGCGGCGGGATAGGGGTTAATAAATGTATTTAGTTGTGGTGGGATAGGGATTAATACATTTATTTAGTTGCGGAGGGCTCCGGGAGCGGCAGGATAGGGGTTAATAACTTTATTTAGTTGCAGTGGGCTCTGGGAGCGGCGGGATAGGGGTTAATAACTTTATTTAGTTGCAGTGGACTCCAGGAGTGGAGGGATAGTGGTTAATAACTTTATTTAGTTGTGGTGGGCTCCGGGAGCAGCGGGATAGTGGTTACACATAGTATAGTGGCAGTGTTTAGTGACAGCATATAAATAAAGTTGGGAAATAGCCGAATAGCAGTGAGATCGATGACTGTTAGTTAACAACAGTCCGCTGCTCATCGCCCCATACTTGGTGTGCGGCTTTTTGACAGCTTTTTTGATAAATATGGAGAACGTATTCAGGTCCGCGGTCGCGATGTTAGGCGAGCGTATTGGTGCCGGCGAATGCAGCACAGTTGATGTCTTGATAAATAGGCCTCTGTGTCTTTATTATACTACACTGTTTTTGCTTCCTGTGTCAGGATGAATCAGAATCAGTGTAGTATAATAAAGACATAGAAGCAAGAAGTGCCTGTGTGATTTTTCCTCCATCTTTATATAAAATTAGTTTATACTGTATATCCGGTTATCCTACCCGAAATAACAACAGAATGACAACAGGTTATGGGCCCAGAAGCGAAGCAGGAAACCATTGGAGCAGACTTTGCTTTGATGGAGATGAAAAAGAATTATGAACTTTGGGAGACTAAATTCTTGGGACATCTGAGGTTGCTAAAGCTTAAAGAAACCATCCTGAGTTTGTCTGCAGACACTGAAGATGAGGACGAAGATCACAATAAGAATGAGGAAGCTTATGCTGAATTAATTCAATGCTGTCTCTGATTATTAGAGAAGCAGCTGATGATGAAAGAAAGGCTCCTCCAATATTGAAAGACTATTATGCAGGTAAAGGAAAGCCCAGCATAATTAGTTTATACACTGAACTAAAAAAAATTCAGAAATCTGTAAATGAGTGTGTGACAGACTATATTATATGTGCAGAGACATTACAGCACTGAGAATGCTGGAGAAACATTAAGTGACGGATTGTTGATTGCAATAATTTTGCAAGGTTTGCCTGAATCATTTAAACCGTTTGCCATACACATTACACAGGGTGATGGAAAAGTAACTTTTGTTACAGAATTTAAAACACAGTTGAGAAGTTTTGAGGATACTGAAAAATACTGCACTAGTAAAAATGAAGATAATGAGGCCCATTTTATCCCTATGGAGCTTGAAGGGCCGTGTTTCTGGCGAGCCTTCAGAATCGCCAAAAACACCAGTTATGAAGCAGTGGTATAAAGACCGGTGCTCCATAACTTGGCCGCCTGCTCTGAGGAGGCGGACAGATATTGCGTGAAATCAACCCAAACGAATACGATTGGGTTGATTGACACCCCCTGCTAGCAGCCAAATGGCCGCAAATCTGCAGGGGGCGGCGTTGCACCAGCAGTTCACAAGAGCTGCTGGTGCAATGCTGAATGTGGAGAGCGTATTGCTCTCCGCATTCAGCAATGTCTGTTGGACAATATCCGCTGATCAGATCATGTCGGACAGACATTTCATAAATAGGCCCTATTGTGTTAAAAGTAAGTACCACAGCTTCAAGATTTAAAGTGAGAAATTACTCTAACAGGTACCTAGATTACGTATTTTGCGTTATGATTGAAAAAGCAGTGTTATGGCCTATAACGCTGCTTTGTCCCTAACGCTGCTATTACAAGTCTTGTCGGTATAGGTGTACCACACACCATTTAGCTTGTCACGCAACGTCAGTACCGCAGTTTTAAAAAAGTCATAGCACCCATAGCGCTGGTATTGCGAGTTTGCCTGGGAGGCCAAAAAGTGAGCGGTACACCCTATCACGACAAGATCCGTACCGCCATCTGAAAGTCAGTAGTTATGAGTTTTACTTTACAAAGCTGTACCATAAAACTCATAACTAAAGTGTTAAAAAGTACACTAACACCCATAAACTACCTATTAACCCCTAAACGGAGGCCCTCCCGCATCGCAAACACTATAATAAATGTATTAACCCCTAATCTGGTGCTCTGGAAATCGCTGCCACTATTCAAATGTATTAACCCCTATTCTGCCGCTCCCGGACATCATCGCCACTATAATAAACCTATTAACCCCTAAACCGCCGTCCTCCTGCATCGCAAACACTATTTAAATATTATTAACCCCTAATCTGCCGTCCGCATACACCGCCTCTATAATAAACCTATTAACCCCTAAACCGCAAGCCCCCCACAATGAAATATACTAAAATAAACTATTAACCCCTAAACCAAAAGCCCCCCACAATGAAATATACTAAAATAAACTATTAACCCCTAAACCTAACGCCCCCCTAACTTTATATCAAAATTACATTTTCCCTGTTGAGTCTTTGCTCAAGCTATAAGAATAGATCCACTTGTAAGAGACATATCTTCAGGAAGCCACCCCCATAAAATATCCTTATATGCAGATGACATCACTCTCTTTTTGACCTCCCCGACGATCTCCCTACCAGAAGTGTTTAGTATTATTAAGACTTTTAGCGTGATGAGCTATTACAAGCTCAACATAACTAAGACAGAGGCTCTCACTATCAATGTACCCGAACAGGAACTGAAAACATTAATCAACTGAAAACATTAAATATTACAATACAAACGTCATTTGGCACCATAATTGATTGAAATAATAATTTTATTTATATTGAGAATGAACACGTGGGATGCTGTTATATAACAGATATAAAAAATACTGTTCTTGTAATTCTGTTTCTTTATAAATATAACACAGAGAGAAGAAAACGTATTTATATAATTGTAAACAATGATACTGTTATTGGCCAGTTCTTACAGGAAGTGAAGACCATACTGTAACTAGATATGTAACTAGATGTGACTAGATATATAAAAAGGGACCTACCTTTAATATAAAATATTGTAATCAATTTAAACAGATTAGTGGATAAATATGATTTTTCCCTATGTTACTTGTTAATGACTGCAAAATAGTATATTAAAGAAAGACTTTATTGAATATGGTGTCAGTTATGTAACCATGTGCAATTAAACTTGCTCTTGGCTTTAACATAAAGGCACATTTAGATGTTGCATGGAGACGTATAGATTTTTTGAAGGTCTCAATTACCTTCAAATCTTCTGCCTCTGGTAGCCAATATCCAATTAGAGGTTGTAATAATTATCGCTCCATGTTTGTTGTCTATCTAATTACTTAAAGGAAGGGTCCCAGGCGATATGTGGAAATGACGACCAGAGATGCCAGAACACGTATCATGGAACCTCTTTCCTATATTACCAACAACAATACCTTTTTTTGTCCTTGCACAGCATGTTATCGATGAGCATGGTTAAGATGTTTGTTATTTTAAATGGACCATTATTGAAAGTGACAAACGACCAACAAGAGGTGTCGAGAGAAATTTCTAAGGGCTAGGTTACAAGTGTCATGCTATTGTTAGTACTGGTCTTGATAAGATATCTCAACTGTACTAACTTGCGCACTTATTACAAATTGAAAGTAACCAGGTGTGCTTAAAGGGACAGTCAAGTCCAAAAAAAACTTTCATGTTTCAAATAGGGCATGTCATTTTATACAACTTTCCAATTTACTTTTATCACCAATTTTGCTTTGTTCTTTTGGTATTCTTAGTTGAAAGCTAGACCTAGGAAGGCTTATATGATAATTGATAAGCCCTTGAAGGCCGCCTCTAATCACATGCTTTTGTATTTGTTTTTCACAGCAGGGGAGAGCTAGTTCAGGTAAACCCTAAAGATAACATTGTGAGCACGCCCGTGAATTGTGGCAGACACTGCACTAATTGGCTAAAATAAAAGTCAATAGATAATAAATAAAATGTCATGTGATCAGGGGGGCTGTCAGAAGATGTTTAGATACAAGTTAATCACAGAGGTAAAAAGTGTATTATTATAACTGTGTTGGTTATGCAAAACTGGGAATGGGTAATAAAGGGATTATCTATCTTTTAAAACAACAAAAATTCTGGTGTTGACTGTCCCTTTAATCAAGGGTATTGACATTCTGTTGTTATTAGGGTAGGATAACCAGATATATTAACTAATTTTATACAAAGATGGAAGAAAAATCACACAGGCACTTCTTGTTACTGTGAGGCATATTTATCAAGCTATCACCCGCAAATACGCTGGAATTCCGCAGCGTAATTGTGGTGAGTTGAAATTTGTGACGTAACATACGATCATTACGTAACATACGTCATTACAGATGTTCCAAATACACATTCGGCACTTTCTGACAACTTTTGCAAGTTATGAAACTTCTAACAGGTACGCTCGCCACTATTCCGGCCCAACATAACTGGTTTTATCTATCTTTTAAAACAACAAAAATTCTGGTGTTGACTGTCCCTTTAATCAAGAGTATTGACATTCTGTTGTTATTAGGGTAGGATAACCAGATATATTAACTAATTTTATACAAGGATGGAGGAAAAATCACACAGGCACTTCTTGTTACTGTGAGGCATATTTATCAAGCTATCACCCGCAAATACGCTGGAATTCCGCAGCGTAATTGTGGTGAGTTGAACTTTGTGACGTAACATACGATCATTACGTAACATACGTCATTACAGATGTTCCAAATACACATTCGGCACTTTCTGACAACTTTTGCAAGTTATCAAACTTCTAACAGGTACGCTCGCCACTATTCCGGCCCAACATACCTGGTTTTCAATCCGCCACCCTGGAGGCCGCAGATGCCATAGGAATCAATGGGAGTCTGAAAGCAGCGAAAGCTTATGTTCGATGCTGCCAGATATCCCATTGATTTCTATGGTAGAATAAAAAGTAACGTTTACACCTAACACCCTAACATAAGCCCAGAGTCTAAACACCCCTAATCTGCCGACCCCCGACATCGCCGTCACCTAAATAAAAGTTATTAACCCCTATCCCGCCGCTCCCAGAGTCCACCGCAACTAAATAAATATATTAACCCCTATACCGCCACTCCCGGAGCCCACCTCAACTAAATAAAGTTATTAACACCTATCCCTCCGCTCCAGGAGCCCACCGCAACAAAATAAATGTATTAACCCCTAAACCCCTAGCCTCCCACATCACTACCACTTACTAAACCTATTAACCCCTATTAACCCCTAAACTGCCAGCCCCCACATCGCCATAAACTAGGTTGCGCTATTAGCCCCTAAACCTAGCAACCCGCTAACTTTACATTAAATATTAACTCATCCCTATCTTATAATAAATTTTAACTTACCTTTAGAATTAAATTAAACTATATAAAACTATTCATTAATCTACCCTATTATACTAAAATGACATTAAACTAACAATTAAATTAACTATATTACATATTTAAAAACCAAACCCTATTATATTAAAATGACATTAAATTACATTAAACTATTCATTAATCTACCCTATTATACTAAAATGACATTAAACTAACAATTAAATTAACTATATTACATATTTAAAAACCAAACCCTACTCAAATTATTTAAATCTACTATTAAAAATTACTAAGTTACAAAAAAATAACAACTAAGTTACACAAAATAAAAAATAAATGATCAAATATTTAAACTAATTACACCTAATCTAATAGCCCTATGAAAATAAAAAAGCCGCCCCAAAATAAAAAAAACCCTAGCCTATAATAAACTACCAATGGCCCTTAAAAGGGCCTTTTGCGGGGCATTGTCCCAAAGAAATCAGCTCTTTTATCTGTAAATAAAAATACAAACAACCCCCCAATAGTAAAACCCACCAAACCCATCTAAAAAACCTAAGCTCCCCATTGCCCTGAAAAGGGCATTTGGATGGGCATTGCCCTTAAAATGGCATTTAGCTCTTTTTCAGCCCAAGCCCCTAATCTAAAATTAAAACCCATCCAATAAACCCTTAAAAAAACCTAACACTAACCCCCGAAGATCTACTTGCAGTTTTCGAAGACCGGACATCCAAGCGGCAGAAGTCCTCAACAAATCCGGCAGAAGTCTTCATCCAAGCCGGCAGAAGTCTTCATCCAGATGGCATCTTCTATTTTCATCCATTCGGCGCGGAGTGGCTCCATCTTCAAAACATTCGGCGCAGAGCATCCTCTTCTTCCGACGTCTTCTGAACAATGAAGTTTCCCTTTAAATGACGTCATCCAAGATGGTGTCCCTTACATTCCGATTGGCTGATAGAATTCTATCAGCCGATCGGAATTAAGGGGGAAAAAATCCTATTGGCTGTTGCAATAAGTCAATAGGATTGAGCTTGCATTCTATTGGCTATTCCAATCAGCCAATAGAATGCAAACTCAATCCTATTGGCTGATTGGATCAGCCAATAGGATGAAAGCTCAATCCTATTGACTGATTGCAACAGCAAATAGGATTTTTTCCCTTTTAATTCCGATTGGCTGATAGAATTCTATCAGCCAATCGGAATGTAAGTGACGCCATCTTGGATGATGTCATTTAAATAGAAACTTCATTGTTCAGAAGACGTCGGAAGAAGAGGATGCTCCACGCCGGATGTCTTGAAGATGGAGCCGCTGCGCGCCGGATGGATGAAGATAGAAGATGCCGTCTGGATGAAGATAGAAGATGCAGTCTGGATGAAGACTTCTGCCGACTTGGATGAAGACATCGGCTTTCTTGGATGAAGACTTCTGCCAGCTTCGCTGAGGACCGCTTTGTTGAGGATGGATGTCCGGTCTTCGAAAACTGTAAGTGGATCTTCGAGGGTTAGTGTTAGGTTTTTTAAGGGTTTATTGGGTGGGTGTTTAATTTTAGGTTAGGGTTTTGGGCTGAAACAGAGCTAAATGCCCTTTTAAGGGCAATGCCCATCCAAATGCCCTTTTCAGGGCAATGGGGAGCTTAGATGTTTTAGATAGGTTTTTATTTGGGGGGGTTGGATGTTTGGGTGGTGGGTTTTACTGTTGGGGGGTTGTTTGTATTTTTATTTACAGATAAAAGAGCTGATTTCTTTGGGGCAATGCCCCGCAAAAGGCCCTTTTAAGGGCCATTGGTAGTTTATTGTAAGCTAGGGTTTTTTTTTATTTTGGGGTGGCTTTTTTATTTTGATAGGGCTATTAGATTAGTTGTAATTAGTTTAAATATTTGAGAATTTATTTTTTATTTTGTGTAATTTAGTGTTTTGTTTTTTTGTAATTTAGTGTTTTTTATTTTGTGTAACTTAGTGTTTTTTATTTTGTGTAACTTAGTTGTTATTTTTTTGTAACTTAGTAATTTTAATAGTAGATTTAAATAACTTGATTTTTTATTTTGTGTAATTTAGTGTTTTGTTTTTTTTGTAATTTAGTGTTTTTTATTTTGTGTAACTTAGTGTTTTTTATTTTGTGTAACTTAGTTGTTATTTTTTTGTAACTTAGTAATTTTAATAGTAGATTTAAATAACTTGAGTAGGGTTATGTTTTTAAATGTGTAATATAGTTAATTTAATTGTTAGTTTAATGTAATTTTAGTATAATAGGGTAGGTTAATTAATACTTTATAGTAATTTTAGTATAATTGTTAGGGTAGGTTCATTAGTAGTTTAATATAGTTTATTTTAATTCTAAAGGTAAGTTTAAATTTATTATAAGATAGGGATGAGGTAATATTAATGTAAAGTTAGTGGGTTGTTAGGTTTAGCAGTTAATAGGTTAATTTAGTTTATGGCGATGTGGGATGCTGACGGTTTAGGGGTTAATAGGTTTAGAAAGTGGTAGTGATGTGGGAGGCCAGGGGTTTAGGGGTTAATACATTTATTTAGTTGTGGAGGGCTCAGGGAGCGGCAGGATAGGGGTTAATACATTTATTTAGTTGCGGTGGGCTCCGGGAGCAGTGGGATAGGGGTTAATACATTTATTTAGTTGCGGATGGCTCCAGGAGCGGTAGGATAGGGGTTAATAACTTTATTTAGTTGTGGTGGGCTCTGGGAGCAGCGGGATAGGGGTTAATAACTTTATTTAGTTGCGGTGGGCTCCAGAAGTGGAGGGATAGTGGTTATTAACTTTATTTAGTTGTGGTGGGCTCTGGGAGCGGCGGGATAGGGGTTAAACATTTTAGTATAGAGGCGGTGTTTAGTGACAGGATATAAATAAAGTTGGGAAAAAGTCGAATAGCAGTGAGATCGATGACTGTTAGTTAACAACAGTCTGCTGCTCATCGCCCCGTACTTGGTGCGCGGCTTTTTGACAGCTTTTTTGATAAATATGGAGAACGTATTCAGGTCCGCGGCCGCGATGCTAGGCGAGCGTATTGGTGCTGGTGAATGCAGCACAGTTGACAGCTTGATAAAAAGGCCTCGGTGTCTTTGCTTCCTGTGTCAGGATGAATCAGAAGCAGTGTAGTATAAAAAATACATAGCAGCAAGAAGTGCATGTGTGATTTTTCCTCCATCTTTATATAAAATTAGTTTATACTGTATATCCGGTTATCCTACCCTAATAACAACAGAATGACAACAGGTTATGGGCCCAGAAGCGAAGCAGGAAACCATTGGAGCAGACTTTGCTTTGATGGAGATGAAAAGAATTATGAACTTTGGGAGACTAAATTCTTGGGACATCTGAGGTTGCTAAAGCTTAAAGAAACCATCCTGAGTGTGCCTGCAGACACTGAAGATGAGGACGAAGATCACAATAAGAATGAGGAAGCTTATGCTGAATTAATTCAATGTTGTCTCTGATTATGAGAGAAGCAGCTTATGATGGAAGAAAGGCTCTTCCAATATTGAGAGACTATTATGCAGGTAAAGGAAAGCCCCACATAATTAGTTTATACACTGAACTAAAAAAAATTCAGAAATCTGTATATGAGTGTGTGACAGACTATATTATACGTACAGAGACAGCCATTACAGCACTGATAAATGCTGGAGAAACATTAAGTGACGGATTGTTGATTGCAATGATTTTGAAAGGTTTGCCTGAATCATTTAAACTGTTTGCCATCCACATTACACAGGGTGATGGAAAAGTAACTTTTGTTACAGAATTTAAAACACAGTTGAGAAGTTTTGAGGATACTGAAAAATACTGCACTAGTGCAAATAAAGATAATGAGGCTCATTTATCAAGCTCCGTATGGAGCTTGAAGGGCCGTGTTTCTGGCGAGCCTTCAGACTCGCCAAAGACACCAGTTATGAAGCAGTGGCATAAAGACCGGTGCTCCATAACTTGTCCATCTGCTCTGAGGAGGCGGACAGATATTGCGTGAAATCAACCCAAACGAATACGATTGGGTTGATTGACACCCCCTGCTAGCAGCCAAATGGGCGCGAATCTGCAGGGGGCGGCGTTTAGTATTATTAAGACTTTTAGCGCGATGAGCTATTACAAACTCAACATAACTAAGACAGAGGCTCTCACTATCAATGTACCCGCCCAGGAACTTAGACTCCTACAAATTTCTTATAAATTTCAATGGAACTTGAGTTATATTAAAGTATTGGGAGTTTATTTAACTCCAGACACCACAACCACTATCTCTAAAAACTATACAGATAGGCTGCCAGAGTTTCGAAAACTGCTAAATACCTGGGAATTTAGAGAAATATCTTGGACGAGAAGAATAGCGGCCATTAAGATGTCCTTCCTACACAAGATTGCCTATCTTTTTAGATGTATTCCATAGAATCTTCCTAGGCCTACTGTTAACAAGCTGCAGAGCCTCATTACCTCCTATGTCTGGAAAGACAGAAGACCTAGGACTTCTAGACACACACTTGAGAGATCATTTGCTCAGGGGGGACTTGCTCTATCCAACCTTATCACATACTACAACGTGGCCAGGTTATCACACCTGCTCAGTTGGAATAACAAAGACCGGTTGCTGGGCTGGTACCATATAGAGGCCTCTCTGCTACCTCCAAGCCTTAAATTCCCGGACCTCCTCTGGATCCCATCCCATCACAGACAAGGTCTAGGTGACCTGCATCCTGTCCTGCAGGATGCCTTTCAATTTTGGGACCAATTATGGCACAATCCAATCATTGCCCCCCACCCATCTCCCATCCTTACCTTAGCTGCAGCTTTATTCTCCTTTACTGGTCGCACACCCAGACTTATGGCAGAACTTACAGATCACAACTGTGACTGACTTTTATGAATCTAATGCATGGATCCCCCATCCCCAACTTTGTATTAAATTTCAAATACCCCCAAGACTTTGGTTCAAAGCTTTTCACCTAAGTTCCTGGCTACGCTCCTTGGGCTATCCTTAACAAACCCTTAGGAAACCATCTTTATGGTAGCATACATGGAACAAAGCTCATATTATTAAACACTCCCTCTCCTTCCACTATAACTTGCTTTCTAATGCACATTTGCAACAAAACATTTCTCAACATCGCGCCAGGGAGAGTGAGATAGGTTTCATAGCAAACACTAGTACCTGGTACAAAAGAATCTTGGTAACTTAAAAATACCTACACTGTGCTACCCTCTGGGAACTGTTTTACAAACTCTTAGCTAGATGGCATCTGGTTCCGACCACTCTACATAAAATATACAGTTCACACTCCCCTATGTGCTGGAGACTTTGCGGCCACACGGGGTACACCTCTACATGTCTGGTGGTCCTTCCCCAAAATACAACCTCTCTGGAGGAAGCTCTATAGCACCCTTAACACTCTCAATGTTAGGCCCCCTTATCTCCTGGAGGTTACTCTTCTTCATATGCAAATACCTCATTTAGATGACCCTACAGAAGTACTAATGATATACCTTTTCATGGCAACAAAGCTAGCCATAGCCAGAGCCTGTAAAAATAATAAAACACTGTCTTTTACACAAGTACTATCCATTGCCTGGCATATAAGATTAAAGGAACAATACTCCCACAGGGTCTTAGATAAAGCGGACTTTCATCTAAACATATGGTCTCCTTGGCTTGCAATTTTCCCAGACTAGACCTTACACCACGGAACTTAAATGTCCCCTCCTTATTCCGATCCCCCATCCACCCCTTTTCCCCCTACATCTGGGCCGACATTATTGACCCCGAAATATACTTATATCTAATAATCATTTCAGATAACATATGGTGGACTACTTATCTCAGTCCTCCACATTCTGCAGATATAACTATTCTAAGTACACGATTTCAATATTATGAAACACTTTACCTATTTATGAGAACCCCACTCCCGTGCCTTTTTATATATGTAAAATTATGTGTATGACATCTAGAGGATAACAAATCCTGCAACAATGTTTTAAGTTTATGGTCTATCCTTATTTGCATAATATCCTTCAGTACAGTCTCAAGTCATAATGTACCTATATTCCCTTGGTTTCATATTGTTGTATCTACTTTTGAATGTCTCAATAAAAAAATATTTAAAAAAAAAATTACAATTTCCCTATCTTAAATTAAATTAAAACTTACTTGTCAAATTAAATAAATTATTTTTACACTAACAATTAAACTAAGATAATTATTAAACTACAATTAAACTAACTACCAATTAAATTAAACTAAACTACACATTAAAAAAAATCCTAACACTACTCTAAAAATTACATAAAGTATCTAATTACAAAAAAAATAACAAAATTACAAAAACAAACAAACACTAAATTACGAGAAATAAGAAACAGATTTTCAAAAATAAAAAAGAATTACACCTAATCTAAAAGCCCTATCAAAATAAAAAAGCCCCCCCAAAATAAAAAAAAAAACCCTAGCCTACAATAAACTACCAATGGCCTTTTGTGGGCCATTGCCCAAAAAAACAGCTCTTTTATTTGTAAAAAAAATTCTAACACCCCCCCAGCAGTAAAACCCACCACCCCCACAACCAACTCCCCCAAATAAAATAACTATCTAAAAAACCTAAGCTCCCCATTGCCCTGAAAAGGGCAATTGTATGGGCATTACCCTTAAAAGGGCATTTAGCTCTTTCACATGCCCAGACCCTAAACTAAAAATAAAACCCACCCAAAAATCCCTTAAAAACTAACACTAACCCCCAATGATCCACTTACAGTTCTTAAAGTCCCGCTTGAAAGATCCATCCAGCTGGTGAAGTCCTCACCCAGGCGGCAAGAAGTCTTCATCCAGACGGCATCTTCTATCTTCATCCATCCGGCGCGAAGCGGGTCCATTCTGAAGACATCAGGCGTGGAGCATCCTCTTCATACGGTCTCCGCCATACACCGGAACTTCAATGCAAGTGACGTCATCCAAGATGGCGTCCCTTGCATCCCTATTGGCTGAAAGATTTCAACAACCTTCCCCAATGTAGAGTCACTACTCAAAATATTCCAATATTTATATACAGCTTTCTTCATCCTAAGAGAGGGTAAATTATATATAGGTGTAACCACACATGAAGGAGGTGGTTCATTGGGACTAACTGCACTCTTAGTCACAGATCTATCTATCCTAGCCTTAGTTATACATGAATGCTGGTAACCCCTATATAGGAACTTATTATACACTTCCAATTACCTCTCCTTCATAACCTCAGGGTCTGTTACAATTCTCCTCACCCTGCAAAATTGACTCACCGGTAAACTATCCAAAAGTTTTCTTGGGTGAAAGCTAGAGGCTAGCAGAAGGAAGTTAATATCAGTATCCTTAGAATATAAATCTGTCACTAATCTATTCTCATGTACTATTACCATCACATCTAAAAAAATAATAAGTGAGTAACTCACATTCATAGTAAACCTTATGCTGGATGTACTTTGATTTAACTCATTTACAAAACTATTAAGTTCACTCATGAACCATGTCCAGATCAGGAAGAGATCATCTTTGTAGGGATGGGTGAATGTTTCTAAAAATTCAAAATTTAAAATGAATTTTTATACATTAGTTCATTCAAATCGATTTTCGAATGTTTATATAACATGCTAACATTCCATTTTCAAATTTTCATTTTCAAATTTTTCGGTAAAATTCGAAAATATTCGTTAGAATAATAGAATGTTTAGCTATGTATTCATTCAATTTCGAAATGTAATATTCGAATTCAAATGTGATATTCAAATTCGAAATAGTATTTCTAGTCTACAACTGTGTTTTAAATGTAATATTCGAATTCGAATGGGACATTCGAATTTGAATGTGACATTCAAATTCAAAAAGTTTTTATAGTTTACAACTGTGTTTAATAAATGTGATATTTGATTCAAATGTGATATTCGATTCGAATGTGACATTCGAATTTGAATTAGTATTTCTAGTCTAATACTGTGTTTTATAAATGTTAAAAATGTTAAAAAAAAAATGTTAAATGTTATAAATATTCAAATTCGAATGTGATATTCGATTCGAATGTGATATTCGATTTGAATGTGACATTCAAATTCGAAATAGTGTTTCTAGTCTACAATTGTGTTTTATAAATGTAATATTCGAATTTGAAAGCTACATTCAAAAACTGTAAATAACATTCGAAAATCAAATTTTTAAGAATATTCGTTCTTATCAACATTCTATTATGTAAATCAAATTTCTACAATAACATTCGTTCTAACATTCGAATTCTAATATAAACACATTCGCCCATCCCTACATCTATGTATCTACAATACATTTCAATATATTTAGAATTTCTCACATTTCCCAGAACATGCTTTTTCTCATACTCAAACATATACATGTTCGCAAATGATGGTGCTATATTTGAGGATTCCACAAAAACATTTTTGTCTTTTTTTTGAACAAACAAATCTGGGAAAAATGAAACCTATATTTTTGTTGTGAAACACTGGCATTATTAGAGTTCAAGAGACATCTAGCATGAAGAAGAAACTCCATATTTTGAGCATGAAAGGCAACTCAAATGTAACTCTTAATTGGCTGAATTGCATTATTTCTGTTGGGTAGAGTGAACTTAAAAAATAAAAACATGACACAATTTGAAAAGGAATATGGAAATGTTTAATAGGAGAAGAAACAAAATATTATATAACCACATAGGAATATTATTTTGTGGTAATGCAGAAATGCCAGTTTATCAATAATATAAAATAGGAGTGCAGACTGTTTTAGTTTAATTCTTTCAGTGAGTTGCTTTTTAGTACTAATAGTTTAAGAGTGATGTGAAAATAACTTAAAATGATCTGGCATAAGAGTTAATCCAGCTAATTCTTTAAGTAAGACTAATTAAGAGAGAGTGTAGAGGGAAATAAATGTACATTTGCAAAAGGAAAGAGTAATTTAAATTTTGTAATGCATTAACTGTGCTTACTTATTCCACCTGTTCAAACACCCTTTTGGTATCCATGATACCAGGTGGTAAGAGATAATCCCTAAATCAATTTTAAAGTAGGGTAAAACTCAGTATAGATAGATTAAACAAAGTATCCACTACATTGAGATCATTTTAACTAACATTAGGGGAATTTTATTATAACCAAAGCAACATAAACTCTAAATTTAATTTCCCTGATGAAAAAACCTTAACCACTACTCCACAAGTTTAATTAATTCAACAAAAGCCACAGAATCTTGTTAATCAACTAATCATTACTCCCTAAACTTTATAAGCACCAACACAATTCCCTACTCCAATAATTTAAATATCTCCTTATTAACATTCTCTCCGCTGGTTAAAATACTCCTAAAATCATAACACCTGCGTAATCATCTAAAAGAACAACAATTTATTACCCACCTCATATGGTGCCAGATTACAAGTGGTGCACTATCAGATTTTTTTGCTAACATGCTAAATGCGCTCAAAGTAAACTTTTAACACGGTTGGTACTTCATGACTTCAGTTATCACGGCCGTGCTAACTTCTTCCCATTGAGTTTAATGTTAAAAAACAACCTAACACTTATTGCTTGCGCGCTAACCCGACACACATTAAACCTACGGTGCTAAACCAGAAAGTAGTTATGCATATTTTACATTCCAGTGTTCTTCACATAGAAGAAAATGTTCTTTTTATTTTTAAATATATATTTATACATATATATATGTTTATTGTTTTTAAATATATATCTATACCTATATATCTAATTAATATAAACATATATAGATATATATTTACAGATATTTACAGTATATATATATATATATATATATATATATATATATATTCATATATTTAAAAAAAAAATAAGAACATTTTCTTGTAAGTGAAGAACATTGTATTGTAAAATATATACAGTAAAAACACAGTACAACATATTACATAATATTAGAATTGAATAAAATATTTTTTTTATCTGAGCAGAAAGGGCTTCTAAGTGTCTATGTTTAGAAATATATATATATATATATATATATGTATACATACACACATTAACATATTTAGACATATATATATATATATATATATATATATATATATATATATATATATATATATATATATATATATATATATATATATATATACATACACACACACACATATGTATTGACAGTCAAATACCTTGTTATATACCATATACATTTGAACCCTTATAAAACATGTTTATTAATATTTCTATAAGAAAGTATATATATATATATATATATATATATATATATATATATATATATAGTTTAAATAGTGAGAGAGAAAAGGTTAATCCCCTGACCTTTCACTACCAGGTAATTGGTGTGCAAAAACCCTCAATATAGGGAATGGTGCAGGCCCTAGAAAAAATATATAACCTTTATTTAAAGAAGTATTGCAGGAGAGGTGCAAACTGCAGTACAGACCAGAACATATGAGCATTAATGCTGTGAACTGCACGTTATAGCTGTTTATTATTTGACCGGGACACTTATTTACCTGTTTTAACCCATCCTGACATGAAGGATGTTTGTTTCATTTGATCTGTGTTGTTTTAACAGTGCAAAATATATTGTTACAAACATGGTTACTTATTAGCGCATATATACATATATCTTTCTGTGTATGGTATATTAGATTAGGGTTTGCAATGCTTTTTGTTTTATATATATATATATATATATATATATATATATATAAATATATATGTGTAACACTTTATTTTAATGTATTTATGTTGTGCTTGATGTAACTTTTTTTTATAATCCTTACACTTTTGTTTGTGGTCAAGAGCAACCTTTTACTTGTAATATGCGCAAAGGTTAGCGCCATAGTGATATTGCTTATCGTGACCCATGTTAACTTTAGCACGTTACTTGTAATCTAGACCATAGATGATAGACCCTGAATGTTAGAGGGTGGGTATTGAGGTGGACGGGGTTAACTGATGGCTCATGACCAATGTGCTTAAAATTGATCATTTGGTGGTCGTTGTTAGGGTTAATTGGGATAAAGGGTTTAATTATTAATTTTTAAAAAGCAGTATACAATATGAGCATCAACTGCAATAAGGGTCAGAGGCTCTTTAGTGAGCTCATCACTCAGATTACCTTACAGGAGCATCTTTTATTTACTGACTTGCAAATAGCAAGCTGTCACTAAATCATGGTGATTTCATACTATGTTGCATAAAGGGAGATGATATGAAAAATCAATGTTGCAGCTTTTTTCTTATACTAACTCAATTTCTGTGGCATCACCAAGATCTAGCCCTAAGCCATTAGAATTTTTAGGTGAAACTGGTATTATTTATTATTTTAAAATTATTCTTTTTATTGTTGAAGCAATAAACCATTGGAAATGAATATCCTTTGTAAAGTAAAGAAATTAAATGGCTACAATATGTTAAAATTAGGAAAACATGACTTTATTCAGATGTTGTACACAGAATAAAACACGTTAAACTTTTTTTCATTACAGTAAATAGTATATTCTTTATTATTATCAGCAATGCTGTCATAATTACTTCATGAAATAATTAATTCAATGAAGTGCCTTCGAGAGATGTGAATAAACAGCCTCTGGATGAAAACTTGTTATTAACATGAGAGGAATGACCGTCTGGTCACCCGTGGAATTTTATGCAGTTAACACTTCTATGCTTTAAAGACAATTGTAAGCAATCAATACATATGAAGCTTTTCACTGGGTTGCTAAGTTACCATCTAGAGACAACAAAAATATGCATGAAGTTTATAGGGAAATGTTTTAAAGAATCAAAGAAGTACTACACATTTTTTGTGATTTCTAAAAAAAAGATGGCAAATAAGAAAATAGAACATTGTATTAATTATTTACTCCTAAATTAATTCTATCAAAATCTGAATAATTCAAAGAAAAAAAAAGAAAAGAAAAAAAAAGAATCAGACTAAAAAAAAGGGCAACTCAGCAGGATGTATCTGAATATTCATTATTCAGAAAACAAGTGGTGATTTTGCAATCTGGGCTTCACTATGGGCTAGATCACAAATGGCGCACGACTGAAAAAACTTTGGTATAATAAATTAAAAAGTAAATGATAACAAGAGTTCAATCGAATGCAACGTGCGTCGGGTTAGCGTAACTGACCTCACATAAAGGGTTAGAGATAAAAAACAGTTGCATCAAACACAACATAAATACATTAAAATATATTGTGATAAACACTATCTGATACAAATTATTATTATTATCAATTATTTGTAGAGCGCCAACAGATTCCGCAGCACTATAAACATATTTACATAAATATGAATAAAAAATATTTATAAGGGTTCAAAAGTATATGGTATATGGCTATTTATTTGACCGCAAAGGGCTATCATATATGTATGTGTCTAAATAATAACTCCATAATAATATTTAATGTGTTTTACTGTGTATTTACTGTAAATATTTCACATTACAATGTTCTTCACATACAGGAATATGTTATTTTTTTATTGTAAATACATATTTATATATATATCTGTATATAGAGCATAGAAATGTAAAATTTGGATAACGTGTTAGCGCACATGAAAACTTAGTTATCTTAATCTTTAAGTAACATTTTTTGGAGTAGACTGTCCCTTTAATGCACATTATTGAAATATTAAATATTAATGATAACTATTAAAAATAATTATAGATACTGCCAAAAATTCTAAATAATCCATGGAATATATAAATATTTTTTACAGTATCTATAATAATTTTTAATTATTATTGATAATTTTCAATATTTAATATTTCATTTTTCAATAACTTGCATTTAAGGGACAGTCTACTCCATAAAATTGTATTTAAAAAAAGATAGATAACACCTTTACTAACCATTCCCCAGCTTTGCACAACCTATATTCTTGATAACCTTTAAGCCTCCAAATTTCTGCCTGTCTCTAAGCTACTACAAACTGCCTCTTATCTCAGAACATTTTTATAGTGTTTCCCAGCAAGAAACTGCTAGTTCATGTGTGTCATATAGATAACAGTGTGCTTACTCTTGTGGAGTTATTCATGAAGTAGCACTAATTAGCTAAAATGTAAGTCTGTAAATAGCACTAAGACAAGGGGTCAGTTTGCAGAGGCTCAGATACAAGGAAATCCCAGAGGTAAAAAGTATATTAATATAACCGTGTTGATTATGCAAAACTGGGGAATGGGTAAAAAAGGGATTATCTATCCTGTTAAACAAAACATTTTGGTGCATATTGTCCTTTCTATGTGCGCTAACCCGACACCACGTTAGACCTAATGCGCAAAACACGAATCACATTACGCATAATTTACATTCTTATGTTCCTCACATGCATTCAAATTATGGATCAGTATATTCTTTTTGATAAAAATGCAGCAATTAAAGCGCTTGTTCCAATTAAATGGCAAACTTTTCCAGTAAGTGAACATTTAAATGTGAGTCAAATAGAACAGTGATGTTATTCTTTAAGTGACAGACTATCTCAGCTTCATAAAGTGCTATGCTTTCTTTTGCAAGTCAAAATTAAAGCAAATTACAAGTTTATTGGGCCCACAATTGTATCTGCATTTATTGAAGCTCAATCAAAAGCTCTAGAGAATTTGGCTGATAAATAAGCTCTAGAGAATAGAGCTTTGTAAATAAGAAATTATCAATAATCATTGGTTCAAGCATGATATGTAGTTTATTAAGTAAATAATTCTAAGATGTAGCTTTTTATTATGTTCATATAATGGAGATGAACAAACAAATTAATTAATTTACGTTGTATACTCTAATTAACCAGAAACAGTAATTAAATAATGAGAGAAAGGATACATAGATGCCATCAATTACTGCTATGAGTACCCTCTAACTGCTTTTTTAAATTAAATTAAACTTAAAGGGACATTGTACACTAGATTTTTTTTTTGCATAAATGAGTTGTAGGTGATCCATTTATATAGCCCATTGGAAATGTTTTTGTAAAAATAAATAGTTTTGCTTATTTTTTTAAGAACATTGTGCTCCTAACCAAGCCCCAAAATTTTAGATGTATACTGGTGTCTACAAATTCATGAAACTCCTGTTTGTATAATTTGTCTTTTCATATGCAGGTAATGGGGGGGTGTCTGCTGTTCCTGTATTCCAAGCCCCTTTCAGTGGGTGTCCCAGCCTAACCTCATCAACAGTGCTAAACTGGGAGCTTCTAAGTAAGTTTTTAAAAGGTTTTATACTGGATTTTTAGATAAGTATCTGTGCATATTCTTTTTTATAATAGTGTCTATTACATGCAGTTATATGAAAATTGGCGTATACTGTCCCTTTAACTGTTGGGTTTATATATTGTTATCAAACTGTCAAAACATAGCACAGATGTAAAATGTCCACAAAAGTAAGCAAACATACATATCTAAGTATTCTCTATATTTTCTTATGATTGGTATTTTGAATTGCATTAGTAACAAGAAAGGTTGCTTTGTTACTGGGCATACAGCTGAATTTAACATCTATCATATTTACAATATCCATGCAATGCATTTTTCCTTTATTCACTAATTTGTTGCAGTTTTTGCACATTCTATAATGACATACGTAAACCCATGTGAATAAAATAAAATTAAAATTATGCATAAAAGAATAATAAATATTGGGAATGTTTTCTAATGAAATAAAGATTTTAACCTTCAGCCTTGCTACATAATTGCAGTAATAAAATCGAGTTGAATTCAGTAATGGTATGCTGAAGGGTCTTTTTGATTTTAGGAACATTGTTGGGAGGTTTATATGTTGGGTGATTATTGCTAATTTGAGAGTAAATTTAATAAGAATGGGGTTATTGATGAATGTTTGTGTAGGGGTGTTTAATTTAGTGGAAGGGTTGCTGATATAGGAGGTCTTGAAGCGCTGGTGGGATCATGTGGGGATGGTTAGAGTTAAGAGGGGTTTGAAATGGGGGTCACATTTATGGTTAGTTGTGATGGGTGTTTGGGTCAGATAATAAGAAAATTATGATGGGAAAGTTGTAGTTAGTTTTAATTGAAGTGAGGTGGTTAAAGTTCAATGGGGATCAGGACAGCACTGTTATGATTGAAGTGTGGTGGTTAACAGAGGTTGGGGTGGTAGAATGAGCTAGGTTTAATTTTTTGGAGAGGATCATTTTATTTTGCTCCCCTACATTGAGTTCTTCTACCTAAAAGCAGATGTCAAAGTGTCAAAGGATTCTTACTCTAAAATGCCATTGCAGCAAAACAGATCCAAAACAAACACAAATGATAAGAAAGGGATGTTATCAAAGTATGCTGTCTAGTTAATGCAATATTGATGTTTGGTTGCAGTTTTATCCCTTAACATTAATATAAATCTATGACACATGGGAAATTATTTCATAAGATTTTGTATAATTAACTTGCAAATTAATGTCTTAGTTTAAAAGTGTGACATACACTTTATTTTTAATTTTATATGAACATAAAGATTTTGAATATTCCACATGCATTTGAAAACTTTGAAAGAAATTGCTTATTATTGAGATTTTAAATAGATTGGAATGGGTTTGAATTTGAAAAACCCTAAAAAATCATGGGAATTCTGACTGACTGGAATAGAGGACATTTATACCTAAGTCACAGAGAATTGCATAGGATACAGGATGACAAATAATTAATAGAAAACATTGTTCCTTGTTATAGTATAGATCAGTGATGGAGAACCTTGGCACTCCAGATGTTTTAAAACTACATTTGCCATTATGCTCAACTAAACTTCAGAGTGCCTAAGCATCATGGGAAATGTAGTTCTGAAACATCTGTAGTGATAAGGTTAGTCATCACTGTTTTAGGTGAAGGAATGCATGTGGCTTAATAGAACTTATAATTTTAATCAACTTTCCAATTTACTTTTATCATAAAAATTTCTTTTCTCTCTTGGTATTCTTAGTTTAAACTAAACATAGGTAGGCTCCTATGCTAATGTCTAAGCCTTTGAGGGCTGCCTCTTATCACATGCTTTTTAAATCTCTTTTCAACACAAAGAGACAGAAAGTACACATGGGCCATATAGATAACACTGTGTTCAGGCACAGGGGGTTATTTAAGATTTAGCACAACACAATGCTAAATGCAAGACAATAGATAATAAACAGTCACAGTCATGTGATCAGGGGGCTGGAAGAAGGTTCCCAGATACAAGGTAATCACAGAGGTAAAAAGTTTATTAATATAACTGTGTTGGTTATGCAAAACTGGGGAATGGGTAATAAAGGGATTATCTATCTTTTAAAACAATAACAATTCTATGGTAGACTGTCCCTTTAAGGGGATTTTAAGCACTATCCACAAGCATGACGTTTGCCAACAAATAGAGCTAATTTAATTCCTTATTTTAGATAAACAGTAATGTACTTTAAGTAGTTTAAGTGGGAATCGTAGCATTAAATAACTGATTCACTTCTTTGGCTTTTTCCTGCCAATACTTTGATTGTCATGCTAGAACTTTCAAGATTGAGGACTCATTTATCAAGCTATCAGCAGTCAGCCTACATAGAAGTTGGCACCAATCTTGACTCATGAACAAGATTTGAATGTTCTGAAGACTTCATCATTATAAATATATCAGTACACTAGTTTTCGTGAAAGTTGGCAAGAACCTTATTCATTGTCAATCAACCTCACCTCTTACAAAACTCCCCAAATTTCACAGATGCTAAGCAGTGTTCTTTAGCTCTTTTAATCTTACACTCTCAAGGAAGTGAATGCCACTGTGAACAACTAGGGGAAAACATCTGGAAGAGTACAATAGCCTAAGTCTAAAGTGATTAGTACAAATGCTTTAACATAGATGTTTTTGATTTAATTTTTGCCATTAATATTTTATCAAACAGTGGCAAACTGTTGAAGAAATGTTTTATTTGTTCTTCAGATTGCTGGGGTGCCTGATGTGTTGGGGGCTACACATTGTACACACATAGCTGAGAAACTATCAAGGGACAGAAAGAAGCAGTGTTGGAACTACAAGCACTTCCATTCTCTAAATGTGCAAATGGTCTGTGAATCTCAACTTAGGATAATTAGTGGGCGATTTATCAAGTCCTTTCGGCAGGCTTTGTCTGCCTACGACTGCAGGTTCTCACTAAAGATCCTGCATGCCGTATTTAACAAGCAGCGGTCATCAGACCATTGCTTACCTACCCTTTCGTCACCTCTTAGGTGGTGAATTTCAATCTACGCGGTATAGTGCGACCGGGGAAATTGACAGCTTCTGTCCGTACGTGATTGGCTCTGCGTGGGCGGGATTGCATGCAAGTGCAAAATAGTGCTCATGTGCAATGCTGAATTCCACCAGCGATATGCAGCCTGCCAGAGGCGAGCTGCGGCAGACAGGGTCGCGTATGTGCGCCCCTGTCTGCCTCAGCTTGATAAATCGCCCCCTTTGTGTCGGTGCAGGATTCACTAAGACTTCTCTCTGCTTTATATAGGAAGTCTGAAAATGCAGAAATTCCAGAGGTTTGGCTTGTAGGTAATTAATGTTAATTTGCTATAAAATATATGTTAACATGTTTACAGTTTGATTATTAAAAGGTTCAGAGAAGGGCCACAAAGCTTATAAGGGGATTGGAGAATTTAAGATATGAAGAGAGGCTAGCCAAACTGGGTCTGTTTTCTTTTGAAAAAAGGCGCTTAAGAGGTGACATGATTACTTTATATAAATATAGTCAAGGCCCCTATACAGAGATGGCAGAAGCTTTGTTTATTCCAAGAAAATTGTTTGTGACCAGAGGTCACAATTTAAGGTTGGAGGAAAGGAGATTTAATCTCCTGCAACGGAAACAATTTTTCACTGTAAGAGCAATAAAATTGTGGAACTCATTACCAAAGGAGGTAGTAAATGCCAATACCCTAAATACATTTAAAAATTGTTTGGATACAATTCTGTCTATAAACAAAATTCATGGATATGATTGCTAGTATTAAATGGGTCACCTTTTAGCGGGATTATTTAAGATTAACTGGAGCTTTTCTGTATATATTTTAGATTTATATAGGTTGAACTCGATGGACTTTGTTCTTTTTTCAACCTCATCTACTATATTATTATATTACTGTGATAAATTATAGCACTTCTTTATGGCTATGATAGTTCTATACAGTTATGTCAGTTTATTTAAGATATATATCCACTGACTACTTGTAAAATTTAGTTACTCTTATTAATAAAATGAACTTCTACTTTATCAACATATTTCTGTACATTGTGGTCTACCATAGCCAGACATGATAACTTTTTTTCTATGATAAATATAAGCATTAATGCTTTTATAGTTATTAGTAATGTGTAGAGGTCACGTTTGCACCCCAAGATGCAAACTTATTGATATCTTGATAGAGGAGTCTTTGGTTTAAAAACTGAAAAAAGGGCAATGTAAACATAGTTTAATAATTTAATAATTCTTCTATACCTGAACACAGCTTCCTCATGATAAGCAAACCTATAGTAGATCAGAGTGTGTATTGCATGAAAAAAAAAATATATATATATATATATATATATATATATATATATATATATTCATGCAAACACACATATATATATGTATACATATTTATATATAGAAACACATACTCACTAAATTTGGTCTGAGAGGAATACTTTGACTTCAGCTGAATAAAAGGACCTCTTCTTTCTTTTCATAAATATACATTTACTGATAATACATTTACTGCACCAGGGTCAATTTAAATGTTTTATAGAGCACAGTATGAACTTTACACATTAATTAACATTTACAAAGAAATGAAGTGAAAAGTTAAATAAAGCATTTGCTAGAATTTTTAAAGGTCATTGCAGACGGATCATCATAAGCTGTTGAGTGAGGAATAAGCATTTACTCCTTTAATTATGAAACACTGTCTTGACTCTTTACCTTCATACATGATTACAGTGTTTTGGCTCCAGCATTTCTTTATATTTCTAAAGACATGTAAACATTTAGTTGATGAAAGTAAACAAGATGTTAATCAAAAGAGATACGTTAAAGGGCATTAAAGCATTTTTTTTTATTGAGGTTAAAGGGACATGAAACCCAAAAAATGTATTTCACGATTCAGATAGAGAATACAATTTTAAACAACTTTCCAATTTACTTCTATTATTTAATTTGCTTCCTTCTTTAGTTATCATTTGCTGAAAGGTTTATCTAGGCAAGTTCATGAGCAGCAGAGAAACTAGGTTCTAGCTGTTGATTGGTGGCTGCATATATATATTGAATGTGATTGGCTCACCCATGTGTTAAGTTAGAAACTAGTAGTGCATTGCTGCTCCTTCAACAACTTATACCAAGAGAATTAAACAGAATAGATAATAGAAGTAAATTAGAAAGTTGTTTAAAATTGTATTCTCTATCTGAATCGTGAAAGTAAATTTTTGGGTTTCATGTACCTTTAAATTTACACATACATGAACAACAAGTGTTTCTAATAATGCAATTATCAAAAGCACAATAGTAAAGCATGACATAATAATCTTGTAGAGACACGGTCACAGAGTAAGTGTGTACAATAGGAAAGTAAGTTTATATTGCATAAACCTCATTTTTATATGATAACAACAAATTTATACCTTTATTTGGTAACTTTTAATAATAACAATTTCCCCTTATTCAATTAAATCAGCCACTTTTGGACCAGTCAACACAGTAGATTTGTATAATCAACAAATGCAAGATAAGAAGACAATGCAATAGCACTTAGTCTGAACTTCAAATGAGTGGTAGATTTTTTTTCTGACAATTTTAAAAGTTATGGGCGCAATCCGATATAGATCATAGTTTGCGGCGCAAGCGAGGGAACCCCTGCCACCCATAGTTTCAGCTCGCAACTTGAGCTATCACATATACGGCGCCGTCAGATGCTAAAGTGCCGTAAGTCTGACAAACCAGCGATGTCCAGAAATCTGCGTAAATACAAATTTCTAGAGTCGCTAGTGACTTACGGCACTTTAGAAACTGCCGGCGCCTACAAAACCTGACTAAAGTATTAAATCTCCCGTACTGTCTAACACGCCTCCCAAACATAGCCCGACATGTCTAACCCTCTATCCGCTATCCCCCCTCTCTCTCCTAATAATAAAAAATGTTTTAACTCCTAAACCACCACTCCCGGACCCCACCGCCACCTAATAAAGTTATTAACCCCCTAATGTGAGCTCCTACCCCGCCGCCACCTACATTAAACTACCCCCTAATGTGAGCTCCTACCCCGCCACCACCTACATTACACTACCCCCTAATGTGAGCCCCTTACAACGCCGCCAGCTACATTAAACTACCCCCTAATGTGAGCTCCTACCCCGCTGCCAGCTATATTAAAATTATTAACCCCTAATCTAATCCCCCTACACCGCCGCCAGCTATATTAAATGTATTATATCTAATCCCCCTACACCGCCGCCAGCTATATTAAATGTATTAACCCCTAATCTAATCCCCCTACACCGCCGCCAGCTATATTAACTATATTAACCCTAATTATATTAGGGTTAATATAGTTATTATATTATATATATTAACTATATTAACCCTAATTATATTAGGGTTAATATAGTTATTATATTATATATATTAACTATATTAACCCTAATTATATTAGGGTTAATATAGTTAATATAGTTATTATATTATATATATTAACTATATTAACCCTAATTATATTAGGGCTAATATAGTTAATATCATTATTATATTATATATATATTAAGTATAATAGCCATATCTAACTCTAACATCCCTAACTAAATTCTTATTAAAATAAATCTAATTAATATTAATATTATTAATTAAAATATTCCTATTTAAATCTAAATACTTACCTATAAAATAAACCCTAAGATAGCTACAATGTAATTAATAATTACATTGTAGCTATTTTAGGGTTTATATTTATTTTACAGGTAACTTGGTATTTATTTTAACTAGTTACAATACCTATTAAATAGTTAATAACTATTTAATAGCTACCTATTTAAAATAATTACCAGTTTACCTGTAAATTAAATCCTAACCTAAGTTACAAATACACCTACACTATCAATAAATTAAATAAACTACAAATATCTAAACTAAAATACAATTAAATAAACTAAACTAAATTACAAAAAAACAAACACTAAATTACAAAAAATAAAAAAAGATTACAAGAATTTTAAGCTAATTACAGCTATTCTAAGCCCCACAATAAAATAACAAAGTCCCCCAAAATAAAAAAAATTCCCTACCCTAATCTAAATTAAAAAAGTTAACAGCTCTATTACCTTACCAGCCCTTAAAAGGGCTTTTTGCGGGGCATGCCCCAAAGAAATCAGCTCTTTTGCCTGTAAAAAAAAAACCACAATACCACCCCCCAACATTACGACCCACCACCCACATACCCTTACTCTAACCCAAACCCCCCTTAATTAAACCTAACACTACCCCCCTGAAGATCTCCCTACATTGTCTTCACCCAGCCGGGCCAAACTCTTCATTGATTGAAGAAGTGATGTCTTCAATCAAGCTGCAGAGAAGAAGTCTTCCATCCGGGCGATGTCTTCAATCAAGCGGCAAAGAAGAAGTCTTCCATCCGGGTGATGTCTTCAATCAAGCGGCAGAGCAGAAGTCTTCCATCCGGGCTATGTCTTCAATCAAGCGGCATCTTCAATCTTCTTTCTTCGCTCCTCCGACGCGGAACATCCATCCGGCACGATGACTTCCCAACGAATGAGGTTCCTTTAAATGACGTCATCCAAGATGGCGTCCATTGAATTCCTATTGGCTGATAGGATTCTATCAGCCAATCGGAATTAAGGTAGGAAAAATCTGATTGGCTGATTGAATCAGCCAATAAGATTCAAGTTCAATCCGATTGGCTGATTGGTTCAGCCAATCGGATTGAACTTGAATCTGATTGGCTGTTATTTTATTAGGGGGCTTAGAATAGGTGTAATTAGCTTAAAATTCTTGTAATCTTTTTTTATTTTTTGTAATTTAGTGTTTGTTTGTTTTTGTAATTTAGTTTAGTTTATTTAATTGTATTTTAGTTTAGATATTTGTAGTTTATTTAATTTATTGATAGTGTAGGTGTATTTGTAACTTAGGTTAGGATTTAATTTACAGGTAAACTGGTAATTATTTTAAATAGGTAGCTATTAAATAGTTATTAACTATTTAATAGGTATTGTAACTAGTTAAAATAAATACCAAGTTACCTGTAAAATAAATATAAACCCTAAAATAGCTACAATGTAATTATTAATTACATTGTAGCTATCTTAGGGTTTATTGTATAGGTAAGTATTTAGATTTAAATATGAATATTTTAATTAATAATATTAATATTAATTAGATTTATTTTAATAAGAATTTAGATAGGGATGTTAGAGTTAGATAGGGTTATTATACTTAATATATATATAATATAATAATGATATTAACTATATTAACCCTAATATAATTAGGGTTAATATAGTTAATATATATAATAACTATATTAACCCTAATATAATTAGGGTTATTATAGTTAATATAGCTGGCGGCGGTGTAGGGGGATTAGATTAGGGGTTAATACATTTAATATAGCTGGCGGCGGTGTAGGGGGATTAGATTAGGAGTTAATCTATTTAATATAGGTGGCGGCGGTGTAGGGGGATTAGATTAGGGGGTAATACATTTATTATAGGTGGCGGCGGTGTAGGGGGATTTAGATTAGATGCAAAAGAGCTGATTACTTTGTGACAATGCCCTGCAAAAAGCCCTTTTAAGGGCTGGCAATAGAGCTGTTACTTTGGGGCAATGTCACGCAAAAGGCCCTTTTAAGGGCTGGTAATAGAGGTGATTACTTTAGGGGGATTAGATTAGGGGTTAATGTATTTAATATAGCTGGCGGCGGTGTAGGGGGATTAGATAAGGGGTTAATACATTTTATATAGCTGGCAGCAGGGTAGGGGGATTAGATTAGGGGTTAATAATTTTAATATAGCTGGCGGCGGGGTAGAAGCTCACATTAGGGGGTAGTTTAATGTAGCTGGCGGCGGTGTAAGGGGCTCACATTAGGGGGTAGTTTAATGTAGCTGGCGGCGGTGTAAGGGGCTCACATTAGGGGGTAGTTTAATGTAGGTGGTGGCGGGGTAGGAGCTCACATTAGGGGGTATGTAATATAGCTGGCGACGGTGTAGGGGGATCACATTAGGGGGTTATACTTTTAATGTAGGTAGCGGCGGGCTCTGGGAGCGGCGGTTTAGGGGTTAAATACTTTATTAGGGATTGCGGCGGGGGATCGCGGTTGAAAGGTAGATAGACATTGCGCATGCGTTAGGTGTTAGGTTTTATTTAGCAGTTCGCGGTTGACAGGTAGATAATATAATCTTACTCCTATTAGAATGGTACATCAGAATAGGATAACAGTAGACATCAATTATAAGATGGCTCACTTTACTATCAACATAGGTATCAAATCTTCTGAATTGTCCAAAGTATAGGGATTACTAAAAGCAAACATATAACATTGGAGTGTAACAGCCTAAAACATCTTCGGCTCATACCATGTTTAACTTGAATTGAACTGTTAACATATGTATCCCCAAATATCTTATACCCCTGGGATTGGCAAATAAAGGAGATGTATAAAAACCGTATGAGGTATTGGGAAAGGAAGAATGAGCTACATCCTGCATTAAAGTTCCAGAAATACCTCTAGAACACAGTAACATGGTGGGTTCTTAGGGCTAAGACCTGCATGGATGTGGCAAAGCTCATATGGCATCATGTTACATTTTCATTCTAGTTCCAATTATGCAAGATAGGTTTTAGTCCTGAAATTCAGTATATTTTTATCCAACTCGAGGCCCGATGCACCCCCACCGAAGTGTAGAGCTCTGAATGCAGCCACTGCCAGACCCATCTAGTGATCTCCAGTTGCCAACCATATCCCCCATACCTCTGGTTCTTATGGGTAATATATAGCTCACCACCATTTATATGACCGGTATCCTCTGAAGTTGGGAATGAGCAAATATCCCTGTTCGCATCATTTAGTTTGGGAGAGTCCGGGTTTGCCGTTCTGGCAGAGTCCACTCTCTGATCTTTGATGACAACCGATACGGTAGTAAGAGTGTCAAATGGAGTTTCCTTCAGCGTAACAAGCAAGACCTCAGTTTCCATCACACTTTGAGGAAAAGTCCCCTCATGAGCAGCAGAGTGCCCTGGATCACGTGTCTGGACTCCCAAGGCCACAGGGCCCTCTCGTCTGTGGAATAAAGTGGGTGGAGAATCTTTATAAGCATGAGATGGGTAATCCGTCTGACTATTGAAATGAAGTAACTTTGTGCTGACTGGATCCGTCGCTATTGGTGTAGAAGATCTATCACCATGTTTCTGAATTGACCTGACTGTTATTGCGAGTTGGATGTTTTCTGTAGATCTGGAAATTAGGAGGAAGTTACATAGCTCTGTCGTTAAGCTCCGGTAATGGTTTTCTATTAGCTGTACCATCTTGTTTTCCCAGCTGGCCAATTCCTCCATTTTCCGGGCAAGCTCAGAGCTGATCTGCCTCAATAATGTTTAGTCTTCTCACAGCTGGATCTAGGATAGATGATTCTCTCTTTTAGGTAAAGAAGGCAGTCTGAGGAAGACAGCTGAACTGTCCAGTTATAGTTAAACTGGTTTGGTAATCCAGGGTCATGGGGGGGGGGTGGTAGGTAGCTATAAAAACACTGACAGTCAGTCAAGAAAGGCCTCTCAACCTTGTGGCTAGTCACAATGCAGTTAGCTGAGGAACATCGGTAGGTCTGTATGATGTCAGATTTTCCTAGACTCTTCTTGAATAACACTAGGTTGTGTAGCTTATGTTTACAAAAAAGAAAATTAAGTTAAAGTTAAAAAATAACTCCAAAATAGCTAATTAAGTTCATGAGCTCTTCACACACACGTCCTGCCGCAACAGCTGTATACTCAGCCCCCCATTAAAGCATTTATTATTACACTTAAAAGGGACAGTGTACTATAAAATAGTTTTTACCTTTATGTGCTTCCAATTAATTGTTATACCAGCAGCAGAGTATTAAAACTGGTACATTGCTTCTGTATATATAATTTTACTGATTTGATGCACAAAATGAGACGTTCCTTTCATGTGCATCACGTATGTACATGATGAATCATTCTTGTTATGCTGATGAAACCTTTTTCGGAAGCTGTTTTCAGTGATCCCGCACACTACAGGGCAGGCATTTTTGGTGACCTAGTTAGAGGCATTTACAGGCTTTCAATAGGAGAGCAGGTGATGTTCTTTGAACAAATTGGAAACAGCACCACAATTATAAAGCATGGAGGAAGTTTACCAAGCCTGTCACCAGCAAGAACATTCAGACCTCCAGCTGTTTATTTCATTGTTATATACAGGGTCCAATAGCCGGTGACGTTGCCACAAGTAAGTCCCATTAGCTGCAAGGGAGCTGGATCTGGGAGGTTATTCTGAATCTCAGCTCCTGTAGCAGCTACAGATGATCAAGACCCCTCCTTTAAAAAAAAAAATCAACTGGTGGTCTTAAAGGGACATCATATCCAAATGTTAAAGCACTTGAAAGTGATGCAGCATAGCTGTAAAAAGCTGACTAAAAAAGGAAGATATTATACTTCAAAATGTCCTAAGTATTCACCCCCCACTGTAAAGAGACTTTAAGCTGCCAATCAGGATGCTAGTTCCAGGGCTTGCAACGGAATTCATCTGGCATGTGCAGGCACAGTCATGTTATTTTCATATTAAGTTTAAGGTAATTTACTGTAAAATGTCATGAGATTCCAGTGAAATTTCATGAGATCACAGAAAAGCAAAACATGACCTCAGCACTTTTTTTCCAACTTGCACTTACTCTGGTGAACTGATGAATATTTTGAGGTAAAATATATTTTCTTTTTACTTAGAGATGTTCAGGTTATATTTTTATGTCAGCTTTTTACAGTTATGCTGCATCACTTTCAAGTGATTTAGCATATGAGTATGATGTCCTTTTAAATGTACCAAAAAAATGTCAGAATCACATGGGGTTCTACTGGGATGGGTATCTTTAGGTAGACATAATAAAATAAAAAAATCTAAAAAAGTTTATTGACCTCCAATAAAGTTTATTACTAATTATTTATAATGTACAAGTTCCTTTTTTTAATGTGCATTATGTCTGAATAGCTAAGTTATCACCTAGTAGAAAAACATATGTGCTTTTATTTTTACTGTGGCAGAAAGTGGCCCTTCAAGTTTTCAAACCCCCACAATTCTGTATGGGCCCCTCTTTCACATGGTGTTCACAGTAGCAACAGTGGTCCCCTGGCTATTTGCAATATTATTTGCTAAAATCTTAACAAAATTATATATTTTTTTGTTGCAGCCTTCTCACATGTAATGAAATATAATTATAATAATGGTATATTTTGGTATATTTATTCAGGGCCTACTAAAATAAAACAATATATAATTTGTATGGGTCACTCACTGATATATGACTTACAATATTGTTTAAATTTAAGTAAAAAAAAAAAAGCTTGAAATTGGCTTAGCAACGAAAGGGTTAATACGTAAAGAAGTGGTTACCAACTTTGCATCAGTGCTATGTATGTAATTACACTCTGATATAATTTGCAAAGGAGAATGCAAACAAAACCTATATTTTTCAATGAAACAAACTTATTATCAACTGCAAATAATAAGCATCATCTAAAAAAAGCTCATCAAATCATAAACATCACTAAAACAAATTAATACTTTAATTAGGTTAGAACTAATGAAAACATTCCCTAACTAATTTTTGATTTGTTTGTGTTTAAGTATGAAACATAATTGATTCTCTTTTAAATCCAAAGGTCAGCTAATAATCATGGAAAACCATAAGAAAACAGATAATTGTATTACCATATTCCTGACAGACCCAGCACTATTTTCAACAGATAAAACCAAGATTATAAGGGTTGACCAAAATAAGAAAATTAAAATAATAATAATAATAATAATAATAATAATAATAATATATTATTATATTGTCCTGATACCCTAAGCATTAACTGTTGCATTTTGTGGTTAAATGATCTGCAGGTGGGACTTTGTAGTAATAAACAATAACAGTAAACATCTAGACACAGCACTGAGCACATTCAGGAGTATTTGTATCACTGGGCAAATTAGGATTATTTGCATTGTGATGTTTAAGGGATTAAAGGCCCAATATCATGCGGGTGCGGCATGAACAACTTACTTAACTCTAATTAAGAAATAAAGACACAACACCAGATGGAGGTAAGACCGTACAGGTCGTTTTATTAATAAGAGGCACTTCTTGTATGGTTTTATTATAAAGCATCAAGGCCTTCTTATATCTCTTAATTATAACTCATTTACCTGGTTACGGGTAAATGACTAAAAAATCTTAACCTTAAATTAACTGTTGAATGGCAATATCTAACTATAGAAACCCATATGAAGCGAGATGCAGCCCCCAGGCAAACAGAAACAAAGCGGAGCCCGGCTACAACGCGGTACCAGATAGAAGGATAAAACTCGAGCTGTTTGTCCCTCCACAACCCAGGAGGCGTTTTCCCCAAGTTTTCCCCAAGCCTGGGTACATCATGCCCCCTGCAATGGTCGTCACTCCTCCCTGCTTTCTATCTGCCGCCTGGGATGCTACCACCCACCACAAGAAAATAACTGCCCCGCAGATTCTTGCCGCCAACAACTAACAGCTAATGATAACTTTAACATACTTATTATTATTATTTTTTTATACTATCAGTGCTAGGGCCTTCTTAATGTTAACGTTAAATCTATCTAAGCCCACTTCTGTCAAATGAACTCCATCTTTTCTGTAAAACTTTTGTCCCCGGCTGAGATGTCGGAGTGCCTCACTACGAAACCTCCAAACTCTAAAACTATCTTGCCCACATCCCTATTTATCTTTTTCCGGACCCCAAATTCTGCTTTGTGACTTGCCATGTGCCTCCAAAGTCATCTGGGAATGATGTAAGACCACCCTACTTTCACACCAGTCAACCACGCATGCAACCATCTGATATCAGACCCAATTATACTAATTAAATCAAGGGTAGGCAAGGAACCCAAGTCATTGCCCCCTAGATGTATCACTAGAATATTGGGAAGACCCCACCTTTGGTGAGCCTCCTGGATTAACGCTGGTAGGTCATGCCAGCAAAGCCCTCTGTGCCCTAGCCACCTGATGGATGCCCGGGAGGGGTGAAAGCCGAGCCGGCTTCCATCCGGGACTTCTAGAGCTCTGCTCGAGGCCCAATGAACAAACGAGTGGCTGACAATCCAGACCTTTTGGGGGGCACTGCCTTTACCTGCAAAACACAGAACCATGTTAAAATCCAAACCACAAATAACAATCCCTGACTGTGACCTTACCCCAAGCATTCCCAACCTTTTCTCAATATGCTGGGTCCTCTGTAGGCTTAACATAGGTTTTATAGCGCTGCAAATTCCACCACCCCAGTGCCTTAATCCTATCTGCTGACCAACCTAGGGCAGCTGCAGTAGTTGCCGTGCTCATTCTAAATGAATTCATGGCTATATGCGCAGGATCAAGACCAGCCTTTGCTGCTGCTTCAGACAACACCCTGCCAAATTGAAACTTAGTTAGCCCCAATCCATTCTGATGAATTAGGAATAGCCCCCACCCTACCAGCCGCAGAGCTGTAAACGCATTCAGTAGTACCACTGGGCATGCCCTGCCATCCCCTGATTTCGGAAGATGCAACCATACTCCTTTCCCCTCCTGATCCGTTTTTGATCTCGGTATGAACAGCAGAACCGACCCCTCGGACAACCTGACATGTTGACTCTGCACTCCCGCCTGCTTGGCCCTGCCATTCGACCCAACCCCACTTCCTTGCCCAATTTCTCCCTTACTACTTGTGGAAACTGGTAGGCCGACTTTAAATTTACGATGCGTCTGCGATCCTGTTACCCAACCCTTCACCGGAATAAGGAAACCCTCCCTTATCCCAGACAGCAGCAATTCCGTCACTGCCATGTCAGGATACCCTGCTAACCACTTTTTAAGGATGCCCACCTTCAGTGGGGTGGCCGCCCTTTCCAGTCGCAGCTGATTTACCGCCCCCACGCTCACCTGGCGGGTCTCGCTGGCCCCCACAATATCGACAAACGTGTCGAAAGGAACAGGCAGTTCCCCTCTCACACGTCTCGTCCTGGTATTTCCAGCACTCCCACCCTTTCCTACGCACCCAAAGTCCCGCCCATAAGGGATGGGCACCTGCTGCAGGGAGAGGTGCCGCCACTACCTCCGGTCCCAGTTTCGACCATAAAGACATCTCAATGGCCCCAAAAGATAGGGCTGGGTTTGCCGTCATTTTCCTTTGATACCCTATGTCATAATCCCTCCATGCACCTTACTTGTGACACCTAAACCCTTTTAATTGTGTCTTGATATTTAAGGACGTCTGCCCCATGGTCCGGCTACCTCGCTAAGTAGCAGGAAGCCAGCATCCTGAAACAGCTCACCCATTCCTCATATGAGTCAGGCCTTTTAAGCTTTTTTGGCCCTGTCCCATCCTCTGACATCTATTTTTGCTTTTGGGCCTCTGCCGAGAGCTCAAAGATGTTGACATATTTTCTATTCTGGATTTTCTTTATCATCTTCGATTTGAGGTGTTCAAATAGCGAGTGCATGGTAAATGAAAACAAATCTCCTTCTAACGCCGACTTCCTCTTGTTTGCCTGCAAGACTAATCCCTCTGCCGGCGCCCCGCTTGCTACTACTACAGCGTTCTCACTTGCAACCCTATCGCCCTGACTATGCGCTTTCTTCCTATCAGACACTAGTGTTCTAAGCATTCTATACATCCTCTTCTCACCTTTTTTGTGTAGACCTAAGGCGCTATCGCTCTCTGAGCTAGACCCAGTCGAGCTAGAATCCCCCTCATCCTGTGACCTCGCTTCCCATGTTTGCTCACCGTTCGCCACTTGCAGCTGTCCTGATGCTGACGTTCTCGCTATTTCTCTGTCTGCTGCCCATGCTCCCACGGCTATTGGCGTCAATGTCGCTGCTGCCTCGCAGGTGCTGGGGCGGGTAACCTCCTGGTAATCCATCTGTGGAAACATAGAAAGGAGAGGAGTACCAGCCACTAGAGGAATGGAGGAACCATGCACACTTCTCACACACGCACCATACTGGTCACCACTAATTTCCTCTTGTTCCAAGTGTTGAAAGTGGTGTCCCCTAGCTGGATCACTGCTTGGCCCCCATTGATTCCCTCTATCCTCTGGCTGCCTATCCCTATTATGAGTAAATGACTGTGCTGTAATTGCTCTATGCCCAGAGCCCTGCCCCTGAAAATATGCCTGGTCCCTTAGTCCGTAAGGCCCAGGGCTCATCATGCCTGCCCCCTTCCCATGTATAAAGTCTGCAGTGATCCACTTCGCCTGTGCAACTGCTGCTCAATGTGCTCCAGGACAAGCCTCACCTGACCCTCCCCCCTATCGGCCCGCACCCCCCTCCTACCTTGAGGAGACAGGGATGTGGAGAGAGCACTCTTCTTCGCTCCTCTCTGGGTGCCGATTTAGAGCGTCCTCTCCCCTGGCCCCGACCAGAAGTCCTGTGGGTGGAGCCATGGCCGAGACCTGGATGGATGCCCTTGCCACATCGGCGGCACCCGTGAGTACCGGGCTCCCTAATGGATGGCCTGCAGCTGCACTACTGCCCAGGGGAAGTGGGTGGGAGGGGATCATCACCCCTAGCAGTGTGGTGGTAGGTTCCGGTGCCGCCTGTGGCGCAGGGCCACATGTGTGCCCAGAGCCAGAGGTGAGAACCGGTTGTGGGGCTGCAATTGATGGCAATCTGCCATCCAAAGTGCCCATAGAATGTGAGGAGGTGTGGTGGGCCATGGGAGCCCCGCGATCCACCGCAGGCCCAGGGCCTAAATTAGGCTCAGGGCCTGCAAAAACCAGGCCCAACACTGCAGTCAGAGATTGCACTAGCAACCACATGGTTGCCAGTTGCCCCTGATGCAGAGCCTCCAGATCAATGGAGGTTTGACTCACTAAAGGGGGAACAGCGTCTGCACCATTGAGGCCTCCTAACCCGACCTCAGAGGCATCCGGCAGGGCACTAGGCCCGGGGTTAGGCCTCGCTGACTCAGTTAACTCCTCTCCCACCAATGGGCCATAGGGGGGCCTAGCATCTCTATCCTGGGGACCCAGAAACCCTGCAGAAGCCTCTGCTACTTGATCTAACTCCCCCCTGGCAACACTAATGGGAAGATGGGACTGAAGGGACCTATGGCCTAGGCACAGGAGGGCCTTTGTGCTCTGGGTGAAGGGGGTACAATTTCATGGTCAATCATCTCTTTCTCCCTAGGTGCTCCACATCCTGACGATGAAGCCTCATCCCTGAACAG
This sequence comes from Bombina bombina, assembly GCF_027579735.1. Classification (NCBI taxonomy): domain Eukaryota; kingdom Metazoa; phylum Chordata; class Amphibia; order Anura; family Bombinatoridae; genus Bombina; species Bombina bombina. Next base: position 589,347,742 of record NC_069504.1, read on the forward strand.
CAGTGGAGGAAGAGAAGATCTGTGTGACCTATCCATTTCAAGGAACCAGATGAAAATCTCTCAGCTATGAAGATCGGTGATGATCCAGAACAGAAAGAGAGTCCCTTCCCTTAGATCCGCAACATTGTTGCAAATCTAACCCTCAACTCCACACACACTCCTCCTCCCTGAATCCTTAACCCATAAGGCGTTCTAGGCTAATCTGAAGCCCTGCACTTTCATTCCTGAAGACCATACATCTCTTTATAAAGTGCAGTAAAATACACATTTAAGGTAAATGATAATGATGCACTCTTTAAAAAAAATAATATATGAATCGTTTTTACTAAAGTGAATAAAGAAGTCGATTGTCCTATTGTGAAGAAAAAAAGATCCTTTTTATCATGACTTTATTTATAACCTAGACAGTATTTTTGTATCTGTTATTGCTGGATAAATATGGCAAATGTTAAACATATATATTTAAATAACAAACAACAAAATAAAGGATTTGTATGCATAAATTATTATTTTCTTTCTGAAAATGTTTCATAGTTTAGAAGAATGATTACAATAATAGATTTTTATAGCAATACTTTACTGAGTCTTCTTTAAATCATTTATAATAGAATCAACAATAATCTACTTGCATAATAGCAGTCAGATTGTTTTCACAATACAAAATGATGCATAGATCCCACCATTTGGTCAGAACTCTTATTTCATCAAAACACTGTAGTGTAGCAAAGTAAACAACTGAATGACTTCCTAAAGAAACTAGAAAACTGTGGGGGGGCAACACAGTAGCACACTTCATTATAGAAATAGACACAAACTGTGCAGCTGCAACTTTAGTGTCTTTCTACTGCAGCATTAAGAGTTATAAAGCAGAAAATCATGAAAATCTCACTTATCTGAGGATCTTGCTCTAAGCAGATTGGCCTCTTGTCACCTTTAAAAAAACCTGCCTGCTTTGAAGTTGTGTGCAAGTGTGAATTTATTGTTTTGTTAAGACTGGATTCCAGAAAAGGGTCATACATCACTTTGTGGACAATGACTTCTTAGGCAATATAATGTGTTAACCTGCCAGAATGGATTGGAATCCCAGCACCTTTAAAACATAACAAATATACAGAAGCATCTCTTTTAATAGTTACAATTTACTTTGAGATTCTGGTTTAATCTGTAGTATGGTTTTAATCCTTTCAGCAAAGAAAGTATTGGGGTTTAGTACAGAGATTGGCAACATTTTTTTTTAACAAAATGCTATTTTTATTTCATATTATTGGATCCACAGCATAATTTATAACGTCCGTGGATAAAGGTCGTGAAGATTCACAGAGTTCCTAACCACTCTTTATAGAGTGTAAAAATGAAATGTTTTGTTTTGTCAGAGCATTTTATTATTAAACAGGAATACGTTTATCATTTACTGGCCATATCCTATTCTGAGGCAAAAAGGTGGGTCCCAGCAGTGAAAGGTTAACTGGATGTTTAAACCCCTTTGAAGTAAAAAAGAGGTGCAATTGTTTAAAAATAAAATGCTATAACAAAAAAAGATATATATTTTTTTAAATGTACATGGAATAGGTCTCAACTGTGAAGTTTACCTTATGGTGGGCTTATATACATATATTTTGGTACTTAACCCCCCCTCCTTTTACATATAAGTTTGAGGATGTTGCTCAGGTATTTGCTTTCTTGTATTTGTAAAATGACTTCTGAATATTGCCTTTATAACCACTCATTCACCTATTCTTTAAGGTATCAGATGATTACATTTTTTTATTTAAACAAAATTGTCATCTGATACAATAAGTCAGAAATCATAAGTGGAAAAAGGACTCGCAGGTCCCTGAACATACATACTATCAAATATTACTCAGCACAAAAAATTAGCCAAAGAAATTTTTTACGAAATCTAATTAAAGTTTTTATTTAGATACAAAACAGTAGAAAATATTAGTAGAAAAAATCTATTACTTTCTAAAAACTCCTCTCATTCCAATCATTCATGCATACAATTTACATAAGATTGCACCCCAGGCGTCCCTAGGGGAATCAAAAACATGCCGTCATCCCTATGTATAAAAGTTTGAGAAAACAAAAAGAATTTGTTCCAGTGTCCTGTTTATATTTGTAATCCCAAAGTTGAGGGTAATGTGTACAACGTCTCACAGCCAGTTAATGAGAGGGGTTAATAAAGTCACTGTTTGCAAGTATTGTCTGCTCTTGATGTAATTAGTAGGTAAAGTTGAATCAAGCACAATCTGGGATTTCACCTGAACCCTTAACAAAGTGTATGTGCATTCGTCCTGAATGTTAGATGAGTGTTCCCAATGCCTCTTGTCGGCGTATGTGTTCAGCATAAGTTATAAAGTAGCAGTTCAATGCCTCTTGCCAGCATATTAGTTTGACCTTAACTCAGGATAACTTATATTTATAACAGTGTAATACTTGGATATAAAGCTCAATACTTGCGGTTGTGTTGTGAGGCACTTTCAATTACGTGCATGCATCATATTCATATACGGCTGAACCAGCTCCAGCATCCAGATCTCTCTGTGGTTTCTCACACCGCAGGCTCCTCCAAAAAACACTTGTAAGGGTTCAAAAAAGGTGATTGATGTATCCCATTGGTCCCAGTGGAACCGCTGCAGACCGATACCTGTATGGGATGTACGGCAATGACAAAAACTCTGACACACGTTTCGGGACTCCATCTTTCTCAAGGACCAGTGGGATACATCAATCACTTTTTTTGAACCCTTACACATGTTTTTCGGAGAGCCTGCGGTGTGAGAAACCACAGAGAGATCTGGATGCTGGAGCTGGTTCAGCCGTATATGATGCATGTACGTAAGTATTGGGCTTTATATCCAAGTGTTACACTGTTATAAATATAAGTTATCCTGAGTTAAGATCAAACTAATATGCTGGCAAGGGACATTGAACTGCTACTTTATAACTTATGCTGAACACATACGCCGTCAAGAGGCGTTGGGAACACTCATATAACATTCAGGACGAATGCACATACACTTTGCTAAAGGGACAGTGAACCCAATTATTTTCTTTTGTGATTCAGATAGAGCATGAGATTTTAAGCAAGTTTCTAATTTACTCCTATTATCAATTTTTCTTTGTTTTCTCTTTGTATCTTTATTTGAAATAAAAGCCATCTAAGTTTTTTTGGGTTAAGAACTCTGGACAGCACTTTTTGATTGGTGGATGGATTTTTTCCACCAATCAGCAAGGACAACCCATGTTGTTCACCAAAATGGGCCAGCATCTAAACTTAGATTCTTGCATTTCAAAAAAAGATATCAAGAGAATAAAGAAAATCTGATAATAGGAGTAAATTAGAAAGCTGCTTAAAAATCCATGCTCTATCTGAATCACAAAAGAAAAAATAAGGGTTCAGGTGAAATCCCAGATTGTGCTTGATTCAACTTTACCTACTAATTACATAAAGAGCAGACAATACTTACAAACAGTGCTTATTAACCCCTCTCATTAACTGGCTGTGAGACGGTGTACACATTACCCCCAACTTTGGGATTACAACTATAAACAGGACACTGGAACAAATTCTTTTTGTTTTCTCAAACTTTTATACATAGGAATGACGGCATGTTTTTGATTCCCCTAGGGACGCCTGGGGTGCAATCTTATGTGAATTGTATGCATGAATGATTGGAATGAGAGTAGTTTTTAGAAAGTAATAGATTTTTTCTACTAATTTTTTCTACTGTTTTGTATCTAAATAAAAACTTTAATCAGATTTCGTACAAAAATCTCTTTGGCTAATTTTTTGTGCTGAGTAATATTTGATATATTCATGAAAGTATTTGTGGCGATACTATACTCATGCACTGTAACGCTCTTTGGTATTAATATTGGATACAACTCATTGTGATTACAATATTATCTAAGTGGTGCAGTTTTTTTGTTATTTTATACATACATATTAGTTACAATTTTAAATGAGTTGTTTAACATATGTTATTCATATTCATAACAATATCCAAGAAATCTGGTATATAGGAATAGTGGGTGAAGTGGGACAGGGTAGGAATGGGACAGGGTAGAAGGGGATGGGAAGAGGAGGGTAATCTAATATTATATAGAGAGTTAGTTCTAGTCTGTAGTCATGGCATTAGGTGTCCATGTAGTATTGAATCTTGTTCCCCAATCTGCCCAAATGAGTTCAAAGAGGTCTGATTTGTTTATTGAGAAGAATATGTTTTTTTCATTGTGTAGAAATATGTAGTCGAGTTGAAAATCATGGGCCAGCTTGGAGGAGATAGTTTTTTTCCATGATTTGGCTATGGCCGCTTTGACCGTGATAAAAAGAGAAATGCATAAGTAGGAGTGGTGTTTGGGGAAAGTGTGAGTCCCAATGTGGAGAAGGGCAATAGCAAGGGTTCTAGGAAGGGTTATTTGACTCTGTTCAGTGTTTAGTAGCATGCATTCCATAACGGTTTAAATTTGGGGCACTCTCACCAAATATGCATTAAATCCCCAATGTGTCCACAGTTACGCCAACACATGGGGGAGGTAGTACCGTACATTTTGGCTAGTCATATAGGGATGTAGTACTAATGTGTAAGCAACTTATAATAGGTCTCAAACAATATGACACAGTGTAGGCTTTTTTTAGTCAGAGTTAAGGTGTGCTGCCATGTTTGTAAGGGGACAGTAATGTTTAGATAAGTTTCCAATTTTTGTAGATGAGATGGCTTATCTTTGCAATTTGTGTTACCAAAAAGAGAGTAATGTAGGGATAGGGGCCTGCGTAGTCTATTTCCCTGGCACCAAGTGGTTTTACATAGTGTGCGAGGGCAGGATAACTCGGGCTTGAAACCCCAACTGGTCAGGAAACTTTTCAGTCTAGTGTGTTCAAAGATCATATATTGCTGTATTGGGGTGCCTTCCCCCATTTCTTCTAGTGTGCGAAAATGGGGTTCTGGGGGGTGACCAAAGGTCTGTGACAGTTTGTACCCCCAATTGTGTCCACTTATGAGCATGAGTCTCAGATAGACCCATGAGTAGTCCGGCAAGCAAGAGTGGTGATCGGTGAGGGGTGTGGGGCTATATAAGGGTAAATGTCTGATTTTATCCCACAACACATGGCATTCTTGATTTATTGGGTTGGTGATATCTAGAGTTCCTTGGCTGTGGGGGGGAGACCAAATTAAATCTGGTAAGTGGATGTGATGAGGGAGGGATGCCTGCTCAATAACTTTCCATTTATTAAGTGCTTTCACTGCTCCCCATTGTGACACGTGTGTTAGCATGGCTCCCTCATAGTAACAGACTATAGAGGGTGAGGCTATTCCACCCGATGTACAGGATTCTGCAAGATTTTGTGTGCCACCCTAGGTGGTTTGTGCTGCCAAATATATTTAGTAAACTCGCTCTGGAATTGATGGAGTAAGTGTCTGGGGATTCTAACTGGGAGGCATCTAAAAAGGTAGGTTATTTTAGGTAGGAAGGACATTTTAAGGGCCATTAATCACCCTATCCAGGATATGTGAATGTAGTTCCAACGATCTTTTAGGGTTCATAACTCAGATAGTAGATGGAGAAAGTTGTCTTTACTTGTCTGGGTTGTGTTAATCGAGAGTTTAACTCCAAGGTGTGTAACATAATTATCAACCCATAAATAAAAAGAGAAAAGCGCTCAACCTGGGAATGAACAATAGCATAATAGCTTGTTCTATGGCTAGTTACCACCCTGGAAGCAGCCTCTTTTTGCTCAATGTGTGCCTTTCACAGAGAAGAACTTTCCTGTAGCATATCAGTCTGATCCTGACTTAACAGTGCAGTCCAGCCCTGAAATACCAGGCAATCCCTCTCTGAACGAGAGAAAAGGCAAAACCCCAGATTTACGTTTTGGCCTATTGTGGGCCTCATCAGTGAGGTGCAGCCATATCCCTCTAGGCACACTGAGCAACGGGTCCACGTCTGGATTCCCGCATCACACTTTGAGAGACTTCCCTAAGTATCATAATTTGCATAAACAAAAAGAGAGAAACGCTCAACCTGGGAACGAACAATAGCACTTAGGTTGATGAGTATTAGGGAGGAAGACAGATACTAGGGTATAATTGACGTGGTTTAGGTTACAGACCAATATCAGGAATCTGGCTTGGGTATCCTTAATGACCTGAATTTGTTCATAGGCAATTATCTTATGTATTATATGGCTATACCTCTGGCTTTTTTGGAGAATGGGGCATATTCTAATGTTGTGTAGTCTTTAGAGACTATCTGGTGGGGGCTATCAGATGCCCAATGTGTCTCTTGTGAGAAGACCACATCGGGATTGTGGAATTTAAGATATCTCAACAATAAACTACATTTGTATGGCGAGTTTAAACCACTTACATTATGGGTCAGTAGTTTGAGAGTAGACATGTGCTTTGTAAGTGGAAAGGTTATCGGGTTTTACGTGTAAAGGTTAGAGAAGGGGGTAGGTAAAGATGGGGAAGGAGGAGTTAGTCAGAATTGATATAAATAGTACACCACAATGGAACCCTGGCATGGACTTCTGTTGGGGAAGGGAAAACAATAGTTAAAGGAGAAAAAGTAAGAAACAGGAGCTAACAATGCTAATCCTGCTCCGCAACAATAACATTTTCTAACAGACAGTTAATGTAGTGTAACAAGAAAACTAGTGCAAACATTATAAATATGTGCAAAGAATTTGTCAAGTGCAAAAAAATACAAACTTTTACCAATCTCGAGGTATTAGGGTTGTTTTCATGGGGAGATAACTATAGTACGGCATCTCTCATTGAAGGGTGAGCTAAGAGAAGTGAAATTTAAGTGAGTCCTTGAGGTTGAGAGGTTTTGGATCGTTTCGCTCTTTGCTCCATACTGGACCATTCGGGAGCTGAGGCTCATAACTTCAAATTTGTAGTTGGTTGTAAAGGAGGTGAGTCAGTCTGCAAGCCCCAAGATGTGAGAAGAGCTAGACCTTGGTGCAAGGAAGAGGCTACATTGGAGTGATTGTCTTTTGTGATAAGGTTTGTGGGGTATCTCCATCAGCCTTTAAATATTCACTTTACGGAGGACAGAGGTGACTAGTTGGTAGACTAATGTATTATTTTAATGTATGATTTTCTAATGGTGAAACACAATACCAGAAAACCCTATGAGAGTAAATGTCTATAAGACGACTCAAGAAAAAGAGAGGTCTTTCTCAATTTACTAATAATATAGAAAAAAATCTGTTGGTAATATTTTTAAATATTATGCATTTTTCATTTTTTAATGTTATTTTTTATATTCAAGTTTTATTAATTTCTAAATGTTGTTCAAATTATTGATTTATTATTGATTTCTTGATGAAGATTTCTTATTCTGAAAACTCACACAGATGATTGGCATACATTAAAGTGACAGTTTACTCTAGGAATTTTTATTGTTTAAAAAGATAGATAATCCATTTATTACCCATTCCCCAATTTTGCATAACCAACACGGTTATATTAATATACATTTTACCTCTGTGATTTCCTTTTATCTAAGCCTCTGCAGACTGCCCCCTTATCTTAATTATTTTGACACACTTGCATTATATCCAATCAGAGCTGACTCATAATTAACTCCACGGGAGTGAGCATAATGTTATCTAGCGCTGTCTAGCTGGGAAAACTGTCAAAATGTGTTGAGATAAGATGCAACCTTCAAGGGCTTATACATTAGCATATGAGCCTACATAGATTTAGCTTTCAACAAAGAATACTAAGTGAACAAAGCAAATTTGATAATAAAAGTAAATTGGAAAGCTTTTTAAAATTGCATGACCTATCTGAATCATGAACCTAACCTGACACCCTCTAAATTAACCCCAGTTACCTAAATTAATAAATACTAAGTTACAAACAATTAAAATAAAAAAGCTAACATTACTTAAAAAAAAAATTAACATTAAATTAATCTAAGATTACAAAAAAGTCTAACATTACATAAAATAATAAACCAAATTATCAAAAATTAAAACATTAAACCTAATCCCTATGAAAATTAAAAAGCCCCCCAAATAAAAACACCCCCTTATCTAATGCTAAACTACCAATAGCCCTTAAAAGGCTGTAGGGCATTGACCTAAGTTAAACAGCTCTTTTACCTTAAAAAATACTAAGTCCCCCCTCTAACAGTAAAAACCCCCACCTACCAAACCCCCAGAATAAAAAAACCTAACACTAAAAATACCTAATACCTAAACTACCCATTGCCCCTAAAGGGGCATTTGTATGGGCATTGCCCTTAAAGGGGTATTCAGCTCTTTTACTGCCCTTAAAAGGGCATTCAGCTCTTTTTCAAAGGCCCATTAAATCCCTAAAATCTAAAAAAAAAAAAAAAAAAAAAAAAAATTTTTTTAAAAAAGCCTAAGTCTAACCCCCAGATAGGTACTCATGGTTCCTGAAGTCCGGCAGTGAATTCTTCTTCAAAGTGATGATATCTTCTATCTTCTTCCAGAAACAATCCGGCACGGAGCGCGGAACTGCAGACTGGCGACAGCGGAACTGAAGACCGGCGACCACGGAGCCATGGAGCGTGGAGATCCTCTTCATACGATTACCACCGCACACTGAGGATTGATTTCAAGGTACGGGTTTAAAAATGGGATACCTTGCTATTGGCTGTTTTAAGTCTTCAAATTCAAATCAGCCAATAGAATGAGAGGCTACTGAAATCCTATTGGCTGTTCAAATTTCTCAATTTTTGCCGCATAAGTCCTTACGCTGAATATGTAATACCGATTTGCGATGCGGTTTTATGTTAGCTTATGGGAGTAAAAATTGCGGGCAATGGAGGAAATATACATGCCACCTTTATATGTGATACCAAAACTGTGTAAAATCCGGCATCGCCCGCAAAAGCATATGTAATCTTGCCCCAGTAGTGTATTGCTGCTAATTTGATCAAATAAGTAAACTGGAAAGTTGTTTAAAATTGTATGTTCTACCTAATTCATGAAAGAAAAAATTTGGGTTTCATCCCTTTGATTTGTCTAAAAATCATTTTATGACTATACTTAAAAATGCCAATTTTTCAAACTGTAATAACTCAGATGGAAGGTATATTGGGGCAGTCTGTTTTTTTCTTGTCAGAATTCATTACCATGTGTCTGAAATTAATTTATAATGAAAAGGCTATATATATATATATATATATATATATATATATATATATATATATATATATATATATATATATATATATATATATATATATATATATATATATATATACATATATATACATATATATATATATATATATATATATACACACACACACACACATATATATATATATATATATATATACACACACATATACACATACATACATACACACACATATACTGTATAAATACATACAATCCTTAGGATGTACAAATAAAAAGTTTGAAATAAACTTAAAAATTTATAACTGGCCTGAGACTGTAGAGGTCTGTAAAAAACAATTACACCTAGTTTGTAATTTAAAAAAAGTTTTTTTGTAACACTCCATACATCTAGTGGACTAAATTGTATATAAACATCAACTAAGACATCCAACTTACATGTTGAAAAGGAGTTATTGTAACTACAACTTTGCAAAGTCAATCTTTTAACAATTTTTTTTTGAAATCTATAAAGACCTATAGAGAAAAAAAACAAATAAAACCCAAAAAACACCATGAATTAATTAGCAAAACAGTTCACAGGAGCTTGAAAGAAAATAATTTTTAGCATAAATTTCAGGATGTAACTTTATTAAAGTTTGTTTCCGAATGAGTGAATGATTACCAATGTGATTCTGTTTAACTGGGATGAGGTACGGTAGAGAACGTAATGTGTTTGATAATAAAGTAAAAGACACAGATGCATTTTTAATATATGTATATATCAGTAATATGATTTTATAAACAAATTAGTAGACATCAGTATCCCAGAAGATTGAATGTTTTTCTCTTAATTTGTTTTTATTTAAACTCTTAAGGCAAGATTACAAGTTGCCCCTTTTGACTTATCTGCGCGCGATATGTTTTTTCACAATCAATTTCCATTGCGCAGCCATGTTTTAAAAAATAGCGATTGCGTGTGCGCATTCGCCTTTTATGTAACCATCCTTTCTGCAAACAAAGAGCTGTAGTTAACAGTTTTGTGCAACATACAAGTTTCACGAAACACTTCAAAAATACATTACAAAGTACAGGTACACTCATAGTAACACTGTCTAATAAAAATATATTTAAAAAAAATATTGCACACAAAAGTTATAAGGCCTCAAAGATATGAGATTGCGGGTTTTAGAAAAAAAAAGTTGACGCAAGGATTTTACATTGACATACATACACATGCATAGAGAAACATGGATTTATATGTATAGATAGACATTTTTGTAAATATGTTATTATATCTTTTCATGTGACAAAACTGAAGAAATGATACTTTGCTACAATGTAAAGTAGTGAGTGTACAGCCTGTATAACAGTGTATTTGCTGTCCCCTCAAAATAACTCAACACACAGCCATTAATGTCTAAACCATTGGCAACAAAAGTGAGTACACCCCTAAGTGGAAATGTCCAAATTGGGTCCAATTAGCCATTTTCCCTCCCCGGTGTCATGTGACTCGTTAGTGTTACAAGGTCTCAGGTGTGAATGGGGAGCAGGTGAGTTAAATTTTGTGTTATTGCTCTCACACTCTCTCTCATACTGGTCACTGGAAGTTCAACATGGCAAAGAACTCTGAGGATCTGGAAAAAAAAAAAAGAATTTTTGCTCTACATAAAGATGGCCTAGGCTATAAGAAGATTGCCAAGACCCTGAAACTGAGCTGCAGCATGGTGGGCAAGACCATACAGAGGTTTCACAAGACACGTTCCACTCAGAAGAGGCCTCGCCATGGTCGACCAAAAAAGTTGAGTGCACGTGCTCAGCATCATATCCAGAGGTTGTCTTTGGGAAATAGACGTATGAGTGCTGCCAGTATTGCTACAGAGGTTGAAGGGGTGGGGGGTCAGCCTGTCAGTGTTCAGACCATACGTTGCACACTGCATCAAATTGGTCTACATGACTGTCATCCCAGAATGAAGCCTCTTCTAAAGATGATGCACAAGAAAGCGCACAAACACAAACACAAAAACAGTTTGCTGAAGACAAACAGACTAAGGATATGGATTACTGGAACCATGTGCTGTGGTCCAATAAGACCAAGATAAACTTATTTGGTTCAGATGGTGTCAAGCATGTGTGGCGGCAACCAGGTGAGGAGTACAAAGGCAAATGTGTCTTGCCTACAGTCAAGCATGGTGCTGGGAATGTTATGGTCTGGGCCTGCATGAGTGCTGCTGGCACTGGGGAGCTACAGCTCATTGAGAAACCCATGAATGCCAACATGTACTGTGACATACTGAAGCAGAGCATGATCCCCTCCCTTTGGAGACTGGACCGCAGGGCAGTATTCCAACATGATAACGACCCCAAACTCACCTCCAAGATGACCACTGCCTTGCTAAAGAAGCTGAAGGTAAAGGTGATGGACTGGCCAAGCATGTTTCCAGACCTAAACCCTATTGAGCCTCTGTGGGGCATCCTCAAATGGAAGGTGGGGGAGCACAAAGTCTCTAACATCCACCAGCTCTGTGATATCGTCATGGAGGAGTGAAAGACTCCCAAGAAGGTTAAGACAGTGCTGGAAAATAATGTTGGCCACACAAAATATTGACACTTCGGGCCCAATTTGGACATTTCCACTTAAGGGTGTACTCACTTTTGTTGCCAACAGTTTAGGCATTAATGGCTGTGTGTTGAGTTATTTTGAGGGAACAGCAGATTTACACTGTTATACAGGCTGTACACTCTCTACTTTACATTGTAGCCAAGTGTCATTTCTTCAGTGTTGTCACATGAAAATATATAATAAAATATTTACAAAAATGCGAGGGGTGTACTCACTTTTGTGAGATACTGTATGTTTAACTAGGGAGATAATATAAAGATTTTACATTACAATCTTATGCACATTAAATAATATCTCAGAGAGATTTTCAAAGAGGTATTCGCATATAGATCTTGAGATATATAGAATTATATATTCTTATACATATCGCTATAAATAGATATCTCAGTCCAAATATCATCACATATAGAGGGAAATATTTATTTATAAATAAATAGAACATATTCCATTGCAAAAGCATTTTCGCAATATGAAATAATTGCATTTTCATGTACACTTTTTGAGGAGAATACGTCAAGGGCTTTGCGCAACATATTAGGGCTTTTGTGTGTTTTTTTTTTTCTATTTGTCTTCTCCATTGACTTCTATGGGGAATACGTGAACGAGCACGTGATTTGGCTGTTTGCATTACGCGGCTTAACACGTGCGCAAAATAAGTTATTTTGCAACTTGTAATAGCTGTGCAACCCCAAATGCGAAAAACCCAAAACGTGCATTGTGTTTTTGCAACTGATTTGCCGCTCGACTTGTAATCTAGCCCTTAGTAAGGTCTGCTATTTTTTTTCAGGGATTAGTGACAGTTAGCACGTAATAAAAATTGTATCTAGTAGCCTGACAAAGTAATTTGATGGAGACAATAGGTGTCAATAAAATTATTTACTCCTGGGTAGATTGCTCACTAGCTGATTAGTCTAACTCCCACAGTTATGTTGTCAGACAGGGGGACTCCAGAAGGATGGAAATTCCAAATAAATAGGTATCAAACTGTGATATATTTCAAAATACCCTTTTAAAAAAAAAAAAGAAATTTAAAGGGATATTATCATACTCAAAATGCCCATGAAAGATCATTGTTGACCTGTGACTTCTCTATCACTGTTGACGACATCACCATTTCCCCATCGCCCTTGGAGTTACACTTGACTCAAATCTATCCTTCACCCCCCATATCCAATCGCTTTCTACATCCTGCCGCAACCATCTACACAACATTTCCAAGATTCCTTTTCTGTGCGCTAACACCACACAGCAAATAATCCACTCCCTTGTTATTTCCCGACTTGACTACTGCAATAACCTACTTACTGGCCTTCCTCTTTCCCGCCTCTCCCCTCTTCAATCCATCCTAAATGCCTCTACCAGGCTGATCCACCTTTCCCGTCACTCTGTATCTGCTGCACCTCTCTGCGAGTCCCTTCATTGGCTCCCCATACACAGCAGAATTAAATTCAAAATTCTCACCCTTGCATACAAAGCGCTCACTAACTCCGCTCCCCTCTACCTATCCTCTCTAATCAACAAGTATACTCCAGCCCACCCACTAAGATTCAACAATGACCTGCTCCTTGCTTCTGCGACTATCACCTCCTCTCATGCTAGACTGCAGGACTTCTGTCGTGCAGCACCTACCCTCTGGAACACTCTCCCTTGTGCTGTCAGGCTTTGCCCTAATCTTTCCTCCTTTAAATGCTCTCTGAAGACATTTCTGTTCAGAGAAGCCTACCACCCAGCTCAATAATATTCCTTTTACCTAACAACATTTCCTTCCTCTAACTCTGCATTAACATCTTTCTCAATCTTGCAGTCCTCACCTCCTGTTTCTCAACCTCCTACCCTTCTAGATTGTAAGTTCCCAAGGGAATAGGGCCCTCGATTCCTCCTGTATGTGTTTGTAAATTCTGTCCTGTCTCTTAGTCTTAGAAGTTTTATATTATTGTTTTATTTAAATGATCTGTATTCATGGACAGTGCTGCGGAATAGGATGGCGCTTCATAAATAAAGTATAATAATAATAATAATAATTGTTAAAGTTTGATAAATATATGTTTTATCTGAATATGTTATATTTAAGCTGCAACTAATGCAGCAGTATCATTTTTGTAGTTCTTTCTTATGGTCATTGGCTAATAAGGATACCCCTACAGCCCCATTGGTGGAGAATGACAGGCCTCTCTGAGCCTGACAAACAAAAAAAGACTGTAACCGGTATTTAAAATAAAAAAATAAAAATAGAGCATTGTGAAATACCCATTTTAGCTGAAACAAAGAAGAAAACTACTACAATGTCCTTTTAATCTCTCTTTACCACTACTATTCACCTTTTGATAGAGAGCATAATGTACATATGTACATGTAAACACTGTTTTGTTTTTACTTCTAAGTGCCACATTGTGTCTTTAGCTTGTAATACCAAACTGCAAAACTTCCTTTCTTAGGTGTTACTGTGTGAGATAAAAACAATCAATTGTCAGAGAGACAGCATCTACTGCTAATATTTGTTTTATTTTTAACACTTTACTGTTATCCTAAATAATAGCACAGGTTTAAAATAATTACTATAACACTAATGTGTTATTTTGTTTTATTTTAAATTTGTATAAACTTGTCATATTTCTATAATTAACTTAAAATAAGCAGGTAAGTGAATTGGAATTTTAGAATCTTACAGAAACAAAAGGGTTAAGACAGCTGTGAATAATTTGGAGAACCGCAGCAATATATGAACAATAAATGGCCCCATTGCATCACAAATGGCTGTTAGTTTCAGTGCTCATACTGCTTTCATCCATGGCTAATTGACATACAACTGGGGAGGAAATTACTCTTGAGATGTGTGTAAATTTGCAACAAACATAAATAATCTAAGTAACTAACACTAGAATACCAAGTTAAAAAACAGCATGAGTCAAAATGCACAGAGGAATTCATTCCTTTGTAGCTATTTATGCTATGTGGAATTAAGCAACTTGATTTAGATATATCTGAAATTAATTACAATAAAATGGCAAAATAAACTTCAAGAATCATTAAAAATAAACCTGGAAGAACACATAATTAAAGTCAAGCACTCGGCACTCCCCCAAACAGTCCCTGAGCACGGGATTGGCGCTAAATGCTTGATATGTACATATATCAATCCTGATTGGCTCACTGACCAAATCCTTCCCATGTATTATAGGCACAATTAAAAAATAAACTGAGAGCATCTTATGTTTATACTTTTATGTTCTTTTAAACATTTTTTAAGTTAATTTTGTTATTATTATTATATTACTTCATATATAAAATGCACCATTTAAAATGTATTGCTTTATCACTTCATCGTAAGGGAAGATTATTACAGTTTAGCTAAATGTAACTAGGTATAAACATTTTCACATTAGTTAGCAGTATGGCTTTGAAAGAATGACAAACTTTTGAGCCCCATGGCTGATGAAACTTACTATAGTCTCATAACTTTTCATTGATTGTTGTTTAAGTTACCTGAGTATGGACCAGATTACAAGTGAGTCACTAAGTATTTTTTTTTATTCTAATTAAAATATCTAAACAATGTATATTATATTGTGTTAAAGAAACATTTAAAACTCAGAATGTTATTCCCAATAATGGACTAGAGTACCAGTTGAGCGCTAAATACATTTTTCACTTATGCACAAACACCACTAAAAGTAAACTTTTAACGTGGGCGGGTTACCATCTGTATTACCAATTGAAAGTAAAAAGTTAGAGAACAAGAGAAACCCAATGCGAGCTAACTTCAGGATATCGTAACTGCGTTAACTTTTTCTTCCCATAGACTCTTCAATGCAGCATGCTTTTTAAAAAAGCTAACACTTTATTGCTCACACGCTAACACCGCATTAGATCTTCTGCACTAAAACGGACGGTAGTTATGAATATTTCACATTCCAATGTTATTTTTATTTTTAAGCTTGACAAAGGGGCAGGTGACCTGAAATTTCGCAGTTTGTCACAATAAAGTTTTTTCACTTTTCTACAAGCAAGAGAGTGCAGCTTTCTTATTTGGCTTGAATTCATTATGGAGTTGATGGGAAGTTTAGAAAGCTAGCAATCAGCTGAATGTGGACTTTATCTAGCACTCCTCTACATTTGCACTATTTTTTTTTTTTTGTTATTTATCCCATTAATATTTATTTCAATGACCTTTAAAAAATAAATGATAGATATTTATATACACAGATAGATAAATAGAAAGATAGAGGAGAGTAATTGTGCTTTCATATATAAATTTCTAAAAGTAATAAACTAAATTCTGTAGAGGGAACACCTGACATGTAAATACATTTACAGTCTCAAAAATGATGGATATTACTCTTTTAGGGACAGATTACAAGTGGTGTGCTATTCAGCCCTTTCACTCATGTGCAAACACTGCCAGAAGTAAACCTGTGCATATTGCAAATTAAAAGTAATTTTTTTTTTGCACGCAAGAGAAATATGAAATACATTACAATAAATAATTACAATATTGCGACCGTGCTAACTTCTCCCCATAGACTTCAATCGACAGAGCAAACTGGTATAAAAACACTTATTGCTCGCTCGCTAACCTAAGAGAAATTAAACCTACAGCACTAACCTGAACGTAGTTATGAATATTTTACATTCTTCACATAGAAGAAAATGTTCTTTGTATTTTGAAATATATATTTCAAAACATATATCTGATGTATTCTTTTTGTAAAATATATATCTATACCCAGATATATATACCTGTATATAGGAATATCTATTTCAAAATACATAGAATATTTTCCCCTATGTGAAGAAAGTAAAATATTTATAGTACATGCACAGTAAAAGACATTATAAAAATGTATTTTTATATATATATATATATATATATATATATATATATATATATATATATATATATATATATATATATATAAATTCCATTAAATGACCTTGTTATATACCATATACTTTTTAATGCTTATAACTTTTATTTTTATTTATGTGATTAATTTTATTAGATATTGGGCGCCATGTAATAAGCTTCGAAGTGACCGTCCGACTGTATTTCCGTGTCAAAATTCGCTCACGATCTGCTTCTCGTATTTACCAATCTGCGATCGAATCGAAAAACCACTATTTTTCATCAGCTATCGTAATTTTACGCAACTGATCGTTCCGAAGCCTTTTTCCACTTACATGTTCGATCGCACGTAAATTCGCTGTAATCGGAAATTATGAATGTTACAACTAATCCGTCCGCTCCAACTTTCACTGTAACTTCGCGTGATTTGCTTCACGACCATTTAGGTAGCGAATACAATAGAAAACTATAGGGGGTATTAACCTGACGCCAGGTAGAAGTACTTAAGTGAAAGGACTAGACTACTATTGTATCATTATTGGTTTTTGGATCACTGAATGAAGATGGAGACACTAATAAATCAATTTTAAATGAACAGTAAACCAAAAATTGTACAATCATGATTCCGTTAACAGAATCCAATTTTATAAAACATGAACGTAAGAGACACATTTTTGGAGCAGACAATTAAACAATATAAATATTAATTTTGAGATTTATTTATAATTACCTTGAATATCGCTATCACAGTCATCGGTTATGCCCTCAATGACCTCCGTGCCAAGCCTCTGTAAAACGTTTCTTTCAAAGTCAGTCAAATCTGCGACATAAGGTTGTCCGCCTCCAGTACCTCGAGCATATTGCTTTTCTTTGGCAATTTTGGATTTAGTTTGACTCTATCGTTGAACCTTTTTTTGCAAGAGTCGATATCTTTTTTAGTTGGTCCTTGAGCACTCACTGCGTCACTAATTAACTAATTAACTAATAAATGCACATTCTTATACATGTCAGCAGCCAGACGTTGCCGCTTGTCTGACGATTATGACACCTAGATCGTCACGTGGGTAAAGAACTAAACCAATCAGGTCACAGACTGCTTCGTAACTTTGCTCTTTCGCGCCGAACGAAGCTTCAAAGTTATCAATAATCCGATTGTCTTCGAGACACAATAGACGCAACATTTTACGGCTTGGTTTTTAGTACATTCATGTAACGAAGTTCTATCCGCATGGTGCGAATGCCGGCGGGTTAATTCGATACGGTCTGTGAGAAAAAATTGACGCCTTAGTACATGGCGCTCATTGTATATATGAGTGTAACACTTTATTTTAATGTATTTAATGCAATTTATTTTTAGCCCTTACCCTTTACGTGAGGTCTTAAGTCATGGTAACTGGACAAGCGCAAAATGTGTTTGCACTTGTGTGGTTATGTTTACTTTCAGCTTGCAATATGTATGCAGGTTAACACGGGCACAATATTTTAATATTATGCACACCACTTATAATCTAGCCCTTAATGTGCATTTTTTTAAATTGATTTATATGGTAACACAAAAATAGATTCCATTCACTTTTTTGGTGTTTAAATAGCATAAAAAATTAAGAAATGGTTATCTAAAAATATCTCTTCTAAATGAAAAAAAAGACATCAATACCTGTAATAAACATTTTACATGTCACTACTTATTTCTTTAATTCATTAAAAGATTACAAACACATCAACAAATCTTTTTGAATGTGGCAATTGTCATCAAGCTTTATTACTAAGTGATTTGTTCATCACTGAAATTACTGACCATATTACCTCAGGAGATGCTTTAAAGAAAACTAGGAAGTCAGTTAAAATAGAGCAGACTTATTAATTTACAGATTACCCTGAATGATTCACCAATATTCTTTAGTTTTCATATGCTATAATTTATACAGAAAAATACTGCTGCTGAATATAACAGTAATGTTTGCATCAGATTTGTATTTAATGTTAAGATATATAAGTTTAGAGATTATTTCTATTAGTCTAGAGGAAGAAGGTTCCCTCTAAGAAGATTGCAGTATAATATATAATGTTATTTCAATTCAAGTGTGTATCACTATATGCTGCAGTAATATTTTACAATCTGAAACATTAGTCTGACATGGGAATTACAACCTGTTTGTTGTAGTAATATATTGTATAAGAACACAGCATAGGTATAAATATTTTAACAGTTGTTTCAAAGGGGAAAAACACACATATTGATTTAAAGAGAAAGCAAACTAGGATTTATCATGGTCAATAGTGAGTGTCAAAGTACACATGTTTTTAAATGTTTGATTTTGGCTATTGATTTTCTCCCTCAGTCAAAAATTGAACGTTAAGTGCCTTACCCCTATTCTTCACTATATTAAATTCAAAGCACTGCAAAGTTGAAAATAAAATTCAGCCCAAAAGTTTGAAGAGAATACAATTGTTAATGGACCAATAAACCTTGAGAAAAATTATATATACACACACACACAAATTAAAAGGCACATATTTTTTAAAATTGATATATAATATGATTAATCAAAGAAATCTGTAGGAAACATATTTCTTCTGTAGGATAAATATTTTGGAAACATATTTATTTAGGCAAAAAAATGTAGAGTTACATTTGTAATATCTAACATCATTTTTTTATCCTTATTCTCAGTATGCTGTTTTACTTAGCATACTTGTATTACATGTTTACACTACTTTTTTGTATGAATGTACAATGATATACAATGACAAATTAGTTTTTGTAACACCTCATTGTAAATTCAAATATTTTCTTTTTTTATATGGAAGTCAAAGTAACAGTAATAAATCTGCTCACAACTTAAACAATGCAGGTTTAGCACAGCAACAATAACGCACCCACAACTACTTCATCAAATAACCACGTTTTTTTAACAGAGTATCTATCACTAGCTCTCAAGCTTTATCTTGTTGCTCAAATACAGAAGCTGCATTTCAGCTTGTAACAAATCACAAGCTAAAATAGCTGTGCTTCTTCAAAGGAGGAGGAAAGGGGAGTTAGGGGCAATAGTATGAAGGAGGAGAGATGCTTAAGGTGATTTACGACCCCCCTATGAGAACAAGCTAGACAGGGACAAAGTTTTTTTGCACCTGGACTATTATAAAGCTACTAAGATGATCCTTAAAGGAGCAAAAGACATTCAAATGTACAAGTAGGAGATTAGGTTGAATCAATCTACTCAGAATCGGTCAGAAAAAAAAAAAATCTTAGTACTCTCTCTTTCAAAGAGTGAAAGGGAATAGAGATTAGAGGGAGAAGATCTTGTGTATTCAAAGTGCTAATTCAGAACTTCTTTCTTTAATGCACTCATGAAACATTTTAATTGTCTGACTTTGCATTCAAAAGCCTTGTTTGCAACCCTTAATTGCAGGCTGCTTTGAACAAATAATTGAAATGCATGGCTTGTGTGGGCTGCTTAAACAATTTAATGTGCTTAACCAGTAGGTGCTGGGCCCTTTTTTTTCTGTTGTTTGGGTTACAGAATAGAAAGCAGCTGGCACAACATTTTTTTTAAATAAGCCTTAAAATTTTAATGTAAAGAAACATGGACAAACTTAGACAATAAATGTTTAACTTCAGATGTCATCAGTGACTGATTCTGTTGTATGGCAGCATATTCAGTAAGGTGGAAGTTCATGAGTTAAAAATCTGACCTATTTTTAATGAGATTCTGCAACAAAAAAATTCTGATACAAATTAGTAAAGATAAATTTTTGTAAGGTAATAGTCATAGTAATGGTGTCATATTTAGAAAAATTGGTTAACTAAATTTTGCATTCTGATACTGCAGGGCAATGTACATGGATTATTTTTTTTTGACAATTGTGTGTTGTGAATAATATTTACCTTGTGTTAAGATCTCAAGACATAGTTGATGCAGCAGAGACTCACAAGATACTTCAGGCTTGATGAAACTTATGAAATCATGTGTAAAATAAAGCGCAAGTTTGCAGTTTGGAAATACAATGTGCAGATTTCAATATGACTGAGTTGTTTAAATTGTTGAATAAATGTGCAGATTTCAATATGACTGAGTTGTTTAAATTGTTGAATAAATGTGCAGATTTCAATATGACTGAGTTGTTTAAATTGTTGAATAAATGTGCAGATTTCAATATGACTGAGTTGTTTAAATTGTTGAATAAATGTGCAGATTTCAATATGACGGAGTTGTTTAAATTGTTGAATAAATGTGCAGATTTCAATATGACTGAGTTGTTTAAATTGTTGAATAAAAACAATACAATCTATACTGATTAGAATTTATATTTTAAAGGATGGGAAAAATTGTAATTCATTTGTGATATTAGGTAAACATAAAACATACCTGTCACTTTTGTGCCTGTTCAGCTGTGTAGATTTATCTCCTTGATATGTTGAAAGAGTAATGTCAGAAAGAGGCTTATACAGGTTGTTTATTAGTAATTCAAAATAGCTATGATTATATAAGGCAACCATAGTGCATTGCTGGAGCAGAAAAATAATAGACAACTTTTAAATGTTCTTTTTTTCCTGTGTAAAGTGTACCACCCTTTGTATCTAATATGTCTTGTTGGTTTATTGTTTTTGTATAATATCAGTTTATGAAGCACGGCAGCCATTCGATGTGTGTGTGTGAGTGGTGGGGGAGGCATTCACTTGTTTATATTCTATTTTTAAAATTAACTTGTGTTTATCTTCTTAAATATATAAGTGCAGGCAAGATTAAAAAAATAGCTTGTATTTGACTACTTTAATATTTTTATTCAGCAGTTTTTCAGCGTAAGTAATTTTGATCTGTATACCTTTTTTCTTCATACACTACAAGACATGCCTGGGATAGACCAAATAAAAATCATTAGAACTAGAAAGAAATAAGTATGATGTTAAAGCATTCAACATTTGTATACTGTTAGCAGTCACAAAAAATATGTGTGTATGTTATAATGATATGACAGAAATTCTTACATTTGCTGTAAGTTAGTTCCAAATCCCAAGTAAGCTTTATATTAAAAAGACAAATCTTTCTTTTGCCTGTTGATTTTGTAGGCCACATACAATTTATTGGGCTATTTCCTTGTAAAGTCTCTTCATGGGATTTTACACAACATTTCCATAAATATGCAGTATAAAGCAGTGCCTGAGGAATGTCTGGGTATAAAATATGTAAGGAGAGCGCCAAAGCAGTGTGTCCTTTGGCATTTAGTGGCTACTTTATTTCTCATCGTGATGCTGCTGCAAGTGCTTACATGGGCAACTTTTCTTAATTCTACTGCATATTTTCTACTGCATATTCTTCCGAGCAGTAAATAGAAACTGACAAACGACTCAGGAAGGAAAATTTGTTTAATAAACAGACTGGACAAATCTTCCTGTTTTAGAAGGTGCCTTCCCAATAGTCTAATCAAAATATAAAGTAAGTTTAAAATATAGATTTGAAGCATAAAAATAAATGTCAATACTGCTTTCTATTCACGTCTTTATTGCCAGAAAATAATTAATTTTACACATCAATTTTCTGTTGGTTACAGGATGAAAGCAAAGAAGTGATACAAATATTATATGATATTATACATGTTCAAAGATGCAATTCGGACCTGTAAAAAAAAAAATGTGAATCATCTAATAATTTTAAATTATTTAGTAGTAAGAAAACACCAGCAAGGAACAACATTCATAAAGTCATGCTATAATTATACACAAAATTAGAAACCAAATCTTCTACTTGATTAATAAGAAAACATAACAATTATCTGTCTCAATTCTTCCCATGTTTATTTTTGTTGATTATGTCCACAAATTAGTCTATATGAATGTTCTGTGGGACACTATATGCAACTTTTTTTTATATGCAAATTTTCCTGAGCCAGAAATCAAAGAATTGATTAAAGTCTATCCCCTAACACCTAATTAATTATTGTTTTCTTCTTATAAAAGTTATACATTTTTGAATAATTTGCTTAAAAGCCATTTAGTATTTTGTATTCATGTTGCATTGCATTCTTAACATCTTTATATTTTAGTGTTAATGGGAGGTTTTAAATTGACATACATTTTATTTTGGAAGAAAATGAGAATATTTTTTAACTACCTTAATTTAGATAATTTTGCACAGAAATTAATTAATGTAGAAAAGTAGACATAGTTGGACACTTCACTGTCTTCATTCTCTAAGACTTTTTACCAGACTACCACACACACATATATACATATGTATGTAAAAATATATAATCCTGTTTTTTATTTATTTTTATGAATGGGAGCAACCTCTAGTGGTGTGTGTGTAGGCGGGGGGACGTGCAGCTACTGAACCTATATGTACAGAGGACCACTACATAAAACTAAAACAATTGGCTAGATCTTTAGATGCCAAAATACTACTTTTATAAAACATTTAATTATTGTGTAACCCATGATTACCAAGAACACAAAAGCACAATACCTTCTGTCTACCCAGAAAAAAAGAAGGGTGGAATCTGGAGTACACAAATGCCACAATGTTAGCTTTTAAAAAAAAGGAATGATGCAATTACAATATATTTGTAATATATTAGTAATCTTGGACAGTTTAGGCTAGTGTCCACAAAGTATTATCTTTAATGGAAAGTTTAAGCAATTCCCTGGGGCAACCTGCCCTTGGGGGCAGCCAGGCTTTATAATTTACAATATGGTCTAGCATTCAGATCCGTAATATTTGCCTGGTACTTCTCTGTTGTTTGAGTAATGTATACATTAGGATATCTGCTGGTGATCTTCCTTAATTGTTTTAAACATATGAATTGAGTATAGATTGAGTTATTTTTTTTAATCTCACTGGTACCTTTGTAGAAAGAGCAAAAAAGACTGAGAAACTATATCATAAGTATTACTGTTCTCACAATTTGTAATACCCTTACAGATTCCACTGCACTATAGAGGGGGTACAATAAATAAAGACAAGTGAAGGAAGACAGAAACATGGTCCTGCTCCCTACAAATCTTACAAAAAATCTAAACTAAGGGTTCCATGTACTAAGCAGCTGTGGTGTCCTTGCTGTGCAGCCTCACTCATGCAAGCCTGCAATGTAAGCAGCAGTGGTTGTACATCCACTGCTTCTTAACCTCTTCACAACTTCAAAGGCCATCTCACCCTGAACATGTTTATTTGGGGTGATTAATAGGTTGCACAAGAGCAAGAGGCAATTCTGCACAGGCAATATTTGTGCAATAGTAAATTAGGGCAGCAAATATATATCATCTGCTGTTCACTCGCTGCAAAGAGGGATGGACTGAATCCCAAGTTGGTAACCTTATACCCATCGCTTTGTACGTGGGGCTCATTTCTTTTAAATGTTCTATTTTTGAATGATATCAGTATAATAGCAAATAGAGCTTACCCTTTTGTACAATGGCCCTATTGCTAGTCAGTAGGTTATAATGTATAATGGATACTACAATTACTTACAGACAGCCTATACATGCAACATTTTGAATTTGCTTTATCTTTGGATTACTTTCTCTTATTACAAGCCTGTTCTCATGTAAGTTTATTTTAACCTCTGGCTAAATACTACCATTTTGCATTTGAGATTCAACAAGATCTGTCATGTTCAGGGTTTGGTAAAAAAACTTTTTAAACTCAATGATAGGTTTTGGGGAAAGAAAGTTATATATGAAAACATCAGTTTAACCTTAAAGGGACAGTCAACACCAGAATTTTTGTTGTTTTAAATGAAAGATTTTCCCTTTATTACTCATTCTCCAGATTTGCATAACCAGCACTGTTATAATAATACATGTTTTACTTCTGTGATTACCTTGTATCTAAGCTTCTGCTGACTGCCCCTTATCTTTTGACAGACTTGAATTTTAGCCAATCAGTGCTCACTCCTAGGTCACTTCATGTGCATGAGCTCAATGTTATCTATATGAAACACATGAATAATACCCTCTAGTGGTCAAAATGCATTCAGATTAGAGGCAGTCTTCAAGGGCTAAGAATTAGCATATGAACCTCCTAGGTTTAGCTTTCAACTAAGAATACTAAGAGCACAAAGCAAAATTGGTGATAAAAGTAAATTGGGAAGTTGTTTAAAATTACATGCCCTATTTAAATCATGAAAGTTTGTTTTGGACTTGATTGTCCCTTTAACATCTCAAGTTTGAACATAAATATTGCATTTATTATATTAATTGTATTTGTTTTAGCTTTCTTTGATTATACTTATTCATTACAGATATGATCGACTGCTAAATCTAAAACATGTTTCTCAAATTCTTATAGATTTTAAATGGATGGATAATATTTGATTTGTTTTATTAACCAAAATGTTTACATTTTTTAGTAGAGTTGTTCAGTATTTTTTGCACTATTATCATGTTTAAAAAAAACCAAAAAAAAAACATTTTTAGATGGTGAAAGACTGAATAATTTTTAGACAAGGCTACAGCCAAGGCTGCACCAGTATTCATTAAAATGCTATGCAGATTTTTTTTCATGCATAGAATGGTTGGAAAATTAAAGTGAAGGTAAACTTTGATGAACCAGTGCCCTGTTTTTAAAAATACTATTAAAAACAAGGGCACTTTCATTCAGTAAAGTTTACATTTCACTGTTTTTGTAAAAATACTTTTATTCTGGAAGCCGCTCCAGCACTTCCCCCTCCAGTCACAAGTCTCTTCATACGTCACCAATTATAAATCTGGCTTCCTCCAATCACGGCTTCCCCCCCAGAGCAAACATTGCCTGAGGCCACGCCGTGATTGGAGGAAGCCGGATTCTTCATTGATGACGTAAGAAGAGACCTGCGACAGGCGGGGGAAGCGCTGGAGTGGCTTCCAGAATAAATGGTAAGTATTTTTACAAAAACAGTGAAATGTAAACTTTGATGAATGAAAGTGCCCCTGTTTTTAATAATATTTTTAAAAACAGGGCACTGATTCATCAAAGTTTACCTTCACTTTAACTCATATCTTATCAGGTCTGAAAACATAAAGACTAGACATGCGCATTAGTTTTGTTACAAATGCAAATTCATTAATGAAACATGGATATTCATTTCCTTTTCACTAAATGATTATTAAAACATATACACCATGAAATTTAAAGAAAATGAATAAATACAGATGAAATTCGCCAGTATTTGTTTCCTTTAAATTACCTTAGTACCTTAGGGGTTAAAATACTTTCCTTTAGCGCGCTAGAGAGCTGCGCTAATACCGTGTAACAATCAGAGTAATAGGTTATCGTTTTATGAAACAACCTGTTTAATTCCCTACAGGAATAATTTAGTTGTGGGATCTCAGCTGCAGAAACTTAAGAGACAATATTTCCTAGGAAGTTGTAGATAGTTTGTATCACAATGAAACAAGTTTACCACTATAAATGAATGGCAAGTGTGTATAAATTGTGAATTTATGGAAGTTATTGGTATGAATGGCGTACAGCAAAGCTATAGGCAGTACTGGTAAATGAGCGATATTTATATAAGAACCACTCTGGAGGATTAGGCAGAGCTGATGTCAAAACGTCTGTATTATTTAGTTGTAGCGTTGCTGAGTACTTGCTGCATCTTTAATGTCTAAAAATCTGTAATATTTAGTTGTAGCATTGCTGAGAACTTGCTGCGTCTTTATGCTTATGTCTAATCAGCGAGTATAGGCAACTTCGGTGGGAGTGGTTAGAAGCGGCTTGCATTGACTGAGCGCATTGACTGAGCGTAAGACTTACTTTGTGAGCTGGGGATCCCCTCTTACTGCACTGAGGTCTCAGACTGTCTGGTAAGTACACAGGCCTTGAACACCGCTGAACCTCTGCCGTGCAGTTACCAGCTGAGAGCATACTCCCCTGTTACGTCACAGGAGGAGTGGTTTCGTTCCGGTCTCCCGATGTTTCTCCGGAGTACTGTAAAATGCAGGATTTGCAATTAGCAAGTAGGTAAGTCCGTAAGGCGTCTGATAAATCCTATTGTAACAAGCCACAGTGGTATTTGAGATATAACTCTCAGAACGGCTCCTCAATGTTGACTGAGAGCGGAGTGCAGGGATCTGGTTCCTTTTGTAGTATAAAGGAGGTTTTTAATCCAAGCGTGTCTTTAGGATTTTCTAAGGTTGAAGATTTGGCTGTAGCACTGTGAACAAGTAGCAGCATGAGAACAGCTACTCTTGCAGGAAGCAAACAAATTAATAAGCACCTGGTTACAGTAGGAGGAGACAGCTTAAAGGAACACTTCTGACATACCGAAACTTCTTCACAGATCCACAAGCCTTGCTAATAGGAGGCATAGTGCGTGCTAAACCCCCTATTAGTGTGACACTAAACTCAGTGAAGAAGGGTCGGGATTAGCGTGCCTCCAAAGTGCTCTACACTTACCTATAGCATGCTAGGAAGCCACGCTAATCCCGATCCTGCTTCAGAACCAAGGGCCACATTAATAGGAGGTTTATCATGTACTAAGCCTCCTATTAGCGTGGCTCGGGGATCTGTGAGGAAGTGCTGGGATTAACATGGCTTTCTAGTGTGCTATAGGTAAGTGTAGAGCACTTTGGAGGCACGCTAGTTTAAAACTAAAGGAATACTGAATAGCACAACAGACTATTTTTCTAAATATTCAGTCTGAAAGGTTCAGCCGAACCCAATTTTTTGCCTGTGCACAAGTCTAATGAAGTCTCAAAGTTACATTAAAGAGCAATGTATTATGTGTATGAAGAAAAAGTTTCTAACTTGTGCCTGCATTTTCAATTCTTGTTCATTATTACTTTTTGCATTATATCAGTATAAACTATCATAGATGGTCATAACTTTTATATGGAAAGTAATGTAATAATGTTCTATGATAGAATTCAGTTTAATCCCTTTAACCATTGCGACATACTATATATAATAATCGTGACCGTAACGTTTCGGGGATAATGTATCCCCTTCCTCAGACCTTCCTCAGTTCCAGTGAGTGCAAGTTTTTTCTTTACCAATATATATATATATATATATATATATATATATATATATATATATATATATATATATATATATATATATATATATATATATATATATACACACACACATACTTTGCTTATTGTAACATAACAGCCGAGATCTGGAGTACCTGAGCTCATGGCACCTGCCTGCATATGAAACAAGAGCACTATTGGTGCCCCAGTTCCATATAAAGGCAGATGCCAGATCGTTACAGACTGTAATGATCATCTGCTGGTGCCAGTGGGAAGAAATCCGGGAGGCGGGTGGGCAGTCCAGCAGCAGGGTAAGGGGTGATCCTACACTGCAGAAAATAGAAAAAAAAAGTTACCTTCAATCTTCATATTGGCAGACCGTGAGTACCTAAGATGGTGGTGACCAGTGGGAAGTGAAGGAGGGAAGAGAACTGTTTGGGAGGGATCAGGGTGTGGGAAGTGTCAGGTGGGAGGGTAATCTCTACACTTAATCTGTCACGCCTGCCTCAGTGTTAGATGGAGCGACAGGCAGTAAACAACAATAACTACATGAAGTATAGGTACGGTACAGAGAAACCCAGAGATTAAGGTGGAGATAGGAATAACAACCAGCCTGAAGCTTTGGATACAGTCCGGACTGTCACTACTAGATTAATCTGGTGATACTGAGAAAGGAAAACTAGTACTGCAAAAGGATACAATCCGGTAGTATAGGAAACAGTCACTAAGGGTCAGACTTGAGCGTAGTCAAAGACAATCCAGGTCAGCAACAGTAAGGCAAATCCAGTGAGGTACAAGGGGTTAAAGCAAAGCATAGTCAAAGTCCAGTTCCAAGATCAAATAAAACAGAAGATCCAATGAAGTACCAAGGGGCAGAGAAAAAGGCAGAGTCCAGAATCCAAGTCTGAAACAGTGAATAATCCAAAATAGCAATAAACAACACACCCTGAGTAGAAACTCAATAAACAGGCAATGACCACTGGAAGAGCTGGTTTATATAGGCAGAGAGTAATTGCCAATTACCTGCAGCTGCAGGCAGGTGGAGCCAAAGTGCAGGAAAACAAAAAGCTAACTAGGCAAAAGAAACAGACTGCAGTCCAGTTGCAAAGATAGCACATAGCAGAAGCAACAGCCCAGGAAGCTGAGGTCCCAGGTTCAATACCAGGTGTGACAGTACCCCCTCCTCAAGGACCTCTCTGAAGGCCACCAGGCTTATGTGGATGAGCAAGATGAAATGCTTTAAGAAGGGCTGGAGCATGGACATCTTTTGCAGGAACCCAGGAGTGATCTGAAATCCAGAATCTTTGAAATTAGATATTCTGGCTGGCCATGAACTGTAACTGGAGGAGGTGGAGGTACAGTTTGGAAAAAACAGTTAAAAACAGCTGGTTTTAGCAGAGACATGTAAAATACTGGAAAAACACGAAGAGATGATGAAAGTGCTAGTATGAAGACTGTGTCAGATACACGTCGCACAATTTGGTAAGGACTGATGTATCTAGGACCAAGTTTGTAGGAGGGTTGTTTCAACCGGATGTGGCGGGTTAAGAGCCACACCTTGTCACTGACTTTTAGTTTAGGAGGAATCCGAGGGGATCTGTCTGCATACTTCTAGTAACAACAAGTGGAACGTTTAAGTATGATGCGGATCTTGCACCAATAGGCTACTAGATTTTGAACACGACAGTCAGCCGAAGGTACACAAATTTGTAGTGAGTGTAGCGGAAAGGTTCTGGGTTGATACCCTAGAGCAGCCAGAAATTGAGTTGTTTTTAGGGAACTGTTCCACATGGAATTCTTAGCAAACTCTGCTAATGGAAGAAGATCTGCTCAGTTTGACTGTTGTGAATTAACATAATTGCGGAGATTGTTTTCAAGTTCCTGATTAGTTCTTTCAGTCTGTCCATTAGTCTGTGGGTGATGACTGGTAGATAAAGATACAGTAATACCCAGGCATTTACAAAAACCTCTCCAGAAAGCAGATATGAACTGAGTTCCATGTTCAGAAACAATGTTTTCTGGCAAGCCGTGCAGTCTAACAATGTGGGTAATAAACAATGTAGCCATGTCTGGGGCAGAAGGTAATTTAGGAAGCGGTATGTAATGAGCCTGTTTGGAAAAGCGATCTGTGACAACCCAAATCACAGTGCAGCCATTAGATGGGGGTAGGTCCACAATAAAGTCCATAAACAAATATGTCCAATGTTGTTTAGGCACTGTGAGAGGTTGCAGGAGACCATACGGTAGCATTCTGGGTACCTTCATTGCTGCACAAGTAGCACAGGAAGAATGATATTCTTTGACATCCTTTTGAAGGTTCAGCCACGATACATGTGACTGGAGTTGTTGAGTAGTGTGTAGTACTCCGGGATGGCCAGAACTCTTATTATCATGGGCCCTAGATATTTAATAGACTCTTGCGAAGAGAACCAGGGACAAAGTTTTTCTGTGGTGGAACTGTAAGGGAAACAGGAATCTTGTATTGGGCTGCTTGCAAATGCTTTAGGAGAGATGTGGAATAATAGATTGAGGGGCTTCAGATAGTGATGTATCTGGAGTGACCTGCCTAGATAAGGCATCAGCTTTAGTGTTCTTAGATCCAAGAATGTAAGACACAATGTAGTTGAAGCAGGAGAAAAACATTGCTCAGCAGGCCTGTTGTGAATTTAATCATTTAGCAGTTTCAAGGTATGTCAAGTTCTTATGGTCGGTAAGGATAACAGGTAATATTGTACCCTCTAGTAAATGTCTCCATTTAGATAGAGTAATTTTGAAAGCCAGCAGCTGTTTCTCTCCCACATCATTGTGCGACTCTGCTGAAGAGAATATCTTGGAAAAGAAAGCTACAGGATGAGTTTTTCCAGTCTGTGGATTACGTTTGCAAAGTACTGCCCCAGCACCAACATGTGAAGCATCCACTTCCATAGTAAACTGTAAAGAAGCATCTGGGTGAGCAAGAATGGGAGCAGCACAAAAGGCATTTTTTAACATTTCAAAGGCCTTGAGAGCAGGTTCAGGCCAAATTTTGCACTTAGCCCCTTTTCAGGTAAGAGCAGTTATTGGGGCAATAATTTGTGAAAAGTCTTTTATAAACGTCCGGTAATGGGGGGCGGAGCTTGGCCATGCAGGCAGATGGCCGTGTTCTAGAAGAGCTCCATATCCCTAAGGCAGTAAAACACAATTTAATGGCATAAATCCCTACCCAAACCTACCCTTATAACATGATTTTAAACCGGGGAGATTGCCCTGCACTGTGAGTTGGCACAAAGACAAGCTACAGGCATATTGTGGTGATGGTGCAACGGAGGAACTATCCGACATAAGGGCCTGAGCTGCAACGCTGTACCAGACAGACCAGACACCAAAAGCGAGATTGTTACCACCACGACCTATCAAGTAAAGGCAGAAGTAGAGCGAAGCAGTCAGAGTCACACCGCGCAACTAGAACAGGTACTGCACAGTGAGTGTACAAGGAGCAGATGGGTAAGCTGAGTGCCGGGGTTGACAGCGGTTGTTTGCGGCACAATAAGTAAAGTCACACAGAGCGGTGTTATAGGGGAAGCATCCGCTACTATACCTCTGTCCCATGGGGTCAATCTCCTGCCTTTGGCTGCACAGAGGAGAGTAGAGCATAGTGTACAACACGGGGCGACAGATCAGACGCCATACTCCATATCTTTTGCTATTATGTTCAGTGACGCAGCAACAATAAGCAGGCAGCGAAGGGCTCATCTTGGAAAGCACTTTCACAAACCTCAGAAGTATACAGGCAATGCAGCCTTAGAGAAACGTAGTAGACTCTATTTCATATTAAAAACGATAGGCTGGAATTAGCTCAAAGAACACCAGTGTTTTAGAACACCCTTATAAGCAACACTGACACCTGACCTGATTTATACGCTAAGGCAGTACAAGCTCTGACCACTTTGAAGCCACAGGTAATGCCTGGCAAAAAGCCCAATAAAACAGAAAAGGGTACAACACCTAGACCACTAGCTAAGTACCTCAAACAAATAGACACCACTGTGAATCCAGCATTAGAAGACATGACTAGTCACCAACAGACAAGTACACAATTGCAGCAAACTGATCCACATGATCAGCCACTTACAAAAGCAGACATGCAGATTCTCTCCTCAAAGGAAGACATAAAAAATGTAATGCAGGAGATGCGCAGTCTCTTTACAGAACTGCAAAAGGATATAAACAGCTTGGAGACAAGGGTGTCTCAAGTCAAGACTACACAAGCCACCACTAATACCACTTTGCAGCAGAACTGCATGGAAGTGCAGCGCCAGAATGACTCCATACAAGCCATCACAGAAAAAATGGAAGACCTGGACAATAGTTGTCACAGGAACAACATTAGAATTAGGGGGGTCTCAGAGACAATACAAAACCGCCAGCCATAGAGGGCTATCTCCAAAGCCTCTTTCGTACCATTAAGGGGTCACCCACATCATCAGAAGTCATAATGGAGTGGGCACATAGGGCACTGAGAGCCAAACCCCCTCCCAAGGGGCCCCCAAGGGACATTATTGTTAAATTTTTAAATTATAAAGATAAAGAAGAATTACTTAAGTGGGCAAGAGCTAAACATCCCATAAGCCACGCAGGAGAAGAAATCCAGTCATTCTCAGATCTGTCTCCAGTCACGCTCCAGAAACGGAGGGACCTCGGGCACATTACTACAACCCTGAGAGCGAATAAGATCCCATACCGCTGGGGATTTCCAGTATCACTGATTGCCACGCATAATAACAAAACAGTGACTTACATGCCTGGAACAGACCCTCAGGTCTTCTACGCAGATCTTTCCATTAAAAAAGCCAGCAAGACACCAACAGGCACTGTGGAGCATATGGAGTCATCACCAACTGGCCACATCTGAACAACCATTCGGGATGCTCCTACATCGGGACATCAAAGTTTAGTTGAAGAAGTACATCGCCCACTAAAGGACTGCCTTGACCTACTTGAGTATTCTTTTTAACATCACCAGTCTGTACTGGTGAGCCAAGAGGAAATATATTAAGACTGTCTGAATTTATGAAAATATATTCTATAGATTGAAAGCAAATAGAGACAAAAAGGCTTTTTACATAACTCTACGCAAAGATTTGTATATATGCCTCAAATATTTGGAAAATGTTCGAGCGCTTTGGATGCTGCATAGAATAGTTATAAAAACTCCACGCAAAACACCCCCCCTAGTTTTAGAGCCCCCACTGAATTACAACTCTTCATACTTAAAATATACTATATGCTATATACCATAAACAGAAAGTTTGCAACCTCTATGAGATTGAATAAAACACCTTATCTAATAGAGGAAATATCAACTCATGTTAACTCCTCACCAATAGCAGCAAGAGTGATCATCGCATTCTGGCAAGAAGGCGACTAGTAAATATTTCTGTATAAGTAAAAGCTCTTCAGACAATTAATAGAGCATATATATGTATCACGACAGAAACACAGAATACCTTAATATGTACCAATCACCCCCCATGGAAATGTAATCTATCACTCTCCCCCTTAACCACTCCCCCTTCCTCCCCAGCATATGCCATTTGCTTCATAATACTCTTGGGTGCTAAATAGCAACTAGGAGAATGTTTTAGTTATTTTAAATTAGTTTTACTTGCCTAAGGGTTACTACCCCAGCAGATATCAGTTGAGAGTTAAGCATATTTCTCATTATACGTGACTGTTTACTCTAATCATCACTGTGGGATACATTGATATTATCTGTTATATCTGTTTTTGTATCAGTGTTTTGGGCTTGATATTGTAGGACCACTACAATTGTAATCTCTCTATATACTTTAAATAGTTTTTCTTTTCTCCCTTTCCTGTAACTAACAAACTCTTTTACCTCCCGTACTTTTCTCTTCTCCCATCTTCCCTACCCCTCCTCCCCTTTTTTTTTCAGAATGGAAAGCAGGAGGAGCAGATTCCAGACGCATCTTCTCACAATCACAACAATAAATGCTAAGGGTCTAAACGATCCAGGTAAGAGATCTATAGCATTTAGAGATCTTAAAACCCTACATAGCCACATAATATTTATACAAGAGACCCACTTTCGTAATGCAAGAGAACCAAAGTGGTTTAATGCCACCTATCCAACAGTTTACTTCTCCTCAAAGAAATGTGGAGTAGGTATTCTCATACATCACACGGTCCCGCTTAAAGTCACACATACAGAAAGGGATCCTAGCAGGCGATATTTAGTATTGGTGGGAACACTTCATGATCATCCTATCACCCTTGCAACAGTGTACACACCAAACATTTCACAACAACTATTTATGAAACAAATTTCTAAAGTGCTTCTGGATCATTCAAAGGGAACAGTATTTATGGCCGGGGACCTAAATCTACCACTGGACCCACAACTAGACACATCATCAGGCACAACTAGTGTACCTAACAGAACCGTCAAAACAGTAAAAACCATTCTACTACATGATACTTGGAGATCTCTACATCCGACTAGGAAAGACTTTACTTTTTTCTCGTCTCCTCATAACAGATACTTGCGCAAAGATTATATTTTTACAGACACAACAGGAATGGACTTGATTAACACCTGTGACATAGGCTCTATCACCTTGTCTAACCACGCCCCGGTTACATGTACAATCGACTGGCCTGACATCCCCCTGACTTCATACATATGGAGGCTAGATGACACACTCTTAGCCACTCCGCTTATTAAAAATGATTTGCAAAAATCAATCACAGAATACTTCACACTCAATGATACATCACAAATACCAACTTCAACTTTATGGGAAGCACACAAGTGCATTATGAGAGGAAAATTTCTTAAACACAAAGCTAGGCTTATCAAGCAGCATAGAGCGGTTCATACACGTCTACTAGACACAATCTCCATTATGGAGACCAAACATAAATTAAACCCCAATGATGAGGATACTAAAAATGCGCTTTATAAAGTGAGACACGAGTTGAAGCAACACCCACTGTCAGCATATCAGTGTAGGTCACTGAACACAAAGCAACATTACTATGAGGGAGGCAATAAACCTGGCAAACTCCTGGCCAGATCGATTCGTAGGGCACAGCTTAAGTCCTATATTCGTCACATAGATACTGCAGAAGGTAATATACTTAAAAGTAGCAAAAGCATAGCAACAGCCTTCCATTCCTATTATAAAAAATTATATAATATATCAAAAGACACGGAGACTGGTGCACTGCCTGCAGAGACAGCCACAAAACTACAAAATATAGACAAGTATTTAGCCACACTAGTGCTGCCCCAATTAAATGGAACTGAAGCGAACAGCTTGGATGCACCAATAACACTGGAAGAACTGACAAATGCAATCAGGGACCTGCCTAGCGGGAAAATCCCTGGCCCAGATGGGCTTACGCCAAAGTATTATAAAACATTTTTTAAAACATTGGCACCCCACATACTTCAATTATTTAACAACTTGCGTGAAAATCCAACGCTAGTCAGCACAATGCTTGAAGCACATATCACAATCATACCAAAGCCAGGTAAATCACCCACTACCCCAGAAATTTTTAGGCCTATATCGTTGTTAAACACAGATATAAAGATATTGGCCAAAATACTAGCAAATCGCTTTTACCGTTACCTCCCAAGTCTTATATCCCTTGATCAGGTTGGATTTGTCCCGGGCAGGGAGGCACGAGATAATACCTCCAAGGTCCTACAATTAATTAATCATGCTAGAGTTGAGGGTATACCGATGGCTCTCTTCTCGACCAATGTGAAGAAAGCCTTCGATCGGGTAGACTGGCTATTCCTGTGCCGGGTAATAGAAGTCATGAATTTTGGCAACTCTTTCCTGAATATGACATTCGCCTTATACTCTTCCCCTAATGCGCGCATTCGGGTTAACGGAACCTTGTCGGAGGCATTTAAAATAACGAACGGCAACAGGCAAGGGTGCCCGCTGTCTCCACTGCTATTCGCTTTATCAATAGAGGCCCTGGCGCACAAAATTAGAGGGAACAACAACATCACAGGCATAAAAGTAGGAGAGACAGAATATAAACAAGCTTTATATGTGGATGACATATTATATACTCTTACCAACATTGACACCTCTGTACCCCACCTCCTTTTCACATTAACCTCGTGAAATCCAAACTCCTAAATATCAGTGCCACCCCCGAACAAGTACACTACCTCCAAATGAATCATGGGGTCACAGTAAATACTAAACAACTGCGCTATCTCAGTGTATATATATACAATTATTTAAAATTAAAAAGAGAAATAGTACGGGACTTGTCGTCCTGGAGAAACAAACCCCTCTCATGGTTAGGCAAAATTGGGGTAATTAAGATGAATGTACTACCTCGGATACTGTATGTCCTGCAGACTGTACCAATCACCCTGCAGAGGGAATATTTGCCCCAGATGCAGACAGTGCTGGAACAATTTGTTTGGGCAGCTGCAAAACCCAGAGTACCTAGGAAAACAATGTACCTACCGCGAGATAGAGGGGGACTAGGGTTTACAGACCTGACCGCTTATAGGCACGCTATCCTATTGCAATGCATTGTGGAATGGTCGCACAACACCTCACACAAAGCCTGGGTTAAATTAGATAGACAAAACTTTAAAATCAATAACATTGGCACCCTGGCGTGGATTTTACCAACACTACGCCCTAAAAGCCTAAACAAATACCACATCACATTAGAGATCCTACATGAGTGGGACAAAGTAGCAGCAACTAACACACACATTTTGACTAAACTCTCGCCCTTATTACCTATCATAGAGAATCCTGAACTGCCTTATTACAAAATGGGTACACGCTTGAGCACACCTTACCCACTCAAAATGGGATACTTGCACCACATAACGGAGAAGGGGAAATTTAAGACACAACAGCAAATGATAGAAATAAGCAGAGATATATTTACATCATGGTTACGGTATAATCAGCTGATACATTATGTGACACATCATGCACATAAGAATGTATTAGGAAGGGGACCCACCTCATTTGAATGTTTGTGTATAACAAACGGACCGCAGCGGAGGTTAATTTCTAAGATTTATAAACTCCTGCTAGTAGCACCAGACGCGCAGCTTCCCACATATACTAGAGCATGGAACAGAGGCCTACAAGCTGACATAAGCCAGGAAGACTGGCTTCAGTCATTTACCTTAGTAAAACCCTCATCAATTTCAGCCCATATACAAGAAATCCAGCTAAAACTACTGTGTAGGTGGTACCTCACCCCGATGAGGCTCCATAAATACTATCCATCCGCTAGCCACTTGTGTTGGAGGGGCTGCGGCGAAACTGGCACGCTCCTACATATATGGTGGTCTTGCCCAAGTTTGTTGAACTTCTGGCGTGAAGTATTTGAACACATCTCAAAGAGAATATCTGTGGATGTTCATTGCACACCGGAGACAATTCTTTTCCTACACATACCAAAAATAAAAGAGACACACACTCAGGCCCTTCTTTTGCTCATGATCACTGGAGCAAAGAAGCTCATTCCAAAAAAATGGAAATCAGCAGATATCCCGACATTTGACGAGTTGCATCCAACAGTCGATAACATTTTAGCGTTAGAAAGACTACATTATTATAAGATTAACCAAATAGTCATTCATTAGATGATGCTGGCCCAGTGGAGGGGCACCCCTGTAATTGACTCTGCTGCCACCCTAAACTCAAATACAACTCCGTAATAGGCCCTCGTCCTGATGAGAAATCCCTCCCCTTTTTTTTTTTTTTCTTCTTCCACTTTCCCTTCCCTCCCTTCTAACTTCTTTTTCTGCGTTCTCTCTTTAATTACTCAACTTTCCTTAGATGGCTCAGACCCAGCTCAACACACATTTATGTTTGATACTTTATTCGTATGTTGTTCTTTGAAATTATTAAAATAATAGGCTTATTGAAAACAAAATTGAACCAAAGTACATTGGACTATATTAATGTTGCTGCCAATAGACTGTGTTGTTGAATTTTTTGTCTTTATTCTTATTTTACAATAAAAAATTTGCCATACTTACATGAAACTAATAATAATGTTGTACTATGTAGCTAACTAATCCCAATTTGTCTATGATACTAAATGTTTACTACTTTTTCACTATGTATAATTGATCTTTTCTTAATGATAATAAAGCTTATTTGAAAAAAAAAAAAAAACTTCCAGTAATAATTGGCAAAGAAGCGCTGGATTCCCCTGACTGTAGTGGGCTGAGGCCAATCAGCAATTGCCTGTAATTTATTGGGATCCATGGCAAATCCATCTTTAGATATGACATAGCCCAAAAATGATATTTCTTGTCTTTCAAACTCACATTTGGACAATTTAGCAAAAAAGGTGGTTATTGCGTAAACGAGAAAGGACTTATTTCACATGACTGCAGTGCTCTTTTATGGAGGAAGAGAAGATCAAGATATCATACGAATAAACTAGCACATATTTGTTGAGAAGGTCTCGGAAGATATCATTCACCAGAGCCTGAAAGACAGCCGGGGCATTGTATAGTTCGAAGGGCATAACCAGATATTCATAATGTCCAGTCTGGGTGTTAAAGGTTGTCTTCCACTCATGTACGGACCAGGTTGTAGGCCCCATGAAGATCCAATTTAGGAAAGAATCCGGGCTCCCCGAAGACGGTCAAATAATTCTGGAATGAATTAAAGGGGGTATTGGGTTTTTATTGTAATCTTATTCAGTGCTCTATAATCAATGCAAGGCCATAGACCCCCATCCTTATCCTTAACAAAGAAAAACCTGCACCAGCAGGTGACGAAGATGGACAAATAAAGCATTTTGGCAAAGTTCTCTTAAATATAATCATCCATAGCTTTGGTTTCTGTTTGAGAGAGAGGGTAAGTTCTACCCTTAGGGATAGGTGCCCCAGGGTACAGGTCAATCTTGCAATCATAAGTCCGATGGGGTGGCAATTTTTCAGCCCCCTTTTCCTCAAAGACATCTGTAAATTCACTATAGGGTTTAGGGACACCCGCTTCAGAGGTGATGGCAGACAGAAGATGCTGTTTCCTAAGGAAGAGTGGTTTCAAACATGTACTAAAACAGGAATCATCCCATTTGGAGAGTTGTCCAGAAGGCCAATGGAAATTGGGATTATGTCGAGTCAGACATGGTAATCCTAATACTATGGGATATAATGGAGATTCAATAAGGTCAAATTTAAGAACCTCTTGATGAAAAATCCCAACAGTAACTTGCAAAGGTAAAGTCTAAGAGTGCACAAATCCAGACCCCAAAGGATGACCATCTATAGTAGCTACCTTAAACAACTGTGCCTTAGTACGAGATGGAAGTTTCAGTTGTTGGGCTAAGGTGGAGTCAAGAAAAATCCCTGCAGCAATGCTGTATACCAAGGCTTCCAAATGTTGTTGTATAAAGTATACAGTTATTGTTAGAGGTAACATGATATGTTGGGGAGAAGTGTTTAGAAATTTCAAGCTTAGTGGGACTTCTCCTGACTCCACTAAGCTCTGTCTTTCCCTGACGGGCAGGGCATTCTCTGTGTAGATGGTCCTTAGCACCACAATAAAACCAAAGTCCATGAGTGCGTCTCTTAAGTCGTTCAGTTTCAGATAGACGGACAGCTCCTAGATTGATATGTTCCACAACCAGTGGTGAAGAAGAGGAAGCAGCAGGTGGAAAAGGAAAGCGTGGTGCTAAACGTACAGGTTGTCTGACAGAGATTTGATAGCCTCTTCCCCTTTCTCTCTGTCTTTCTAGGTAGCGAGTGTCCAAGCGTATACAGAGAGCTATTAAATCTTCAAACAATTCAGTGATTGCTCTGTAGGTGAGCTCATCCTTAATTCTATTGGCTAATGCTCTATGGAAAGCTGCCTTTAGAGCTCCAGAGCCCCAATTAGTCTCAGAGGCAAGACTTCGAAACTCTATGGCATATTGGGAGACAGATCTATTACATTAGTAGATCTCTAGAAGAGAAGATTTAGCAGCAGCTGCTCTGCCTGGGAAATCAAAGACAGAGGTAAAAGTGGGGATGAAATCTTCAGCATTATCCAGAATAACAGCATTGTTCTCCATTAAAGGGGATACCTAAGCTAGTGCTTGACCTTTTAACAAAGAGATGATGAAATTGACTCTGGCTTGGGAAGACTGGAACATTGCTGGGTTATTACGAAAGGGCAGTCTACATTGGTTTAAGAAGCCTTGGCAATCCTGTGCAGAGCCATCAAATTTTTCAGGCAGAGGAATCTTGGGAGTAGCAGAAGAATCTGAATTGGAGGTCATAGCAACCACAGGAGGTGAAGCAGGTTGGGATGTATTCTCTTAAGTGGCTCCCTGGTTACATAGAGAGGACAGCTTAGCAGTAATGTGATCAAATGTATCATTCAATGATTGTAGTTGAGTAGAGTGGGCTCCAAGCATCTGCAACTGCAGGGTCACAGCCTTTGCTATCTCCTCTGGGTTCATGGCCTGTTTATACTGTCACGTCTGCCTCAGTGTCATACGGAGAGACAGGCAGTAAAATACAATACCTACGCAAAGTATAGGTATGGTACGGAGAAACCCAGAGATTAAGGTGGAGATAGGAATAACAACCAGCCTGAAGCTCTGGATGCAGTCTGGACTGTACAGTACTAGCTCAATCTGGTGATACTGAGCAAGGAAAACTAGTACTGCAAAAGGATACAATCCGGTAGTACAAGAAACAGTCACTAGGGGTGAGACTTGAGCGTAGTCAAAGACAATCCAGGTTAGCAACAGTAAGGCAAACAATCCAGCGAGATACAAGGGGTTAAAGCAAAGCATAGTCAAATTCCAGTTCCAAGATCAAAAGAAAACAGCAGATCCAATGAAGTACCAAGGAGCAGAGAAAAAGGCAGAGTCCAGAATCCAAATCCAAGTCTGTAACATTGAGCAATCTAAAATAGCAATAAACAGCACTCCCTGAGTAGAAACTCAATAAACAGGCAATAACTGCTGGAAGAGCTGGTTTATATAGGCAGAGATTAACTGCCAATTACCTGCAGCTTCAGGCAGGTGGAACCAAAGTGTAGGAAAACAAAAAGCTAACTAGGCAAAAGAAACAGACTGCAGTCCAGTTACAAAGATAGCACATAGCAAATCAACAGCCCAGAAAGCTGAGGTCACAGGTTCAATCCCAGGGTGTGACAAAATCTAAAAATAACTTTAAAAAGTACCAGATTAACCCCTTTACTGCCAGGAATAATAGGAAGTGTGGTGCGCAGCTGCAATTAACAGCTTTCTATTTGCCAAAAACCAATGGCAAGGCCATGTATGTCTCCTATTTCTAAACAAAGGGGATCACAGAGAAGGTTTAAAAACAATTTGTATCATGATTGCACAAGCAGTATGTAAATAATTTCAGTAAGAAACCCAACGTTTGTGAAAATGTTAACCATTTTTTTGATATGATCGCTTTTGGTGGTGAAATGGTGACATGAAATATACCAAAATGGGCAGAGGCAGCTCTCTTATTAGGCGAGTTAGGCGGGTGCCTAAGGCCTCACGCTTAATGGGGCCTTGCACCTGCCTAACTCACTAATTAGAAAGCTGCTTTACATCCGAGTTGACAGTGAACTGTAACTCCGCATGCGCTGATTCTGTGCGCAAGCAGCGTTATGGTCCCCTGTCAAACTCACCTCACCCAGTACTTGAGCATGAGGTGACAAGGGGAAGATGCCAGAGGTTACCACCAGAGCAATCCATTCTTCATGCTGCGTCCGCTCACAAGGCACAGCGTAAAGGAGGTTCCCCGTGCGACAGCCAATGAGGGAAGCGAGGATATGCAATTTCCTGCCCCCTCATCATGCTGCACTGCCACTGCACGTCTAGAAGGTGGTGAGGGTGTATATGATGGAGGGGAGGGATATATCATGTTGGGGTCCTGGGAAGATGTGATTTGGGGGTTGATAGGGGATATGTGAAGTTGGGGTCCTAGGAAGATGTGATTGGGGGGTTGGCAGGGAAGTTGGGGTTCTGGGAAGGTGTGATTGGGGGTTGACAGGGGATATGTGAAGTTGGGGTCCTGGGAAGATGTGATTGGGGGGTTGGCAGGGTATATGTGATGTTGGGGTTCTGGGAAGATGTTATTGGGAGGGTTATCAGGGGATATGTGAAGTTGGGGTTCTGGGAAGGTGTGATTGGGGGGTTGTCAGCGAATATGTGATGTTGGGTTTCTGGGAATATGTGATTGGGGGGGTTGTCAGGGGATATGTGATGTTGGGTTTCTGGGAAGATGTGATTGGGGGTTGGCAGGGGATATGTGAAGTTTGGGTTCTGGGAAAGTGTGATTGTGGAGTTGGCAGGGGATATGTGAAGCTGGGATCCTGGGAAGGTATAATTAGGGGAGAGTGACTGGGGACATGTAATGATGGGTAGGGATGGGCGAATGTTTCGCAACATTTGAAAAACGGCACGAATTTTAACACATTCGTTCGTTCGAATCGAATTTCGAATGTTTACATAACATTCTAAAATTCGATTTTCGAATGTTCGGTTTAGAATTTTACGATTACATTCGAAAATATTCGAATTCGAAAAATTCGAATTTAGATTGTAATAGTATTTCTAATGCTTTTTCTTTAAATGTAATATTCGAATTATGCAATATTCGAATTTGAAAAATTCGAATTTAGATTATAATAGTATTTCTAATGCTTTTTCTTTAAATGTAATATTCGAATTATGCAATATTCGAATTCGAAAAATTCGAATTTAGATTGTAATAGTATTTCTAATGCTTTTTCTTTAAATGTAATATTCGAATTATTCAATATGTGTATTCGAATTCGAAAAATTTGAATTTAGATTGTAATAGTATTTCTAATGCTTTTTCTTTAAATGTAATATTCGAATTATGCAATACGTGTATTCGAAATTGAAAAATTCGAATTTAGATTGTAATAGTATTTCTAATGCTTTTTCTTTAAATATAATATTCGAATTATGCAATATTCGAATTCAAATATTTTCTAATTTAGATTGTAATAGTATTTCTAATGCTTTTTCTTTAAATGTAATATTCGAATTATGCAATACGTGCATTCGAATTCGAAAAATTCGAATTTAGATTGTAATAGTATTTCTAATGCTTTTTCTTTAAATGTAAAATTCGAATTATGCAATACGTGTATTCGAATTCGAAAAATTCGAATTTAGATTGTAATAGTATTTCTAATGCTTTTAAATGTAATATTCGAATTATGCAATATTCGAATTTGAAAAATTCGAATTTATATTCGAATTCGAATTTATATTCAAATTCTAAAAATACGAATTTCGAATGTAGACATTCGATATCATTATAAACATTCGAATTCGAAAGTGACATTCGAAAACTGTAAATAACATTCGATTTTCGAATTTTTAAGAATATTCGTTCTTATCGACATTCGAATTTAGAATTCGAATTTCGGTAATAACATTCGTTCTACATTCGAAATTCGAAAATTTGCACATTCGCCCATCCCTAATGATGGGGGGAAGGAAAGGCTAGGGGAAATGTGATGGGGGGATTGGTGAGATGTGATTGTGGGTGACT
Source organism: Bombina bombina (assembly GCF_027579735.1). Lineage (NCBI taxonomy): Eukaryota > Metazoa > Chordata > Amphibia > Anura > Bombinatoridae > Bombina > Bombina bombina. The sequence goes on from NC_069504.1 coordinate 589,390,830, forward strand.
AGAGAGATGTGATGGGGGGCTGAGGAGAAGGGCAGGGGGGCCTGTGGAGATCTAATTTTGTATTTACTTCTTTGTGTGCTGATTATACAAAAAAAATATTTTTTAAACTAATTTCCTAACCTTCTAAAATGTAAACTAAAATCTAAATATATCCCTAAATTTAACTATAATGTTCCTTACCTAAAGTATGAATAAATAAAAATACATAACATAGTAAGTTTAAAAAATTGCACCCAATCACTGTATTTCTACACTGATGGGAGGACTGGGGATATGTGATTGGGGGTGGGGGCGACTGGGGAAATTTGATTGAGGAGTAGCAGGAAATATGGGGGAGAATAGCAGGGGGCCTGGGGAGAAGAAGGATAGGAGAAGAACAGGTGGTTCTGGTGAGATGGGGAGAGAATCAAGGGGCTGGTAGAGAGGATCCGGGGGCACAGTAAGATGCAGGAAAGTATTGGGGGCATGAGGTGTTTTATGCATTGGAAGAACTTTGTATATTAATTTGCACCATGTAATCTGATAATAGAATGTTAAGCATATCTCAACAAAGGTCATTATATACTGTAGGTTAAAGAGATATGCTTATATGTAAATTATAGCTATAGGAAAAAACTAAACTGTCCTTATTTATTTCAGTGTTTAAAATGTAATAAATATCTAAAATGCTTTAACATGCATTCTTATGTTTAAGAAAAGCCACTGCTTTTTTTTTTTAAGAAGATCCCCAAAGTTATCACTTCTTAAACCTGTGCTATATATGTATTTTCCTTTATGGGTATACTGTATATATGTGTGTCAGTCTCCCTTGTGTGTATATGTGTGTGTGTATGCGTTTGTCAGGCTCCTTTGTGTGTGTGTATATATATATATATATATATATATATATATATATATATATATATATATATATATATATATATATATATGTATGTATTTGTGAATAGCAGTCTCCTTTGTGTGTGTATATGAGTGTGTGCAAGTATGGGTGAATGACTGTTTATATTAATGTCTGCATGCATGGGTAAATGCATATATGAGTGTGGGCATACATGGGTAGATGACTGTGTATATGAGTGTGTGCAGGTATGGGCAAATTATTTTATATATTAGTAAATAAGTGTGTATTTGAGTGTGCACATGTATGGCTAAATGACTGCATGCATGGATAAATGACTGCAAACATGGGTTAGTGACTGTATGTAAGTGTGTGCATGTATGGGTAAATGACTGTGTATATGAGTGTACATGTGTGGGTTAACAACTATTCATTTTAGTATGTATGTGTGTGTATATGAGTGTATGTATATATGCGTTTGTCAGATGGGGCTTTGTGTTCGAGTTTCGCCCAAGGCCTTACAAAGTCTAGAGCCGCCACTGAAAATGGGTCTCTGGTATTTTGGGCAAGTTCTTCTTTAAAAGTCAAGGTAGTGAAGAAGATAAGTCTTATAGTGATTCTGGAAGTTAAAGTGATTTAAAATATCTAATTCTATTTAATTGTCATAATTTTGTAAGTTATAGCGACCCTGGATAACAAATTCAATTTAGTTTCTGAAGCCTGCTCTTCAGAAGGGAAGTTTTCCTTGTTTTTACATTTACTTTCTCCTTTGCAGTTATTGTCTTTTTGCTATTCAAATTCAATTAAGCCTTCAGAATTATTTTGTAAGATATAATTATCAAAATTAGCCAAGTCGTTTTCACTTTTTATGCTTATTTTAAAATTATTAAGGCCATAAGAAACCAAATTAATGTATCTGAGCTCATGCTTAAATGTCATGGACTTGGAAAAGTCCAAGACCTAAATTCAAGAGATTTCTATTACACATTTAGCGCTGCAGAATCTGTTAGCACTGTGGAATCTGTTGGCGCTCTACAAATAACCGATAATAATAATAATAATAATAATAATACACATTACAATGTTGAAGCCTTTGTTTTTGAAACTACCAGGATGTGCATGTTTGTTCCCAACTAGTTACTGTAATAGATGGTGTTCTAAAATAAGTTGTCTACCGCATAGGAATGTGACTACTATGTCACTTTCCGGTAATGTAAATCAGCTGCTTGAGGTTTGTGGCGCTCTCTGCACATGCGCTAGAGGCCCAACCTCCTTAAAACAGCTGATGACAGACAGATGACATCGGGTTTCAGCTATGAAGTGTCACTATGAGATGCTCGGTGTTCTCAGGGAATGCATTAATGATGATCTCAAGAAGGCCTACAGGAAGCTGGCCCTGAGGTGGCACCCGGGTAAGAGGAAGCTGGGTAGACACTATTACCGCGTTAACCCCTTGGCTGTCTGCTCACCCTGAATTAAGTAACAATAAAATAGCAAACCATTTGAATCATATAAAAAAGTGGTCTGTTGTGAATGATGAAATACAGATTTGACTGAGATAGTGTTAAAAATATTTTTTATTGACAGCAAATAAAAATATTGATTTATATCACTGTTTTAGTGTTAACATTTTTCTGTGCATGTGAAGCATGGCTAGATATTCTCAGTGCACCAGTATTTAAAATATTGCAGCTGCTCAGAGTACCAGTGGGGCTTGTATCATGTCAGCAATCAAGAAATTGAGCTATTACAAAATGGTACAAGCACCTTAGGCTCTCAAAGCAAAGGTTGTGTTTAAAAAGCTGGTGCACAGTACATACATAAATACACTTTTTAAACAGCTATAGCTTTACAACAAAAATGCTTGTATTCAAAATGAAAATGCATCCATGTGTATTCCAAATTTGGCTGGATTGTCCCTTTAACATTTTTGTTGGAATAACAAAAAACATTGGCTACAATACTATACAATACACTACAAATCAATACAAAGACCATATTCTGTCTACTGTCTTTATAGCACACACAGATATAATCTTAACAGTCACGTGGGTAAAAACATTGAATTATGGTAGCAATGCAATGCTAAATGTGACTATTCTAAGTGTGGTTACTAATATTTTTACGTTATCGTTCACAAATCATGCAGATTTATGTAATGCAGATTAAAATGTACTTAAAAAAAAATACATTCTACTGAATCCTCTGTACCAGAAACCCAAAACTGACACATGCAGATCAAACACATGGAGCAGTGCTATAATTAATAGATGCAAAAAGCACATGATTATTGGGTCTATTTATAGTGGTGTTAAGTAAGTTGCCAGTTATAAAGTGACCAAACACTGTGCAACCAAGACTCAAAATTGATCAGTTTAATAATTGATAGACATTTAGGGCTAGATTAAAAGTGGCACGGTATTTTAAAACTCCGCTAGAGTTAAGCTTTTGGTGCTAGTCGGGTTGCGTCCATATTACAAGTTTAAAAAAAAAAGTATTATAAGTTTTGGGTTTGGATTATTTGGGGTATATGAACCTGTTGCAATTTCTCTGTTTTGCTCCTATACACCTTACTTAAGGTTCTGATTTAGTCAAAAATGTTATTAACTAACATTACATATCACCAAGTATTAAGTGTTACTAGGACAGTTTATTATAACCCCTCAGGATATGGGTTCTCAAGTATAATTGATACACTTAAGGTATTGACAACAAGAAGCAGTTAAAAATTACTCAAGGTCAACCTCCCTTATATTGTGTATTCCCAGCAGGTCATATCTCATTCAGCCCAATCTACTCACTAGCAAGTGTCGCAAACAAACATAATGTGACAATAATACTTGATCATAGAGGTTTTATGACCAGAATATATAGCATAGTCTACCCATGCACCCAATTTTGCATGAGTATTACTAAGATAGTCCCTACTACTCCCTAGGATCAGGACTGTAACTTCTATCTGAAAAGATAAATGGCCCTTCAACAGACTGAAACTAATAATTGTAAAAATCCCACTTACCCTCGAGTCTTGAGCAGGGCAGCCTGTATTACATATTGAAATGCTTTTCCCCTCCCTATTAATTGAATAAACAATAAGCTGTTCCTTTGAAAGCTACCCCTGTGACTATATTACATGAACTCTACTTTCTCCCTGCTCCTCACTATTTTGGTATCTTATAAGGCTCTGCCCCCCCATCCCCTCCCCCACTCCAATCAGAGCGGCTCTTGCCCGCTGACCTTCCTTTCCCCCTCTCTGCTAACTTGGTCCAAAAGTGATCAACCACAAACTAACTCTCACTTGCCCCAATTTTTTTTTACTTTAGATTACATAACTACATGACTGGCAGGGTGGAGACTACACTTATTATTTCTATAATATAAAAACGAGGTTTCATTATTCTTTATTGGTATACTGGTTCTGTATGTCTTACAATATTATTCTAGTTTACTAGATATTTGTTGTAAACTTCTTTATCTACAATATTTGTAATATGAATACCAGACACAGCTTTATATTGCATATTTATTGTTCTGATGTTCTTCCAGGGACGCACAGACTCTATACCCAGGGTTGTTGTATCTCTACTTCTTTGTTATGTTTCTGGGTATACAATATATGTTTCAATGTTATATGTTCATTGTCACTGGATGAATACTTGCTGTAATCCTTCTCACAACCTCAATAAAAAATATATTTACAAAAAAAAAACTATTATGCGCAAGCAGTAACCCGAACAGCGCAAAAATCCTAAGTAACTTTTTGTGTGTGCCGTGCATGTATTCCACCATAGAAAGTGTGTGAAAAAAAACCTATTGTGCAAACAACATAGCATATTCGCATTAGATCTCATATCTTTGAGCCCTTATAACTTTTTTGTTATATTTAAAAAAAAATAAAAAAATATTAGACAGTGTTAATATGAGTGTAAGTGAACTGTGTGTTTTGTGCAACTTATAGTTTCGGAAAACAGTTAACCACAGCTCTGAGAATGCGGTAAGGATTGAAGCGTAAATGGCGATTGCGCTAAATTTGTAATATCAGCGCAATTAAAAAGGCTTGCAAAAAAGATATTGCTTGCACAAAACAGTTTGCACCTCACTTGTAATCTAGCCCTCAATGTACAGTATAAATCTAATTGCAAAATAAAAGCAACAAATTCCATATAGATGTGTGTAACAAGAACACCAAACTGACTTCTGAAAGTCCCGAAGATTTCTGGAACAGCTCTGTATGAGAAACTCTTCAGACACTAGAGAGATGTCTATAGTGTCAAAACACCAGTACTTGTTTGAAGAGTCTCTACAGGTTTCATCCAACTTCAGTCAGACTTTGCAAGAAGAGTGTGTACTTTTGTGCTGATATCTTGACACTATTTAAAGAGACACTGCTTCCCTAAATAAGGACATATTAACCATAATAGTAAAATAGCTGACTTGGACAAAAAAAATCCCTCTCTCCAATAGTTGGCTATTATGTATACAAAACACTGAGGGCCAGATTACAAGTGAAGCACTAAATATCGATGTGCACTGGTATTGGCAACTTTAAGCAATGCGAATGCCAGCTCACGTTCGCATTGCTGAGAAGCATTGTGTTCACGAGAGCGCGCTTCCATAGGCACCGATGGGAGCCTCGTTCTGATGCCGTCAGAGATGGCACAGAACCTAAGCTCTGCGAAGGGGGTAAGTAGCAGAGCAGCGATTGCAGCAAATACTGTATAAATATATATGTATATGCTTATATACATACAGTATATATTTATGTGTTAATATGTGTATATACACATATTAACACATAAATATATATATTTATAATTATATACATATATATTTACTGAGAACACACAGTTCCCATAGACCGCAATTTAAAGGTACGTTTCAGTGCTGTTTTTTTTTTTAACACCCCAATCCAGCCAACTTTACCCCCAAAATACTGCCTAATGCAGTTTTTTTTTTTTAAAGCTGCTGCTATCTTTAGTTCCCGGCGAACATAGCATGTTCGTGTTCGCCACAGACGGCGAACATATGCGATGTTCGGTCCGCCCCCTATTCCTCATCATTGAGTAAACTTTGACCCTGTACCTCACAGTCAGAAGACACATTCCAGCCAATCAACAGCAGACCCTCCCTCCCAGACCCTCCCACCTCCTGGACAGCATCCATTTTAGATTCATTCAGAAGCTGCATTCTTAGTGAGAGGAGGGACAGTGTAGCTGCTGCTGATTTAATAGGGAAATCGATAGCTAGGCTAGTGTATTCAGTGTCCACTACAGTCCTGAAGGACTCATCTGATCTCTGCAGTAAGGACAGCACCCCAAAAAGCCCTTTTTAGGGCTAGAACATCAGTCTGCTTTTTTTTTCCTGTGTAATCGAATTGCAGTTGCCTGCCTGCCAGCGTGTGTGTCAGGCTCAAAGCGTATACTGTGCCCACTTGCCCAGTGCCACCACTCATATCTGGTGTAACAGTAGTGTACATTTAGAAAAAAAAAACACTTTTTTGACTGTGAAATAATAGCAGACAGCTGCCAGTACCCAAGATGGCCACCAATAAGGCAGATGGGGAGGGTTAGAGAGCTGTTTTGGGGGGGGGGTCAGGGAGGTAGGGGGCTAAGGGGGGAATGCTACACCCCAGCATATGTAAATATGCTAAAAAAATAAAATAAAAATAAATTTAAAAACCTTTTATTTTAGTACTGGCAGACTTTCTGCCAGTACTTAAGATGGCGGGGACAATTGTGGTGTGGGGGAGGGAAGGGAGCTGTTTGGGAGGGATCATGGGGTCTGATGTGTCAGGTGGGAGGCTGATCTCTACACTAAAGCTAAAATTAACCCTGCAAGCTCCCTACAAACTACCTAATTAACCCCTTCACTGCTAGCCATAATACACGTGTGATGCGCAGCAGCATTTAGCGGCCTTCTAATTACCAGAAAGCAACGCCAAAGTCATATATGTCTGCTATTTCTGAACAAAGGGGATTCCAGAGAAGCATTTACAACCATTTGTGCCATAATTGCACAAGCTGTTTGTAAATAATTTCAGTGAGAAACCTAAATTTGCGAAAAAATGTAAGTTTTTTTTAAATTTGATCGCATTTGGCGGTGAAATGGTGGCATGAAATATACCAAAATGGGCCTAGATCAATACTTTGGGTTGTCTACTACACTACACTTAAGCTAAAATTAACTCTACAAGCTGCCTACATGCTCCCTAATTAACCCCTTCACTGCTGGGCATAAAACACGTGTGATACGCAGTGGCATTTAGCAGCCTTCTAATTACCAAAAAGCAACGCCAAAGCCATATAAGTCTGCTATAATGGCATGTCTGGCACACAGTGTTGGGCCAAGGGTCCATCTGACCACTGATACCTGGTCTGCAAAGCATGGTCAGGGCAGGTATTTCACCTACACTGCGCACTGTGAAGCGGGCGTAACCCTTGCACTACCTGATCGATACAACATCATACCTGATGTTTTAAAGCACGTTATTCCAAACAATTTAGGAATGTTAGGTGATTTATGCCCTTTATGGATTAAAACTAGACTCTGCATCAACTATGTAATTTTCCATGGGAGTTTTGCCATGGATCCCCCTCCGGCATTACACAGTCTAGGTGTTAGTCCCCTTGAAACAACTTTTCCATCACTATTGTGGCCAGAAAGAGTCCCTGTGGGTTTTAAAATTCGCCTGCCTATTGAAGTCTATGGTGGTTCGCCCGGTTCGCGAACATTTGCGGAAGTTCGCGTTCGCCGTTCACGAACCCAAATTTTTATGTTTGGGACATCACTAATCTCTGGTTAATTTTATAAGCTCACGGTAGCAATGACCAGCCACTTGTAATGGCTGGTTAATTATCGTACGCCCATAATCGGTCAAATTTAGTGCTCCACTTGTAATCTAGCCCTAAATACATTTCACGCACCTCCTTCTAATCATTTTGAAATCTACGTTAAACTGCAGGTATCTGAATAAGAGTTGCTGCTCATATGATTTTATCATGGCCCCCATGACTAAAGGGGTAGCGGAAGAAACCCTCAATACTATGCAAATAAAATGTAAATGAAAAAAACAATGTGAAAATAAACTGTGCACATAGATAAAGAAACATTTAAATGCCTCTGATGCAAGTAGGAGACTTTAAAAAATTCCTCAGTAAGTGTATCCATTAGTTGCAACTTGCTTGCGGTTAGAAGTCAGACGTAAAGGGCAATTGACTTCAACGCGTGTCGGGTTAGTGACTTCAGAGCTCTTTTTAACTGTAACACTCAATTAAAAAGTTGCACAAAAAACATCAAAAATACATTTAAAAGTACAGTTGCATTAAAAATAACACCATCTAATAAAAATGATTAGAAAAAAATTGCAATAAAATGTTATAAGGGCTCAAAGATATGAGGTCTAAAGTGTTAGAACAAAAAGGCTGCAAAGGGCTTTAACAAAGAATTACATACATATACATGTCTAAATATGTATAGTATTATTATTATTATTCTTTATTTATAAAGCGCCGACAGATTCCGCAGCGCTGCCCATGGGTACAAGGATAACAGTACAATGGAGAAACAATATGTTAAGACAAATACAGGGGGAATTGAGGGCCCTATTCCCGTGGGAACTTACAATCTAGATGGGTATATACATATTCAGAAAAAAAGGCTGCAAAGAGCTTTAACACGTTTTATTCATATACAGGTACATGTCTAAATATCTATCTATCTATCTATCTATCTATCTATCTATCTATCTATCTATCTATCTATCTATGTGTACATATGTATGTGTTTTCTGTATATTTACTGTACATATATTGTATATTCCAATGTTCGTCACAGGATAATGTTATTTTTATTCTTAAATACATTTTCCTATTTATATATATATATATATATATATATATATATATATATATATATATATATATATATATATATATATATATATATATATATATATATATATGTGCAGAAAGATATGTGTAGGTATGGCGCTGTATGAACACCCCAAAAATATATCTAGAAAATAGAGAGTGAGGAACTTGCTGCCTATGAATGTCTATCCAGTGAGAACTGAGCCCCCAAGAACAGTAAACCTGATAGATGAAATGTAATAGAAGAAGGGAAAAGGGTAAGGGGAATATTCAAAAGGCACAACACTCTGGAAAAAATCCCAGTATTATGGGAGTGTTAGGTAAGGAGTATCCGAAAACCGTGTAGTTTGAAAAGAGCACTGCTAACAAGTGGAATAGCACAAAATACTGAATGTAGTGAAATTAATATTAATGGTTATGCTCCAACCATTATATGTGAAATTGTAGGTTTTCACACTGTTATGCTTGTTTTGTACAATAATCAAGTGGTGTATTTAGTCAATAGTCCTAAAATACTTAAGTGGGTGTTAATAATGATGTTGTAGCCGCATAACTACTAAAATATCTAATAGACACAATAAACTATAAACTGGAAACATAAAACAAATATAGCAGAAATGATCAGAGTATTGGCATTAAACACTCTACCATACACTTAAAATATTTTGATAACCAAGATATGGCTGAATTATTCGCTATAATAATTGATTAGTGTCTGAATAAAATATGAAATGCAATAAATAATCGTTGCAAATATAACACTAAAAAAGTTCAGGTGAATGTCCAATATCAGATGGAAACTTCTGTAGCTGTATATAGATGAATATAATGCAATCTGATAGGCAATAAAAAGGTAAATCCACGATCCACAACGTACCCGTTGGGAGTCTACTTACACTCCTTTACCTCAATCTCATGAGGTAAGTGCCGCGTAGTGTATAGATAGTTCTCCTTCCCGGTATCGGTGGTAAGATGGGGTGATGTTCTCTTTCGATACGAAAATTTCTTTCCCTCTTTCCCGATTTAGGTGAAATCATGTAAGAAAAAGGACATGCAATAGTGCAACACTGTTTGAAAATATCACACTTTTTATTATTTAAAAACGATGTGCGCTTACATCAAAAGCCCTCAATAATATGAGGTAATTAAAAACTTTAAAAATGTCCTTTAGCTCCAAAGCAGGAGCACAATGCTGATAAAATCTGCACTCAGTGCAAGTAAAGCATAAGGTAAGATACAATCCTGACGCGTTTCGAAGGGATATAAAACACTTGTACCCTTCTTCCTCAGAGGTATTTTGACCTGCTTTGGAGCTAAAGGACATTTTTAAAGTTTTTTAAAGGGAAAGAAATTTTCGTATCGAAAGAGAACATCACCCCATCTTACCACCGATACCGGGAAGGAGAACTATCTATACACTACGCGGCACTTACCTCATTAGATTGAGGTAAAGGAGTGTAAGTAGACTCCCAACGGGTACGTTGTGGATCGTGGATTTACCTTTTTATTGCCTATCAGATTGCATTATATTCATCTATATACAGCTACAGAAGTTTCCATCTGATATTGGACATTCACCTGAACTTTTTTAGTGTTATATTTGCAACGATTATTTATTGCATTTCATATTTTATTCAGACACTAATCAATTATTATAGCGAATAATTCAGCCATATCTTGGTTATCAAAATATTTTAAGTGTATGGTAGAGTGTTTAATGCCAATACTCTGATCATTTCTGCTATATTTGTTTTATGTTTCCAGTTTATGGTTTATTGTGTCTATTAGATATTTTAGTAGTTATGCGGCTACAACATCATTATTAACACCCACTTAAGTATTTTAGGACTATTGACTAAATACACCACTTGATTATTGTACAAAACAAGCATAACAGTGTGAAAACCTACAATTTCACATATAATGGTTGGAGCATAACCATTAATATTAATTTCACTACATTCAGTATTTTGTGCTATTCCACTTGTTAGCAGTGCTCTTTTCACACTACACGGTTTTCGGATACCCCTTACCTTCTTCTATTATATATATATATATATATATATATATATATATATATATATATATATATATATATATATATGTGTGTGTGTGTATATACATATACCTGAATATATATATTTATAGTAAAAAGTACATTATTTTCTATGTGAAGAACATAAGAATGTAAAACATGCGTTTTGCACATTGTGTTTCTCGATTTAGATCTTAACACGGTAGGGTTGGAGCACATGAAGACTTAGTATTCTTAAGGCACGTTATTGAAACATTACATATAAAATATTAAATATAATAAATAAAGATTATTAGAAATTATTAAACATATTGAAAATATTCTAAATCCATAAAATATTTCTATTTATTTTACAGTATGTTTTATCATTTTTAATATTTTTTATAACTAATATTGTAATAACGTACCTTAAGCATACTAAGTTTTCATGTGCGCTAACCCGACCACGCTAAGATCTAAATCAGGAAACACAATGCATTAAGATCTAAATCAAGAAACACAATGTGCAAAACACATTTTTTACATTGCTATGTACTATAAATATTTCAGATTCCAATATGTATTTATGAATAAGAACAAAGTCTTCCATGTGAGAACATTGGAATGTGAAAGATTAATAATTCATGTAGGGTTTGCACACCTGGTTAAACATGATCAGGTTTGCGCGCAAGTAGGGTTTTTCTCACTTTTTGCGCTCCATTGAAGTCTATAAGGACATACGTTAATGTGATCATGCTATTGTAACTTCAGCTTTTTGTGTTCTTTGGGTTAGCGCACGAGTGAAAACGTTTTACTTTCAATTTGTAATACACTCAGTATCCGCGTTCACATGTCTGTTCACATATCTGCAGCACTACATGACAGGAAATAGTGCTGCCCTCTAGTGCTCTTGCTAATGTATAACATTCTTGCAAAACTGCTGCCATATTGTTCTGCAGACACGTGCACACTCCTAAACTTACCTTCCTGCTTTTCAACAAAAGATAACAAGAAAACAAAGACATTTTGATAACAGAAGTGATGTTCTATGTGAATCATGAAATACATTTTTGGGGTTTTATATCCCTTTAAGGCAAGCAATTGCTGTTTTTAATTGGACAAATAATATCTATAATATATACAAAGGAGCAACAGTTAAAAAAAATGTTTTTCATTAATAGACATTAGGTAAAAAACTGTTTTAAAGTGAACAGGAAGTACAATACTGTGCCCAGCTGAGTACTGGAACTTTGATAAAACATGTCTCATTAGCAGTAGTGTGTTTGCATTATTTTTTTAAATGAATGCATGTGCTTGCACTGATAAGTATAATAAAATACTCAAATGCTGAAACTCAGCTGTTTCAATACTCAGGTTACAGGTAAAGTTGTCTCCATTTCTAAACTGTTGTTTTTTTTGTTTTTTTTAAAACAATGACTCAATCTAAACTGAGAGGAGCTGATTGTAAAAAAAAACATTTGTATAGTTTTTACAGTACAGACTCTTATCACATTATGAATATTTCTTTTTTTCTAACACTTGCCTTGATCACTGAGGAAACTCCTACAAAAACAACTTTATTTTTGAAAGATCTTTAAGATCAATAGAGGTTTTTTGATAATGGCCATACAGTGTAAATTATTATTATAATAACCACTGTGGTAAAATGATCTAAATCTCATACATATAGTAGAAAATCACTGTGTAGAAAGCTTTAAGGAAAGTGAGTTTACTGTACAGCAAAACTGCTACTTTAGTGTAAGCATTTGTTCTTCTTGTCCTTTTATTTGCAACAAAAGACCTTGTTACACAAGTACATGGCAGTTGTATGCAAATCAACTTAAAGGCAAAAGTGAACTCTTCCTAGAACTAATAGATCCCAGCTGAGAAATAGCCTCTAAACCCACATACACATAAGTTTAGTGGTTTGTCTTGAATGAGGTCATATTAGCATACTGATGCAAGCTTTTGTGTTTATGTTGATCTAAAGGAAAGAGGAAACAGGTGATTATCTTGCCATTTTATCCCTGCCATTTCTTATTCTAATTGCCCACACAAATAAAGCAAACCTTTGCTTTGATGCCCTAATGTGTCAAATTAAAAACACGTATTTGGCTATTGGATAATCCTTTCCAAATCTGAACAAAGCAGGAAAAAAAGGGAAACAAGTTTTTATTGCATTTATAACATTTTAAATGATAGAATTACACTAAATATGCAACCTATGTGTCAAATTAAAAATACATATGTGGTTATTTGATAATCCTTTCCAAATCTGAATACAGAAGGGGGGGGGGGGATGGTTTTTCTTGTATTTATACCATTTTAAATAATAAAATTACACTAAATAATAATATGCTTCCTATGTGTCCAAAAGAAGTGTTACAGTGCTCCATAAATTCAAATATACCTTATACTTAAAGTATATTGTTTCTTGCATTAACAAGTTTTTTTATTATATATATATATATATATATATATATATATAATATTATATATATATATATATATATATATATAGAGAGAGAGAGAGAGAGAGAGAGAGAGAGAGAGAGAGAGAGAGAGAGAGAGAGAGAGAGATACAGTATATATAACTGAATAAATCACAATTAAAATGACTAGTGTTTGATCAATCTTACACTAAAGGTAATGATTGCAAAATACATCATATTTATAACCTCTTTCAATTTTTTGTAAAAATCAGAATTCTTTACATTTATGCAAGAGTAGTAGATTGAGTAATCTTCACATGCTGGTTCAGTTTTCATTTGAATAACCTTTTTGATATTTTAAAACAGGGTGGAGTGAGTGCACCTAAAATTTAAATAGGATATTTATTTCAAAATATTTAATAAGAGCTCAAACCCTAAAAAAAGACAAGTGTTCCTCTAAACAATTGTCAGTGAAGAAATAGTAAAAACAGGTAAGGGGAGCTGTTTATATCTAATGGTGGAAAAGCTGTGCTGAATATAAATTTAGAATAAACTAAGTATAAAGTTTAAAAGACAACTGGATTGTAGATTTAGATGGTTTGAACACTAAATAATTGTGCTTGTAAGATGATGTGAAACGTTGCTATAGGGTAAATAGTTAGTTATAAATGTTGATACAGTATGATATAAAATCAGTATAATAAAGAAGTATAACCCAAAATTATGTGATATTTAAAATAATACGATTTTAATATAATGTTTAAAATAAAATAACAAATAAAAAAATTAACATAAAAAGTGACAACGTTGTCTAAGGTTAATTACTATGATAAATAATAAGAGCTCAGATGATAATAAAAATGAAAAAGAGATATAGCTTTTAAAAGGTACTTTGTTTTAAAGGATCTCTAAGCGCTAAAATGGTATATCACACTGCAGTGGATTTATTACTTAATGTCCATATTGACAAGATGAAAAGATGATAAAATGATCGGCTTATGTTTGAAGCTAAGTTGTGTCACTTATTAGCCGTCTTATTGTGTAGATATAAAGGCCGTTTGGCTTGTATAAGCAGATGACATCCTAAGTTGAAACGGTGGATAAAAACAGTACCTTTAAATAGTGTGTGACACTAAGCAGACGATATCCTAAGTTGAAACAGTAGATAAAACAGTACCTTTAAATAGTGTGTCACACACTTCTGCTCTTTGGCAAATTTCAAACTGTACTGGAAGTGAACAGGAATCTGTGGCTGCCCTCCTGGTTTGGCGTGTTGCGACAGGCTGAGGTAAAAGATGATTGACAAGAGATGGTGTTGATACAATTTCGCCTCTCCACTTAATATTTGTAGCGTTCCTTTTGAGGCTTTGAAGTAAAGGAGTGATCCAAAGGGGTATATACAATACCAACGATGTGTGGGGTGCTATTAGTAATAGCTGTGGATCTGATGTAAAGGTGTTGTCCGTTCAACCTTCATAAGGAGACGACCTCCTAGTATTGTGGTTCAGTATAAAATTTGCTCTTTCAAAAATTTGTAGACTAGGAGTTCCAAATTGGGGTAATCCGTGAGAGCTCCCCTTACCTGTTTTTTCTATAACCTTTTTGATGGCATGTAATGCTAATTGGTAACCAATGCTTAAAGAGTGAAGAGTTAAGATAGTTATAAACTATGGCACCAATATATATATATATTATATTAAATAGAACATTGATTTATCTAGAATAATTACTGTATCCCATTTGTAAGAAGTATATATGCTTTGCCTATATTTCATAAAGTTTATAGGTAATTAGGTAGCTTATGTATTTTCTTGGTTTACTTAAAAAAAAGCATACAAATAAATTGGTACTCAGATAAATGGTTTGTGAATGTGATGGCATTTTTCGCTCACTGAACACATTTAGTCATTTCACTTTCATTTTAAATATTTTACTATTTTATTTTGTTGTAGAAAATGTAATTGAAGTTTAAAACCTAAAGGGTATTTAAATGAAGATTTGTTTGTCAATTAGATCTTTTGTTTACCCTTTTCCTAACCTTTTCCTCGTTAGAGAAGCTATAAAGATAAAAGAAGGGTGTGATGAGCCCCTTACTTATGCAAATACTTGTTGGACACAAAGACAACACACACGAGGAAACAGCCTTTAAAGATCAAACATCACTTAAAACTTAAACAGATTTTATATGTACATATATAACAGCAATTAACAACCACATTACAATATAAAATCAATGATTCAATCACATTTAAACCACTGACCATTTGATTTCTTGTCTCTTTTGCATAAGACATATAAATGAGCTACACGCAGTCATTGGGTGGAATGCACTCCAATCTCTCTAGGGACAGCTAATTTACAGGACAAGTTTGCAAAATAGATAAACAAGGTACACTGCAAAGTTATTATTTTTTCTACAATTCATATAAGGTAAGTTTACTTGAAAATTGTTATTGTTTAATAAGATAGATAATCCCTTTATTACCCGTTCCCTAGTTTTGCATAACTAACACTGATATATAAATATACTTTTTACCTCTATGATTACCTGTATCTAAGCCTCTGCAGACTGCTCCTTATCCTGCCCCTTATTTCAGTGCTTTTTACAAACTTGCATTTTACATATTCAAAACAGAATGAGAAACAGTCTGCCAGGAACGAACAGCAGAATCAATAGCTTATGCTATGGTCCCCCCAGTTACCACCTGGAAGTAACTTCTTTCTGCCCAATTGTGCTTTTCACATAGGAAAACTTTCCTGTAGTATATCAGTCTAATCCCGCCAACATGGTCAGTCCAGCCCCGAAATACCAGGCAATTCTCCTCTGAACAAGGAAAAGGCAACTCCAGATGTACGTCTGGGGTGTTGCCGTTTCTCTCGTTCAAAGAGGGATTGCCTGGTATTTCGGGGCTTGACTGCACTGTTAAGTCAGGATCAGACTGATATGCTACAGGAAAGTTCTTCTCCGTGAAAGGCACATATTGAGCAAAAAGAGGCTGCTTCTAGGATGTTAACTAGCCATAGAACAAGCTATTATGCTATTGTTCGTTCCCAGGTTGAGCGCTTCTCTCTTTTTATTTATGTAAACTTGCATTTTAGCCTGGTTCCTCCCTAACTCCATGGGAGTGAGCACAATGTTATCTATATAAAACACATGAACTATGGCTGTCTGGTTGTGAAAAGCTAAAAAACTCCCACTGAGATAAGAAGTATCTTGCAGGGCTTAGAAACAGGCATATACTGTATTTAGAAGTGTTATCTATCTTTCTAAACAATAAACAAAAATCAGATAGACTGTCCCTTTATACAATTTATTGGGAATTAAAGGGACAGTTCACCCAAAGAATTTATCTTATTTAAATTGTTCCTAATTATCTATTTTCACCTGCTGGAGTGTATTAAATTGTTTACAAGTAGCTCCTTTTACCTTATTTCGGCATTTGAAATAGCTGATTTAGCTTGTGGTTTCCCAACCTATACTGAAAGTTTTGATACTGGAGTCTCCGCTATTGAATAACCTAAGTAAACACAGCCAGCAGACACAGTGCGGTGCAGGATAGTTAAAGGGACACTGAACCCAATTTTTTTCTTTTGTGATTCAAATAGGGCATGCAATTTTAAGCAACTTTCTAATTTACTCCTATTATCAATTATTCTTCATTCTCTTGCTATCTTTATTTGAAAAAGAAGGCATCTAAGCTAAGGAGCCAGCAAATGTTTGGTTCAGTAACCATGGACAGCACTTGTTTATTGGTGCTGTCCAATCAGCAAGGACAACCCAGGTTGTTCACCAAAAATGGGCCGGCATCTAAACTTACATTCTTGCTTTTCAAATAAATGAGAATGAAGAAAATTTGATAATAGGAGTAAACTAGAAAGTTGCTTAAATTTGCATGCTCTATCTGAATCATGAAAGAAAAAAATTGGGTTCAGTGTCCCTTTAAGTAATAAAATTATAGTTTTGCCATTCTTCTCTCTATATATTGAGTTTTAGTTTTCCAGACAAATATAAGACAAGAAAGCACATGTGTGTGTATACAAAGTGATAACACAATGAGATGTGATATTACCTGAAGCTCAACCCATTTTAATAGGCTGTGGTTTAAAAGCACAAAACCAGCTACTTCATATACACAAAAAAACCTGAAAATGCAATTTCTCATACATTTTATACTCTGCAGATGGTATAACAAGTCATTAAAGATGCAATAATATAAAAACAATTTTACAAGGTACTGTCCCTTTAAGTATCCCTTCAACTCAATATAATATCAATAGTCTAGATATTTTATTTAAAGTATCATTTTGGCCTCATATTACATACATATATGAAATAGTTAATCATGTTTAAAGCTTTCATAATATGTAAAGCAATGGGTTACTATCAAAATATTTATTACCAGCATTACTTCATTATGCACTTAGATATTGTTGTATTCTACAAATTTATCTCAATGCTTTACCATAACTATTGCTCCTTATATGAAACTGAGCTGTAAATAAATGTGAGAAAGAGGAGAGAGATATGAGAATATTAGTTCTAGAAAAAACTTACACCGTTACATAAAGGGCATGTGAAGGACCTTGTTGAAGTCAATTGCGCCCCCAAGTGACCTTATGAAAGGTCCTTGTCTTAGCTATCTCTAAGGAAAGATTTCAAAGCTTGCTTGTTGTCAGATATGTGTACCTTACTTAGTGTTAAGAAAAAAAGTTTAAGAACTATTAAATTAAATAGTTAGATGCAGGACTGAAAATATCCACTTGTCCACTAATCTTGTAAGGTAAGAAATTGCAGTGAAAGAGTAAAATATTTGGCTTTTTTCCCTATTTTTAACATTGAGTGAACTAGTCACTTTTTACTGTGTATTTACGGTAAATATTTTACATTCCTATTTTCTACACGTAGTAGAAAATGTTCTTAGTATTTTTAAAAATATGTGTAAGACAAAAAACAGGTGCAGCCCAACTCAAATGCAGATTATTTATTACTGAGTGAGTTCATATGACAAAATGCATACTCACTAGCGTTTAAAAACAATTTAGACATATATGATAAAAGCAATCCCTCCAGTGTGATTCTTGTGTCCTGAGCAGATTCAGCCACCTCGGTCGAACTATACAAAGTCTGGATGTTAGGTGCCTGGGGTTATTAAGACACTGCCGATAGGGTGAAAAAGACTCTACGTACGTTTCGTCTGAGAACGCTCAGACTTTTTCAAGAGTTTGAAATCTATCCAACCAAGGCTCAAACCGACTTCTTAATAAGAGCCTGTGTAATTGGAACCTCAGATTTAGCCAATGACATGTTGTGCACCATGCGCATAGCTATGCTGATTGAATAAAACAAGGGATGTGTTAAGCACTTAGCATTACACAGCATAGGGTTGTGAGCCCTATATCGATCTACAGGCTTTTATGAAAAAAATAGCTAAGTATGTTGGATTTATACCTACTAAAATGTGTCTTTTACTATGGTTTTGTATTACCATTTTCTCTGTTTCACGATGTGATTGTGCCATTGATATGCACTGATATATGCTCATTCTACCTTAATGTATACATCATAAGATTATCATGATCATGTCTGTATAGGCTATATGGCATTCATAACACAAATGTGGGAGTCATTCATTCTGCATTGGTTATGCATTCAACTTTTTCATATTCATATTTGCATTTTCTTCACACTTGCATTTCTTAATGTTTTACATAATGTTTTTTATTATTTATATTATATATTTGATATTCCATATTTTATAGTTTTAGAGGGTGTTTTATGTACCCTAAACTATATGACATATAGGGCCCTATGCTGTGTAATGTTAAAGTGATGGTAAACTCACTATAATGACAATGCTATTTCCTAAAGCTTTTATTACAAATATACCTTGTATACTCTTATTTCTTTACTAATCAATGTTTAAGACAGAGTAAAATACTTTTTTTATTTGCAGGATTGCCTGTCCCTGGCCGCCTCTGTGTAAAAAATACTGATTGTGAAATTTAATTGACATATGGCGCATCCAATAGCAGATGCATCATACGCCCTATGTATTTGATCTTCAGCACGCTCCCGTGCCGCTGCTTTGAGGGTTCTGAATTAGCAATGCACACTGCGCAAGTGCAGTTATCAGATGAGCCGACAGCGGCCTGAGGGATATGCACATCTATATGTGAGGGATATGCGGCTGTGGTGCCGCTTTGGAGGATTGTGTGAGATCCGTGTTTTTTTAAAGCAAAAAGTTATCAGGCACTGAAGAATTATAGGAAGTGAAATCTCCCCTATTTATAGCATTCTAGATTGTGAAGAGTATTTACTAATCATCGAGGGGTGTGACATCTATATGTGAGGGATATGCAGTTAGCTTAGCTTTGTTCTGACCACAAGACATGCCCGGACAATGCATAACCTGCACCAATCTAAACAAGCCGCACTCACCGTTAGTTCTACCTCCCAGAGTGGGAGAGCTGTGTCTGTTATCAGACGAGCCGACACCGGCCTCATGTAAACAGTCTGTTTACATGAGGCCGATGTCGGCTCATCTGATAACTGCACTTGCGCAGTGTGCATTGCTAATTCAGAGCCCTCAAAGCAGCGGCACGGGAGCGTGCTGAAGATCAAATACATAGGGCGTATGGTGCATCTGCTATTGGATGCGCCATATGTCAATCAAATTTCACAATCAGTATTTTTTTACACGGAGGCGGCCAGGGACAGGCAATCCTGCGAATAAAAAAAGTAATTTACTCTGTCTTAAACATTGATTAGTAAAGAAATAAGAGTATACAAGGTATATTTGTAATAAAAGCTTTAGGAAATAGCATTGTCATTATAGTGAATTTACCATCACTTTAAGTACTTAACACATCCCTTGTTTTATTCAATCAGCACAACATGCCATTGGCTAAATCTGAGGTTCCAATTACACAGGCTCTTCATAAAAAAGTGTTTGAGTCTTGGTTGGATAGATTCCAAAAAAAAGTCTGAGCGTTCTCAGACGAAACGTACGTAGAGTCTTTTTCACCCTACCGGCAGTGTCTTAATAACCCCTGGCACCTAACATCCAGACTTGGTATAGTTCGACCGAGGTGGCTGAATCTGCTCAGGACACAAGAATCACACTGGAGGGATTGCTTTTATCATATATGCCTAAATTGTTTTTAAACTATAGTGAGTATGCATTTTGTCATATGAACTCACTCAGTAATAAATAATCTGCATTTGAGTCGGGCTGCGTCTGTTTTTTGTCTTACACAGCGTTCTCCTTCTAATGGGTGCAATCTGGAAGTGCACACCCACTGCTATGGGCAGCAGACCACCTTGATGACATCACAGAGGATCCAGAACCACTTCCTGGACTAAACCACCAGACGCTCTGTGTCTTTGTCTATTTTCCTAAACAGGGACAACCCGCTTCCATTATGCACTGATCTGCATATATTTCCACTACTGCATTGCCGATACCGGTATTATTTTTAAAAATATCTCTCTTTTTTTTTTTTTAAACAAATCATATATACACACATATATATATATATATATATATATATATATATATATATATATATATATATATATATATATATATATATATATATATATATATATATATACATACATATATAACATTTACTTCTATGTAAAGAACATTAGAATTTAAAGTATTGGTAACTACTTTTGGGTATAGCTCACATGATTTTTTTTTTTTACTCCTGTCAGGTTTTGTAACAGGAGTTATATTAAGTTGCATATATATTTCATATAAAATACTAAAACAAAAAAATATTTTTAATTATTTATAATTAGTATAAAATATTTTTTTATTTTTACTAATAATATTTTAAAATATTTTATAAAAATAAATACACTTTGCTCCCTAATACAACTCCTGTAGTAAAGAAATTCTTCATGTGCACCAAACCTGAATGCAGTTAGGAATACTTTAAATTCCTATGTTCTTAACATAGAAGAAAATGTTCTTTTTATATTTTGAAATATATATACAGTATATATAAAGTCCCAAAAACAGATCAGCACATCAAACAATCTGTACAGCAGCCAGGGTGCACTTAAATAGAAATCCATAAATCCAAAGGCAGAAAAATGCACTCACTGTTCATAATAAAATGTAACTTTTAATATGCAAAGATTAAAACGACATCATGTCGTTTTAATCTTTGCATATTAAAAGTTACATTTTATTATGAACAGTTAGTGCCTTTTTCTGCCTTTGGATTTATACAGTATATATATATATATATATATATATATATATATATATATATATATATATATATATATATATATATATATATATATATATATATTGCGCGTGCGCACACACACACACATATATATATATATATATATGTATATATACAGTATATATGTGTGTTTAAAAATAAAAATAACTTTTTCTTCTATGTGAAAAACATTGGAATGTTAAATATTCATAACGACCTTCAAATTTAGCGCTGTAGGTCTAACAAAGTGTTGGGTTAGTGTGCAAGTTATAAGTGTTAGGGTTTTTTTGAAAGCATGTTCCATTGAAGTCTATGGGGAGAAGAAGTTAAAGTGGTTGCGATATCCAAAGTCCTGAAGTTACTTTTAATTTGTTTACTTCAAGCAGTGTTTGCATGCAAGCGAATGCGCTTGTAATATGAACCTATATATATTATATGAAGATTGTCTGCCAATCATTTAAACTTATTTTTCTGTTGAGCTCAGTATTTCATATTCCTGTGTAGGTGGGTAAGGTGATGGCATATGGTTCTGGGAGAAGACGTCTGGCTTGGGATAATGTGCCCCGTTTAGGACATTCATCTAGACAAATGCTTTCAAATATTGTTTGTGGTCTAAAAAAGTCTGATTTATATGGTGTTGTCTGTAGTAGATTGTGTACCTGTGCATACTTTAACCATAAGCTGAAGAACTCTCCCATAGTTTGTCTCAGTGCTTGTTGTGTTTTGAGTCTGCCATTCTCTATTAATTTTGTTATAGGTACTGAGTCCCCACAAGATTGTAAGGAGCTTGGTTTGGATATTGTGGTTCCCAAAAATTCACAATATAGAAATATAGGAGACAAAGGAGAGTGGGTGGTTGATATTCCCTTTGTGTTTCTGATTAATCTATCCCATGTATTAAATGCATGTTTGTATATTGATATCTGTTGGATAGTCTGGGGTTTGGCATCCCTGTGTACCCAACATAAGGCTCCCACATGTGGTGTATTCAAAATATAGGAATCCATCACCACCCTCGCTTTTGTTGTGATTCCAGTATGCCAGTCTATGACTCTTTGCAATGGGATAGCGTTATAGTATGAGAGGATATTGGGTGATCCTAGTCCCCGGAATTAAGGTAGAAAAAATCTGATTGGCTGATCGGAACAGCCAATAGAATGCGAGCTCAATCTGATTGGGTGATTGGATCAGCCAATCGGATTGAACTTGAATCTGATTGGCTGATTTAATCAGCCAATCAGATTTTTCCTACCTTAATTCCGATTGGCTGATAGAATCCTATCAGCCAATCGGAATTCGAGGGCCGCCATTTTGGATGACGTCATTTAAGGAACCGTCATTCATCGTCTAGTCGTTGGTGAAGAAGGATGTTCTGCGCCGGAGTTCTTAAAGATGGAGCCGCTCCTCGTCGGATGGATGAAGATAGAAGATGCCGCTTGGATGAAGATGTCTGCCGGTCCGGATGTCCTCTTCTGCCCGGATAGGATGAAGACTTCTGCTGCTCCGGATGTCCTCTTTTGGTCCATCGGTGTCCGGCTGGGTGAACACGACTCAAGGTAGGGAGATCTTCAGGGGGGTAGTGTTAGGTTTATTTAAGGGGGGTTTGGGTTAGAGTAGGGGTATGTGGGTGGTGGGTTTTAATGTTGGGGGGGGCGTTGCATTTTTTTTTTACAGTCAAAAGAGCTGGTTACTTAGGGGTATGCCCCGCAAAAAGCCCTTTCAAGGGCTGGTAAAAGAGCTGGCTACTTTTTAATTTAGAATAGGGTAGGGACCTTTATTATTTTGGGAGGCTTTTTTATTTTATTAGGGGGCTTAGAGTAGGTGTAATTAGCCTAATATTCTTGTAATCTTTTTTTATTTTTTGTAATTTAGTGGGGTTTTTTTTGTAATTTAGTTTAGTTTATTTAATTGTATGTAATTGTAGATAATTTATTTAATTAATTTATAGTGTAGTGTTAGGTTTAATTGTAACTTAGGTTAGGATTTATTTTACAGGTAATTTGGTAATTATTTTAACTAGGTAGCTATTAAATAGTTAATAACTATTTAATAGCTATTGTACCTAGTTAAAATAAATACAAAGATGCCTGTAAAATAAATATAAATCCTAAAATAGCTACAATATAATTATTTGTTATATTGTAGCTATATTAGGGTTTATTTTACAGGTAAGTATTTAGTTTTAAATAGGAATACTTTAGTTAATAAGATTTAATTTATTTCATTAGATTAAAATTATATTTAATTTAGGGGGGTGTTAGGGTTAGGGTTAGATTTAGCTTTAGGGGTTAATACATTTATTAGAGTAGCGGCGAGGTCCGGTCAGCAGATTAGGGGTTAATACTTGAAGTTAGGTGGCGGCGATGTTAGGGAGGGCAGATTAGGGGTTAATACTATTTATTATAGGGTTTGCGAGGTGGAAGTGCAGCGGTTTAGGGGTTAATAACTTTATTAGAGTAGTGGCGAGGTCCGGTCGGCAGATTAGGGGTTAATAACTGTAGTTAGGTGGCGGCGACGTTGAGGGGGGGCAGATTGGGGGTTAATAAATATTATGTAGGTGTCAGTGATGTTAGGGGCAGCAGATTAGGGGTTCATAGGGATAATGTAGGTGGCGGTGGTATGCAGTTGGCAGATTAGGGGTTAAAAATATGTATTATAGTGGCAGCGATGTGGGGGGACCTCGGTTTAGGGGTACATAGGTAGTTTATGGGTGTTAGTGTACTTTAGAGCACAGTAGTTAAGAGCTTTATAAACCGGTGTTAGCCCATAAAGCTCTTAACTACTGACTTTTTTTTTGCAGTAGGAGTCTTGTCGGTAGAGGGTCTACCGCTCACTTCAGCCAAGACTCTAAATACCGGTGTTAGGAAGATCCCATTAAAAAGATAGGATACGCAATTGGCGTAAGGGGATCTGCGGTATGGAAAAGTCGCGGCTTGAAAGTTAGCGTTAAACCCTTTCCTGGCTGACTCTAAATACCAGCGGGGGGCCAAAAGCAGCGTTAGGACCCCTTAACGCTGCTTTTGACGGCTAACGCAGAACTCTAAATCTAGGCATTAGTTATTTGTAATGCTCATTACTATTGCTGCTAGAGAGCTGCATTACAAATTGGTTGTTTTGCTGGGGTAACCTTTCCCTTCATTTTTGTTAAGGATTTTACCTTTCATTTCTTTAACAATTTTTGAAAGGTCCATTTTTTCCTTCAGTCCCACAATGGGGCTGTGGTTTCTACAGGAAGGCAAAGAAGCAGCTTTTCATTGAAAGTGCTGCTAGGAGACACTTATAATAGATGCAGTCAGTTTTGCTCAGTAGAGTATTTTGTGACAGTATAACTTAAGTTCAGTAATGGTAGCTTTCTTAACTAGCTGCAGGCAGTGTTGCAAGTAAAAAATTCACAAAAAAACAAAAATATGTGGGACTTAATTTATTACAACATTGCTTTGGGATTTTATTGTGTATATCTTGTTTCTTTTATTAATTATTTAACTGAGCATATCTTATTATTAGTTAGTTTCTTTATGTTCCACATTGCATAACTGATCTATGTAGGATTTTATGTTAAGTATATTTAACATTATCTTTGGCCTTTTTTACTAGGATTTTAAATTCTTCAGTATAGCTGAGTTTGTCTTTGACTAACAATTTTTTTATGTATCTTCACTTATAGTGTGTTATAATACTCCTAGACTCCATTTTTTTTATCAGTAGCGCTGAAACTTTGCTTGTTTTTTATTTTATATATATATATATATATATATATATATATATATATATTGATTGTAAGTGTGGACAAGCGCACAAGAGGGCACTCCTAGTGTAATATGTTTGGACTTGGTAAGGCTACAATAATATTCTACTCATTCCAATGTCTCTCTTTCTCTACAGTAGGATCATCAACTAATGCATGTAGCAGCAATTATTAACTCTGGAGCTAATTGCAGCTATTCCTTTTGGCCATATTTATACACTATTGGATCCTGAATTGGCTACATTGAAGGTTTATCTGGAGGATAACCTAGCTCAAGTGTTTATATGCCCCTCAACTTCTGTGAGGGCTGGGAGCTTTTTTGTAGGCAAAAAAGATGGCTTGCTACACCCTTGTATTGATTACCGTCAAATGTTAAACAGCATTACTATTAAAAACAGGTATATATTGCCTTTAACACCAGAAATTCTAGAACATCTCTGTACAGCAAATATGTTTTCCAAACTTGGCCTTTGAGAAGCGTATAATCTTGTACGCATACTTAAAGGAGACGAGTTGAAGACCGCATTCAGAACTCATGATGGGAACTTTGTAATGCCCCTGCCACTTTCCAAGCTTTTGTTAACAAGGTATCCAGAGATTTATTGAATTCCTGTGTGGTGGTGTACCTGGATGATATTCTTGTGTACTCTTCCTCCTTAGACTTACATCGAAGACACATGGCCATGGTATTATACAGGTTGCGAGCTTATAATTTGTATTCAAATTTTGAAAAATCTACTTTTAAGGTGGATACTAGATTCTGGGGTACATCCTTTCACACAAAGGTATACAAATGGACCCTTGAAAAGATTGGCCATCCCTACAAGACAGAAAGTACAACATTTTAGCCAAACTGGATCTGTTTTCTCTAGAAAAAAGGTGCTTGAGAGGTGACATGATTATTTTATATACATACAGTATATTCAAGGCCCATTTACAGAAATGGCAGAAGCTTTATTTATTCCAAGACAATTATTTGTGACAAGAGGTCACAATGTAAGGCTGGAGGAAAGGAGATTTAATCTCCTGCAATGGAAATGTTTTTTCACTGTAAGAGCAATAAAGTTATTGTACTCATTTCCAAATTTGGTAGTAAATGCCAATAACTTAGATCAATTTAAAAATGGTTTGGATACATTTCTGACTAGAAACGGAATTGAGGGATATGATTGCTTGTGTTAAATGGGTTACCTTTTAATGTGATAAATTTAAGCTTAACTGGAGCTTTTTGTAAGTATATTAGATTTGAATAGGTTTAACTCGATGGACTTTGGTATTTTCTTTTCAACCTCATCTACTATGTTACTATGTTTTATTGGCTTTGCCAATTTCTATCGAAAAATTTTTCAAAAAGTCTGACGTCTGATCATGCCACTCACAGCCCTTATATGCTCTCATGATTCATTTGTTTGGACAATTCAAACAGAAACAACTTTTAATAAACTCAAATATCTATTTACTCAAGCTCCCATTCTGGCTCATCCTGACCCTTTAAAGCCTTATATACTAGAGGTAGATGCTTCAGAGTACACTGTGGGAGCTGTTTTGTCTCCATGTCAACCACCCCAGAATTTATTATGTCCCATTGCTTATTTTTCTAAAGTAAATGAAGTGGTAAATTGTAAACTATTGGCTATTAACTCTGCATTGGAAGAGTGGAAACACATTTTAGAAGAGGCAGAACATCCTTTTACCATTTATACTGACCATAACATTTTAGAATATTTATATGTTCAGCTCAACGACTTCATCTCGTAAAGCTTGCTATTTTTTTTAAAAGATTCCAGTTTCAAATCACTTATCAACCTGCATCCTGAAAGGCGGAAGCCCTATAACATATTCATTCACAACAATCTGATACTGCATAGTCTCCTGAGTCTATGCTTCGATCCCATCAATTTCTTGCCACTCTTCCTTGTAGTCACAAATACGCAGATCACCCAAGAATGTGCAAGACTATACATCTCCTGTAGCAGCATTTGTGGTGGCTTGGTTTGAGGAATCAAGTATCTAAATATGTTTTTTTTTCTATGACACTTGTGCCAAGGCCAAGAATTCAGCATCAAGTTCTTGTGCGCTTCTGGACCCACTGCCTGTGCCGTATAGGCCTTGGGCCTCAAGTTATGGATTTTATGGATTTTATAGTAGATTTACCTCCATATAAAAAACATGTATTTATTGATCATTTAATATAGATGGCACATTTTTGTCCTTTAACAAACCGTCCTTCAGCATCAGAGACAGCCACTGCTATCATAATGGAGATTGTCGAGACTTTATGGAGTACCACAACAAATCATCTTCAATAGAGGGGTTCAATTTACCTCTCGGTTTTGGAAAGAATTGAGTAGTCGTTGCATATCCAATCTTCTCTTACATCCAGATACCATCCTTAAAGTAATGGTCAAGTGGAAATAACCAATCAGACCCTGGAACAATATTTACAATAATGTTATAAGCAAATTCCGCTAGAGGTAAAAGATGGTACCAATCATCTTGCAAATAAATACAATAATGCCCAGATTTTTCTACTAGCTTTACTCCTTTTTTTTGCAATTATGGTCCACATTCTGTTTTTCTACCTACTCTACCTACTTCATCTAAAATACCTGAAGTTACTGAACATCTGCAAAAATTGCATACTACTCATACTTTAGTTCAAGAGATTATGAAAACAGCTGAAGAAAGGCATAAACAGGTTGGAGATTGCAAACATCAACCTGCTTCAAACTACAAGGTAGGTGATAAGGTTTCCATGAAAAATTTGAGACTTACTTGTCCTACTAAGAAACTTGAAAACCTCATCCATTGGAAGGGATTTTAGTTTTTTCAAAAAATGGGCTAAACATTGGCATATATGTAATTGTCTCTGTAATCCAAGGGTAATACTGTAAAAAAATGTGCACTACAGATCTCATAGTATGTTCTTGCAAACTAAAATGTGGAACATTTGTATCAAATATTAAAATACTTATAACCCTAATAGAAAAGCACATGAATACGAAAATATAGGCAATTGTAAGATACTATATATATATATAAAGCAAGTAATGTGATTTACACTGACAACAGGATTTTATTTTTAAAGTACACCCTCTGCTCACTGCTGACTCTATTACTTTCAATAGGAGCCATCTCGACACTTGCAGGGACTGCCCCATTTTTACGATAATTCCACCAGGGCAGCCCTGATCTGGTGAAGTTTAGATCATCTGGTCTAAATTATGACCTTGCCTTCCAAGCCACCTGCCCTGACTCTTGACTTTGCTCTTCTATTGTCTGCTTGAACTTACATTTTTGCCCTGTTGTCACTCTCTAGTTTTAAATTAAATTTGTGGAACACAACTGCTGATATGTATATGAATATGTGTTTTGTAAGCGGAGACTTTGAGAAAGGATTTTATAGAATTAAAAACCTACAAAGTAAATGTCCGCTGATCAATGGTTGAATAAAGCAAATACAACTTAAACTGTAATGTAAAAAAGATATTGGGAATATATACACCAAAAAGGTAAGTATAAGTATTGACTCAGTAGTAATATTGCCCCAAGAGGTAGTCAGTGGTATTGCTGGAACAAGCTTGCACAGAGCAAACTGTGAAACAGATAATTATAGAAGACAGATGCAGCTGCACAGCAATTAAGATGCAAACAGACATAAACAAGTAATGTCTTTAGTATTCACAGAGTAAATAGTTACAATACGTTGCGGTAGTAATGACAATAAAAACTTGAATAAGTAATGCATTTTGTGTAAGTAGTTACCAGAAGTTGCTGTAGGTACACAGATGAACAGCTGAGAATCTGTGAGCACAAGCACATGAGAGTGAAACACAATCTAAAAGTGAATTAGTAACAATGTTACCTTCAGAGTTGAACAAACACTGTAGTAAACAGGTAGTACTTACACAAAGATACTTCCAGCTTGTGAATGGCATCCGAAGCTTGAGATGAGTAGATACCCAGGCAGAGAGACACATTCAGATCCGTAGTTTGAGTAGATAGTGAATCAATAATCAAAAAAATCACCAAATAAAAGTCCATCAAATATGGTCCCTCAGGACAAAGGCGCCCTCTAGAGGCTTCCGTTGATGGTTGTTGGGAGATACACCAGGATCAGCTCTTCTTAAAACAAAGTGGAGAAACTGCAAATTGGAGTGAGCCAGCTGGTGGGCTCTGATCTATCCAGCCTGTCTGACTTGCACTGCCACATAGTGCACCACTTTTGTTAGTATCATTCTGTAGAGTGATGTATTGATGCAATTTCCAACAATTGCTGTGATCCTCCGCACCATTTGAGTGCCTTTTTCTGTTTTTTATATTTGCAATCAATAATCAAGCAACATAGAATGGTGCAGCTATGTTGAAAAATGGGAAAGGAGGTGGTGTGCAAAAAGGTAAGGTATATCTAGGTTAAAGGGCCAGAAGAATAGTTGACGTTAAAGGGGCAGAGGAAATTATATGACAGCTGTGTAATATTAAAGTGATGGTAAACGTTAAAGGGACATAATACTCATATGCTAAATCACTTGAAACTGATGCAGTATAACTGTAAAAAGCTGACAGGAAAATATCACTTGAGCATCTCTATGTAAAAAAGGAAGATATTTTACCTCACAATC
The DNA here is from genome assembly GCF_027579735.1 of Bombina bombina. NCBI lineage: Eukaryota > Metazoa > Chordata > Amphibia > Anura > Bombinatoridae > Bombina > Bombina bombina. The sequence goes on from NC_069504.1 coordinate 589,420,593, forward strand.
TCCTCAACTCAGCAGAGTTAGTTCTGTGTAAAAAGTTATACTTCACCTGCTCCCAGATGCAGGTAAAAAAAAAAAAGAAGAAATGAACGGCAGCATCAGCAATGTTGAGGTCATGAACTCTTACTGTGATCTCATGAGATTTGACTTAACTCTCATGAGATTTTCATAGTAAGCTTCCTTTACCTGGTTGGTGAAATAATATGAGAGTGCACGATGCTCATCCCTTCAGCTGTCCTAGGACAGACACACTAATATGCTGCTTAGAAATCCTTTACAATGGGAGGTGGCTACTGAGGAACTTTTGAGGTAAAATATCTTTCTTTTTACATAGAGATGTTCAGGTGATATTTTCTAGTCAGCTTTTTACAGCTATGCTGCATCACTTTCAAGTGTTTAAACATTTGGGTATTATGGCCCTTTAACTAATCAAATGCCATATATTTAAACTTTGCCATCAAAAAAGTATATGTGTACCTTTTTTTGTTTTTAGTCCATCTGTGAAAGGGTTAAATTAGTTCATATAGTAATGCTTCTATTGCAATGTTATGCCGGCCCACTTGGATGAACTCTTTTTTTATGTCAATTCCAGTGAACATCCAATAAACATTAAAGCCCATTAGAAAGCCTATGTAGCGAGTGGGTGGGTCTGCTCTATACGTCACAGCCCAGTCAAACAAGGAAATGAAGGGGGGGGGCAGAGGAACAGACTATACCAATTAGGATTATAAATATTTTGTTATAAAATATATATTCACTTTAAAAAAATAATTATGTGGTTTACTTGCAAACAATTTTTTATGCAAACTATTTTTAATTAATTAGCACTTTTAAGATATGCACAGATCTCAACCTGTTATATGTCCCTTTAAGGCCAGCAGATCACTGAGGAAATGCTATTGGCATGAAAGGTGTAGAATATTATTTTTATTTTTAATTTGTGTCTCTTCTATTGGGTTTTAAATACTTTTTAGTTTTTAATATACTTTTTAATATAATTTTAATTACTATAAAAAAGAAACAGATTGAGTAAAAAAACAGCAAACAACTTAATTCTTGCAAAATGAGCACTTAGAATTTCTCATTGTAGCAACTGTCCTCAGGGTCATAAAAAAAGGAGACAGACAATCAATGTACTACTATTGAAAATGATTGTCCATTTTTTTTTAATATTGTGATTTTCTGATTCATGCTAACATATTATTTACTATAGTACTCATCATTACTTTGTTTTGCTTATCAGAAGAGGTGTTAAAAAATACTAATACCATATATTCCTAAAGGCAATTCAAAGTATGTACTACTATTAAAAATAATTTGCCTAGATTATGAGTTTTGTCGGTAAGGCTGTGCGGTGTTAACGAGCATTTTATTCTCACCGCTCACTTAAGACAACGCTGGTATTACAGGTTTTTACAAACCCGGCGTTAGCAGCAAAAAAGTGAGCGGAGAGCAAAATTTAGCTCCACATCTCACCTCAATACCAGCGCTGCTTACGTAAGCAGTAAGCAGGTAAAACATGCTTGTGCACGATTTCCCCATAGGGATCAATGGGGCTGAGCTGGCTGAAAAAAAGTCTAACACCTGCAAAAAAGCAGCGTAAAGCTCCTAACGCAGCCCCATTGATTCCTATGGGGAAATACTTTTATGTCTACACCTAACACCCTAATATGAACCCCGAGTCTAAACACCCCTAATTTTACACTTATTAACCCCTAATCTGCTTCCCCCGACATCGCCGCAACCAATGTTCCCTCTAATTTTTTTTTCCGTGAGTGCAATTATTTTTTTCTGTGTGCGGGCTTGATACCGCTTGTGTGCGGCACTATATATATATATATATATATACACATACACACACACACATATATATATATATATATATATATATATATATATATATATACACATTACATACATACATGTACAGTTTATCTGGGGGACTGTAAATGCCCAGTATGCATATATCAGCAAGTAATCACAGTATGCAAATATAACCCATTAGCATTTCAAAAATTTTAAGTAAATTTTTCACTTATATAGGAGCTTCCTTATTTGAAATACAACTAGGATCATCCTACCGTTGTTGTGGGACCTCTCCTGCACTCATATATACATTTTTGCAGGAAGATGAGCAGAGAAGCATACTAGCAACACTGCTGCTTCCAATCTTCCTCATCTTCTAACATCCTGCGCTGTTTTAAACATTGAAAAAATAATTTGTGCCACCCATGCTAGTACCTCCTACCTACCTTACTATTAATCCGCCCACTGAGTGACACTAAACTTTGATAAAATCTTTCAATCTTTCAAAATGTGCAGGGCCAAGCGGTTGTTAGAGATTATACATCAGTACCGCTTGGCCCTGCACACTCTGAAAGATTTTATAAAAGTTTAGTGACCCAGTAATGAAAGACGCACCATGGAGAAAGCAGGCAGGGAAGAAGTCCAGTCCCCTCGCTGAAACTACCACTGAGATCCCAAAAATGTAGAACTAATTTGCCAAGTGCCGCCTGCACTTCACATGGGACCCAGCAATCTGTCACTCATCTAGCCTGATTCTGTGTTCCTGTATACAGCGCTGCTGCCAGCACCGAGCTAATGTACTTTTAAGCTGAGTACATTAGCTTGGTGCTGGCAGCAGCGCTGTATACAGGAACACAGAATCAGGCTAGATGAGTGACAGATTGCTGGGTCCAATGCGAGGTGCAGGCGGCACTTGGCAAATTAGTTCTACAGGCATTTTCCTCTCTCTGCTTCTGCTCACAGCAGGTGCTGTGCGGCCTGATATTCTGTCTGCGCTACACCAGAAGGGAAGGTGCGCGGCCACGCAGCTGCGCACCTTAGAGGGAACATTGTCCGCAACCTACTTTATATTATTAACCCCTAATCTGCCACTCAGGACACCGCCGCCACCTACATAATACTTACGAACCCCTAATCTGCTGCCCCCAACATCGCCGACACCTATATTATATTTATTAACCCCTAATCTGCCACCCCTAATGTCACTGCAACCTACCTACACTTATTAACACTAATCTGCTGCCCCCAACGTCGCCTCCACTATAATAAAGTTATTAACCCCTAAACCTAAGTCTAACCCTAACCCTAACACCCCCATAACTTAAATATAATTTAAATAAATCAAAATAAATATTACTATCATTAACTAAATTATTCCTATTTAAAACTGAATACTTACCTCTAAAATAAACCCTAAACTAGCTACAATATAACTAATAGTTACATTGTATCTAGCTTAGGGTTTATTTTTATTTTACAGGCAACTTTGAATTTATTTTAACTAGGTACAATAGTTATTAAATAGTTATTAACTATTTAATAACTACCTAGTTAAAATAAATTCAAATTTACCTTTAAAATAAATCCTAACCTAAGTTACAATTACACCTAACACTACACTATAATTAAATTAATTACCTAAACTAAATACAATAGAAAAAAAATATCTAAAGTACGAAAACCCCCCCACTAAATTACAGAAAATAATAAAATAATTACAAGATTGTTAAACTAATCTAATCCCCCTAATAAAATAAAAAAGCCCCCAAAAATAATAATAATCCCTACCCTATATTAAATTACAAATTGCCCTTAAAAAGGCCTTTTGCGGGCATTGCCCTTTTACCTGTAACAAAAATTACAATACCCCCCCAACATTAAAACCCACCACCCACACACCCAAACCTACTCTAAAACCCACCCAATCCCCCTTAATAAAACCTAACACTAACCCCTTGAAGATCACCCTACCTTGAGAAGTCTTCACCCTGCCGGGCCGAAGTCCTTAACGAAGCCGGGCGAAGTGGTCCTCCAAACTGGCAGAAGTCTTCATCGAAGCCGGCCAGAAGAAGTCCTCCAGATGGGCAAAAGTCTTCATCCAGACAGCATCTTCTATCTTCATCCATCCATCCGGCGCAGAGCGGCTCCATCTTCAAGGCATCCGACGCGGAGCATGCTCTTCCAACGAAGTCCAACTGAAGAATGAAGGTTCCTTTAAATGACGTCATCCAAGATGGCGTCCCTTGAATTCCGATTGGCTGATAGAATTCTTTCAGCCAATCGGAATTAAGGTAGGAAAAATCCTATTGGCTGATGCAATATTGGATCAGCCAATAGGATTGAACTTCAATCCAATTGGCTGATTGCATCAGCCAATAGGATTTTTTCTACCTTAATTCCGATTGGCTGAAAGAATTCTATCAGCCAATCGGAATTCAAGGGACGCCATCTTGGATGACGTCATTTAAAGGAACCTTCATTCTTCAGTTGGACTTCGTCACTTTTTGTTCTTTACTAATTCTGAACCTATTAGGGGTGGCTCAATAATGTAAGAAAGTTTCCGCCAGTTTTAATTTCTCAGTGGGTCAGCTTGCCACATGAATACCTTGCAAGTGTCATTATACACACACAATTCGACATTTTTTTTAAAACAAAACACTTTTTGTGTTGCTACTGGCTTGTAGCAGTATGAATAACTACTAGTTTAATTTTGTAAACTGTTGTTGTTTTCCCTGACATAAATATCCACAGTCAAGGAATACACCAGATTCTTTGTTGAGATTTTGTTTATTGATCACATACAAAGTTGATCAATATGGGAGAATTATGGAGATAGCAAATTCTGAAGCTGGGCAGTCCAGCATTTAGTTTTTTAGAGTTTAGTCGGAGCTGCAGAGTTTGCGACTTAGCATGTCTGCGGCTTAGACACGCCCCCCAGCATTCAGTTTTAATAGAGTACATAGGTTACATAATCAATGCGTGCACACCAGTATTATTTTACTTAAAGATTCCTTCACCTAATTACTGGGCAAAATACCTATTATAATACATCTGTTTTCCTATACTTGTTACAATTTAAAAGAATAAGGAACAATTTAGCGAGTTAGTGTCCATTTGAGCAACCTGTCAGAAAATTAGCATTACACTCTTCCTTGGCTATAATAAGGACCTGGCTTAGTTTCCTGTGTACTGATCTAGATTAAATAACTGTTTGTTATTCTACAGATAGTTACCTGGCCCAATGTTACATGCAGAGAGGTAACATATTCACATAACAGGAGTTTTTAAACAAAAAACGTAAGCAAAAATATCAACTTTGGCCTATCTGACTAAACAGCCCCTTAAAAATAATGGCAGCTACCTCCATTATGTTACTTTACATTTAAGCTGATGCACAACTGCTTCTCTGCTGCCCTGAAGACATTTCCTAAGGAAGTGAACAAATATTGGATGAAATTAAAGATTTTGTTTCTTGTTATAAACAATTTGTCTGAAACAAAGTGTCTGCATGTGTATAAAAATAAATAGAAATATAGAGCTTGATTGCAAGTGCCGTGGTAATTTTTTTTTTTTGCTTTAGCGAAAACATCACTAGTGTTAAGCTTTTTGCGCTTGTCGGGTTCCGCTGGTTCCTAACATAAAAAATAAAAAATCCTAAACTTATATAAAATCCTATTATTACAAAAAAATAATCTAGCCAATATTTTGCTGTTAAAACTGGGAGTTTTTGTTATTATCAAACTGGATGGCAGCATGTCAAAAATGTTGCACATATCTACTTCTTGAATTATAGAATTAAATAGCACAACAATATCTTTGGGGCATTCATTTTTTTTCTATTCTTTGGAATAGGTACAAAGGAATAAGGAACATTATATAGAAATTGCTCTTTTTTTAAATCTGGTTTAAAATTTAAAAGTTACAAAAAAATCATAATCTAATTTTTTCAGCATAGGGGGCAATTATTCCATTTTAAATGTTATAAACCATAAAATGTTCAAATTGGCACTATAGATAAAGCAGTAGATTATAGGTATTCAGGTTCTGTATATATCATACGTGTGAATAGAACAGTTATTCAGAGAAATAGTACTTGCATTTTACTCAAATTTTCTGCTCAATTAGCTTCCACTTTACCGCTGGGTATATTGTTATCCTGTACACATTTCCACAAACCAACAGATGGAACTAGCTACAAAGTGTTAGTACAAATTTATCAAACATGATGGATTTTAACTGACAAAAACATATTTTCCCTGTCATCTGTTCTTTAACCTCTGTGTGCTAAAATGTTGGCAGGCCAAAAGATTTTTGCTTATTCCAAAAATAATTTGTGCAAATCATTTTGTTAGATAAAGAAGAATAACCCAACCACCTAATTGTGTATGCGCAAGCTTGATTTTTAAGGCAAGCTTGACAAGAGTAGTAAAAAACTTATAAAAAAAATATAAAATAACAATGTAAAAGAAAACATATCAATTTCAGCCAGTATTAAATAAAGCTAAAATAAGAAAAGAAAAAAAAGTACAAAAACACAAAATCTCTCTGAGGTAACATAGTCTGAATAACAAATATAAGTCTATCAAAATCAAATCCTGTAAAACAAATGCATATAGTATCTTTCATTTTTAAATACACACATATATACAGATTAACATGTCTAAAAAAAAATTAAAACACCAAACCACTGAAAGCCACCTCTATATGAAGAAGTCAGCGAACATATTGATAATTTATGCACACAATGCTCTAAAAGTCTTTGGAAGTGGAGACACAAAGGTGTCTATGGGTCAAGACCGGTTCAAACGGCTTTGTGCAGTTACTTTAATAAAAAATAAAGATGCTACTGTTTTTATTGTTTAATAAAGATTACTACACTGAAATTTGGGGGCAATTGGGGGACATTTAAAAAATTAACCAGAAGGTCTGACCTCTGGTTAATTTCCGAGCACTAATTGCTACCGTGAGCTCAGGGTAGCAATAACCAGCCACTTGTAATGACTGGTTATTTATCGCACACCCGTAAATGGGCGAATTTGCCCATTTACAGGCGCATGATTAATTACAGCTCCACTTGTAATACTAGCCCTTAGTGTGGTCTTTCCCTTCTTTGGGTATAGTGAGGATGGTTGATTCAAGAAATTCGGGATTAAAAGTACCCTAATTTAATGTAACATTGAAAAATCTTTAAAGGATAGGGGACAGCTCTTTAGAGAATGTTTTGTAAAAGAGGTCTATAAAGCCACCGGAGCCAAGAACTTTGAGTAGTTTGAGAGAGAAGAAAGCCAAGTCCACCTCCTCCTTAGTAAAGAGGTTTGATAAATCTGAGATTGCCTCCTCATCAAGGGTCGGTTAACTTAAAGAGGCTAAGAACTATTTAATCATTGTAGTAGTTTCTGTAACATATCTCATAGTATGATCCAAAATATAGATTGCTTCGTAAAATTGCAAAAGTGCCCTGCCAATATTTCTTGGAAAGAAGACCTGGCCATTAGAAGTTTGAATAGAAGACATATATCTTTGTTGAGTACAAAAGTGTAGCATAGTAGCCCTATTTCCTTTAAAGTAATAAAGTTGGCAAATATATTGTAGATGTTCTTGAACCCTTCTCTCCTGTCTAGAGGTAATCTCTTCTCTTATATGGCCTATATGTTCTGCTATAATGTGCCTTGGATCTCTGTTATTAAATTCCTCAAGGCTTTGGAGATCTGAGTATAATTGGACCCATGTTTTGAAATATTTTTTTCTGTGCCTGGAAGGCTTTTTTTGTCAAAATATCCTCTAAGAAAGGCTTTTGCTGCTGCTTATAAGGTTGTATCACTTGTTTCTCCAGTATCGTTTAGCGAGAAGAATTCAAGAAGAATAGTTGAAGAATTTTCAATGATCGATAAGCCAGTGATCAGTGAGGCTGGTAACTTTTCATGTTGGGGTACCCCAAAAAAGGAGAAACTCAATGGTGATTGTATTGTGGTTGGACCAAGGGCCATATCGTATTTCTGGGGTGAGACAATTTATCCAAAAGCCAAGTATCACAAATTAAGTTGTCAAGTCTAGAATAGGATAAGTGGGGTTTAGAGAAGAAAGTATAATCTCTCTCTGTGGGAGGCAAACACCTCTATGAGTCATATAAATTGTATTGGTACAATAGGTTACAGAAGGTCTGAGCCTGGAAAGCAGAGCCCGTGGCCTCTATTTAAGAAGCTCCGTAAGGAGCTTGATGGCACCTGTTAGAAACAGCAGTTATGAAGCAGCGGTCACAAAGACCGCTGCTCCATAACCTGTCCGCCTGCTTTGAGCAGGCAGACAGACATCGCCAGAAATCAACCCGATTGAGTATGATCGGGTTGATTGACACTCCCCTGCTGGTGGCCCATTGGCTATGAGTCTGCAGGGGGCGGCGTTGCACCAGCAGCTCTTGTGAGCTGCTGGTGCAATGCTGAATACGGCAAGCGTATTGCTCGCCGTATTCAGCGAGGTCCGACAGACCTTGATAACTTGGGGCCCTTGTCTGGATTTCTATGTTCTGAGATTTTTTTTTATATTTATTACAGGGTCCCATACTAAATTAAATCCTCCTCCTATCAGTATATATGGCCTCTCTTTAATTAAGTCTATTAAGGGGAGTAGCTTCTACAAGAAAGATATCTGATTTGTATTTGGAGAATATAGGGAAACCAGAGTAAAATGGATACCGTCTAATTAACAAAGCACAATAAGGAATCTGCCCTCTGGGTCCCTCTCTACATATTGTATGTCACATGTTACTGATCCATGTATAAGAATCACTCCTCTTTTTTTTTTTTTTAGAAGAGTGACAGGCAGTTTTGCATATTGGAAAAGTTTTAGAGTTGTGGAAAAAGATAGTTCGGGGGCCAGTAACAGGTAGCAAGCAAGAAAAAGTACCTGGGGCAGTCCTTAGGAAATATCAGTGAACTAGCCAAGGTCAGATGCCAGGAATCAGTCCTGAAACAAAGTGCCAAGGAAAAATCCAGAAGAGTAGGCTCAAAACGAAGCAGTAGTCAGTCACCAGGAACTTCAAAAAAATCTGAATACAAACAGGAAATTAGAACAGAGGATCTGACAGAAAAAAAACCACTCAATGCCAAGGCCCAGAACTGAGAGAAAACCTACCTAATATAGTAGGCTGCTAATTAAATTATTTCCTACACCTGATAGGCAGGTAGAGCAAGAGAGCCAAAGTTGTAAGTAACAGTGCTCCTAAATCCTCAGCCTGTGAGCAAGCCCTCTGGTGGTGAAGAGGTAAGTGAGCAGGCTGGAAAACAATTGTAGCAGACATAAAACCAGGTCATGGGTTCAAGTCCATGCTAGATCATGACAACAATATCCCAAAGAAAATAATAAATATTATAATAAAGAAGAATAGGACGACTCTTAAGGCTAAAAAGAAAATATGGGAGTTAGCTAGTTGTACAGCCTATCAATATTGATAAGTAATCTAATTTCACTTATAGCTGTATGCAAGTCTAACCTAATGGCAGAAATCAAATTCTTATGGTGCATATGAAAGAGTGTAGCTGATATACTCTGTAGCAAATGTACAATGTTCAATTGGTAGGTTTAAAGTATTGTAATAGGAGAGAGGAAAAAAATATATTTAATAAATATATAACGCATCTTAAGATAACTCATGGGGGTTAGAGCGCAAGAATAATTAGTATACTCCTGCCCTGTTTAAGTGCACAAATCCGACAGGAGAACACTAATTCTTCATGTGCGCTAACCCAACATGAGTTATCTAAAGGGGCGTTACGTATTTATTAATAAAATATTAAAAAATATTAACAATTAATGTAAATGATTATCACAGATGTACTGAAAGATTCTAAATATTCCATAGAGAATATATATAAATATTGAATAAAATATTAATAATAATTATTTATAACTATAGTTACTGTAAAAAATACAGTATATATATATATATATATATATATATATATATAGTTCCTTCCTTTATCAAATTCCTTCCTTCCTTTATCAAGTCTGAAGCAATTGCTTCAGACTTGATAAAGGAAGGAACTCTTCCGAAAGTTTGTCAACTTATAAATGTATAGTTAGTCCAATAAAAAAGTATCATTGCTCAATGCAATACTCTTGTTATTTTGATATCTAAATCTCTGGACTAACACGGCTTCTCCAATCAATATATATATATATATATATATATATATATATATATATATATATATATATATATATATATATATATATATATACTGTATTTTTTACAGTAACTATAGTTCTAAATAATTATTAATATTTTATTCGATATTTAATATTTCAATAACGTGCTTTAAGATTACTAATTCTTCATGCTAACTAACCCAACACCGCGTTAAACCTAAAGCTCAAAAATCTGAAGCGATTTCTGCATATTTTACATTCCAATATTCTTCACATAGATTTTTTTTATTATTAAATGTATATTTCAATATATATCTGATAATGTTAATGAAAAATATATATATCTACCTATATATAGGTATATATATATATATATATATATGTATATGTATATATATATATATATATATATATATATATATATATATGAAATAAATAAACGGTTAGCTCTGCCTAGCATAGAGTAATAAATCACATATACATAAAAAACAAACAATCAATATATCAGTGGTGAAACAAAATAATAATATTGTGCAAACAATCACAATAATGTCCATAAACACATAGGTAAAGGAGCAAAAGAAAACATATATTTTGAAATGCGATACGATCCAGATAATCCCAATATCTTCAGATTAGGTCCCCCCAAAGATGTACACTTACTTGAGGAAACCTCAATTCATATGAGGTAAGTAATGACGTAATCACCATCAAATCAAAATCAAACATTAAAGGGGGTCTTAAATCACATAGTCTATCTGAACACTATAGGAATGTTCATATCTGAACACTATAGGAATGTTCATAACCAGTGTCTTAGGGGCACTTTCTTGGAACATGTGAAATTATCTGAGAGAGGGGGAGACAGAGAACGTCTCCTTAGACAAAGAGAGATATACTGGATTCACCTTTTTAACAGTATGGTGCCATACAGTCTCAATAAAGACATTGATATTGCTGCATTCTTATAACTGTCCCTCTGTTCTGTTTATATTTCTACTTTTATATAATCAAAAAATAAATTATGGTATATTAGTTTTAACTTTCTCATGTATTGGATTTTAGCTTATTATATAGGTTATTTCGAAATCTTATTGCTAAACTAGTATTTTATCAAGTTAAATCATAGATTTTAGGGGTGTTTATCTTTATCAAATGCATATTAGTTTTGGAATGGGTTTTAGTGTGTTTTTATGCAATATATTAAGTTTAGAAAAATGTATGTTTTATCAGGTATATTGCTCTTTTTAATTCATTCTGAAGCTGTACATCCAGTGTTTTTATGTAATATACTAAGAAAAAGAAAATTTATGCTTTATACGATATGCCATTTATTCAATCTATATTGATGCTGTACTTTCTATTTACTTTATATGCTATTTGATGTCAAGACATCTTGTTTATTTTGATATATGACATATCCTATTTGTATTGATATCAAACGTAGTGATATTGTGTTTCATGAAGTTTTACTTGTTCAAAATGTTCATAATGAAAGGCATTTCCGCCCCTCTATGACATAATTACGTAGGACTCGCAAATCCCTTGTTAGCCTATACGATGAATGTCTTGGGGTCGATCCGATAAACGGCGTAGTTTGCGGCGCAAGCGAGGGAACCCGCGTCGCCCGCAGTTTCAGCTCGCAACTCGAGCTATCCCATATACGGTGCCGTCAGATGCTAACATGCCGTAAGTTGGATAAACCAGCGATGTCCAGAAATCTGCACAAGTACAAATTTCTGGCGTCGCCAGTGACTTGCGCCACGTTAGAAACTGCTGACGCCTACAAAACCTGACTAAAGTCTAAATCACCCGCACTGTCTAACACGCCTCCCTAACATAGCCCGACATGTCTAACCCTCTATCCGCTATCTCCCCTCACTATCCTAACAATAAAATATGTATTAACCCCTAAACCGCCGCTCCCGGAGCCCGCCGCTACCTAATAAAGTTATTAACCCCTAAACCGCCGCCAGCTATATTAAATCTATAACCCCCTAAAGTGAGCCCCTAACAGCGCCGCCATCTACCTTACCTACCCCCTAAAGTGAGCCCCTACCCCGCCGCTATCTATTTTAAAATTATTAACCCCTAATCTAATCCCCCTACCCCGCCGCCATCTATATTAAATTATTTAACCCCTAAAATACTAAACTATCCCTACCACTAAACCTAAGTCTAACCCTACAAATAGCCCTGAAAAGGGCTTTTTGCGTGGCATTGCCCCAAAGTAACAGCTCTTTTGCCAGCCCTTAAAAGGGCTTTTTGCAGGGCATGCCCCAAAGAATTCAGCTCTTTTGCCAGCCCTTAAAAGGGCTTTTGGCGGGGCATTGTCACAAAGTAAATTGCTCTTTTGCCTACAATCTACATCCCCCTACACCGCGGCCACCTAAAATAAATGTATTAACCCCTAATCTAATCCCCCTACACCGCCGCCAGCTATATTAACTATATTAACCCTAATTATATTAGGGTTAATATAGTTAATATAGTTATTATATTATATATATTAACTATATTAACCCTAATTATATTAAGGTTAATATAGTTAATATCGTTATTATATTATATATATATATATATATATATAAAGTATAATAACCCTATCTAACTCTAACATCCCTAACTAAACTCTTATTAAAATAAATCTAATATTAATATTATTAATTAAAATATTCCTATTTAAATCTAAATACTTACCTATAAAATAAACCCTAAGGCCTAGATTTTGAGTTTGGCGGTAGCCGTCAAAACCAGCGTTAGAGGCTCCTAACGCTGGTTTTGGGCTACCGCTGGTATTTAGAGTCAGTCAGGAAAGGGTCTAACGCTAACTTTCCAGCAGCGACTTTTCCATACCGCAGATCCACTTACGTCAATTGCGTATCCTATCTTTTCAATGGGATCTTCCTAACGCTGGTATTTAGAGTCGTGGCTGAAGTGAGCGTTAGAACTCTAACGTCAAAACTCCAGCCGCAGAAAAAAGTCAGTAGTTAAGAGCTTTCTGGGCTAACGCCGGTTCATAAAGCTCTTAACTACTGTGCTCTAAAGTACACTAACACCCATAAACTACCTATGTACCCCTAAACCGAGGTCCCCCCACATCGCCGCCACTCTATTAAAATTTTTTAACCCCTAATCTGCCGACCGCACACCGCTGCCACCTACATTATCCCTATGAATCCCTAATCTGCTGCCCCTAACACCGCCGACCCCTATACTATATTTATTAACCCCTAATCTGCCGCCCTCAACGTCGCCTCCACCTGCCTACACTTATTAACCCCTAATCTGCCGAGCGGACCTCACCGCTACTATAATAAAGTTATTAACCCCTAATCCACCTCACTCCCGCCTCAATAACCCTATAATAAATAGTATTAACCCCTAATCTGCCCTCCCTAACATCGCCGACACCTAACTTCAATTATTAACCCCTAATCTGCTGACCGAATCTCGCCGCTACTGTAATAAATGGATTAACCCCTAAAGCTAAGTCTAACCCTAACACTAACACCCCCTAAGTTAAATATAATTTAAATCTAACGAAATAAATTAACTCTTATTAAATTAATTAATCCAATTTAAAGCTAAATACTTACCTGTAAAATAAACCCTAATATAGCTACAATATAAATTATAATTATATTATATTATAGCTATTTTAGGATTTATATTTATTTTACAGGCAACTTTGTAATTATTTTAACCAGGTACAATAGCTATTAAATACTTAAGAACTATTTAATAGCTAAAATAGTTAAAATAATTACAAAATTACCTGTATAATAAATCCTAACCTAAGTTACAATTAAACCTAACACTACACTATCAATAAATTAATTAAATAAAATACCTACAATTATCTACAATTAAACCTAACACTACACTATCAATAAATATATTAAATAAAATTCCTACAAATAAATACAATTAAATAAACTAACTAAAGTATAAAAAATAAAAAAGAACTAATTTACAAAAAATAAAAAAATATTTACAAACATTAGAAAAAAATTACAGCAATTTTAAACTAATTACACCTACTCTAAGCCCCCTAATAAAATAACAAAGACCCCCAAAATAAAAAAATGCCCTACCCTATTCTAAATTACAAAAGCTCTTTTACCTTACCAGCCCTTAAAAGGGCCCTTTGCGGGGCATGCCCCAAAGAATTCAGCTCTTTTGCCTGTAAAAAAAAACATACAATACCCCCCCAACATTACAACCCACCACCCACATACCCCTAATCTAACCCAAACCCCCCTTAAATAAACCTAACACTAAGCCCCTGAAGATCTTCCTACCTTGTCTTCACCATGCCAGGTATCACCGATCGTTCCAGGCTCCAAAATCTTCATCCAAGCCCAAGCGGGGGCTGGCGATCCATAATCCGGCGGCTGAAGAGGTCCAGAAGCGGCTCCAAAGTCTTCATCCTATCCGGGAAGAAGAGGCGATCCGGACCGGCAACCATCTTGATCCAAGCGGCATTTTCTATCTTCATCCGATGAGGACCGGCTCCATCTTGAAGACCTCCACCGCGGACCCATCTTCTTCTTCCGACGACTTCCCGACAAATGATGGTTCCTTTAAGGGATGTCATCCAAGATGGCGTCCCTCGAATTCCGATTGGCTGATAGGATTCTATCAGCCAATCGTAATTAAGGTAGGAAAATTCTGATTGGCTGATGGAATCAGCCAATCAGAATCAAGTTCAATCCGATTGGCTGATCCGATCAGCCAATCAGATTGAGCTCGCATTCTATTGGCTGATCGGAACAGCCAATAGAATGCGAGCTCAATCTGATTAGCTAACGCACCCCTTTGGCCGCCAAACTCTAAATCTAGGCATAAGATAGCTACAATATAATTTATAATTACATTGTAGCTATATTAGGGTTTATATTTATTTTACAGGTAAATTGTTAATTATTTTAACTAGGCATAAGAGCTATTAAATAGTTATGAACTATTTAATAGCTACCTAGTTAAAATAATTACCCAATTACCTGTAAAATAAATCCTAACCTAAGTTACAAATACACCTACACTATCAATAAATTAAATAAACTACAAATATCAATCTAAAAATACAATTAAATAAACTAAACTAAATTACAAAAAAAAACCCACTAAATTACAAAAAATAAAAAAAAGATTACAATATTTTTAAGCTAATTACACCTATTCTAAGCCCCCCAAAATAAAAAAATTTCCCTACCCTATTCTAAATTAAAAAAAGTTCAAAGTTCTTTTACCTTACGAGCCCTTAAAAGGGCCTTTTGTGGGGGCATGCCCCAAAGAAAACTGCTCTTTTGCCTAAAAAAAAAAACACAATACCACCCCCCTTAAATAAACCTAACACTACCCCCCTGAAGATCTCCCTACCTTGTCTTCACCCAACCGGGCCGAACTCCTCATCCGATCCGGGTGATGTCTATCCAAGCGGCAAAGAAGAGGTCTTCATCCCAGCGATGTCTTTATCCAAGTCTTCTTCCATCGGGCAGCATCTTCCATCAAGCGGCATCTTGAATCTTCTCTCCACCATCCCGGCCTATGACTGAACGACGAATGAGGTACCTTTAAATGACGTCATCCAATATGGCGTCCGTCGAATTCCGATTGGCTGATAGGATTCTATCAGCCAATCGGAATTAAGGTAGAAAAATCTGATTGGCTGATTGAATCAGCCAATCAGATTCAAGTTCAATCTGATTGGCTGAACCAATCAGTCAATCAGATTGAGCTTGCGTTTTATTGGCTGTTCCGGTTGGGTGAAGACAAGGTAGGGAGATCTTCAGGGGGGTAGTGTTAGGTTTATTTAAGGGGGGTTTGGGTTAGATTAGGGGTATGTGGGTGGTGGGTTGTAATGTTGGGGGTGGTATTGTGGGGTTTTTTTCAGGCAAAAGAGCAGTTTTATTTGGGGAATGCCCCCACAAAAGGCCCTTTTAAGGGCTGGTAAGGTAAAAGAGCTTTGAACTTTTTTTAATTTAGAATAGGGTAGGGAATTTTTTTTTGTTTTGGGGGGCTTTATTATTTTATTAGGGGGCTTAGAATAGGTGTAATTAGCTTAAAAATCTTTTTTTTATTTTTTGTAATTTAGTGTTTGTTTTTTTTTGTAATTTAGTTTAGTTTATTTAATTGTATTTTTAGATAGATATTTGTAGTTTATTTAATTTATTGATAGTGTAGGTGTATTTGTAACTTAGGTTAGGATTTATTTTACAGGTAATTGGGTAATTATTTTAACTAGGTAGTTATTAAATAGTTCATAACTATTTAATAGCTATTATACCTAGTTAAAATAATTAACAATTTACCTGTAAAATAAATATAAGCCCTAACATAGCTACAATGTAATTATTAATTATATTGTAGCTATCTTAGGGTTTATTTTATAGGTAAGTATTTAGATTTAAATAGGAATATTTTAATTAATAATATTAATATTAGATTTATTTTAATAAGAGTTTAGTTAGGGATGTTAGAGTTAGATAGGGTTATTATACTTTATATATATATATATATATATATATATATATATATATATATATATATATATATATATATATATATATATATATATATAATATAATAACGATATTAACTATATTAACCCTAATATAATTAGGGTTAATATAGTTAATATATATAATATAATAACTATATTAACTATATTAACCCTAATATAATTAAGGTTAATATAGTTAATATAGCTGGCGGCGGTATAGGGGGATTAGATTAGGGGTTAATACATTTATTATAGGTGGCTGCGGTGTAGGGGGATGTAGATTGTAGGCAAAAGAGCAGTTTACTTTGTGACAAAGCCCTGCCAAAAGCCCTTTTAAGGGCTGGCAAAAGAGCTGAATTCTTTGGGGCATGCCCCGCAAAAAGCCCTTTTAAGGGCTGGCAAAAGAGCTGTTACTTTGGGGCAATGCCACGCAAAAAGCCCTTTTCAGGGCTATTTGTAGGGTTAGACTTAGGTCTAGTGGTAGGGATAGTTTAGTATTTTAGGGGTTAAATAATTTAATATAGCTGGTGGCGGTATAGGGGGATTAGATTATGGAGTTAATAATTTTTATATAGGTGGCGGCGGTGTAAGGGGTCAGATTAGGGGACAGATAAGGTAGATGGCGGCGGTGTAAGGGGTTCACATTAGGGGATAGATCAGTTAGATGGTGGCGGTTTTAGGGGTTCACATTAGGGGATAGATCAGTTAGATGGTGGCGGTTTTAGGGGTCCACAGTAGGGGATAGATCAGTTAGATGGTGGCGGTTTTAGGGGCTCACAGTAGGGGGTTAGTTTATGTAGATGGCAGCGGTTTAGGGGTTAAATACTATATTAGGGATTGCGGCGGGGGATCGCGGTTGACAGGGAGATAGACATTGCGCATGCGTTAGGTGTTAGGTTTTATTTAGCAGATCGCGGTTGACAGGGAGATAGACATTGCGCATGCGTTAGGTGTTAGGTTTATTTAGCAGCCAGTTTAGGGAGTTACGGGGCTCCAATAGTCAGCGTAAGGCTTCTTACGGCTGCTTTTTGTGGCGAGGTGAAAATTGAGTAAGATTTCTCCATTTTCGCCACGTAAGTCCTTACGCTGTATATTGGATACCAAACTGCGCGGGTTTGGTATACCTGCCTATGGCCCAAAAAACTACGGGCGACGGCAGAAATATACGCGCGTAACTTCTAGGTTACGCCGTATATGTGATACCATACTCGCGCAAATATTGGCATTGCCGACTTTTGCGGGCGACGATTTTTATCGGATTGACCCCCTTGAGTTTATCTAAGCATCAGTCTGCACGCTTTTATATTTACAATACAATGTAAAAGGTTGTTTTACAATATGAATTGTTTTTAATGATGGCATATACGTTTTTACTTGGACATCAAGCTGTATTTATGTTTAATTTATATCTGTCAATTTTAATGATTTTAAAGGGACATGAAACCCAAATTTTTTTTTTCATGATTTAGAAAGAGCATGCAATTTTAAACAGCTTTCTAATTTACTTATATTATCTAATTTGCTTCATTCTCTTGATATTCTCTTGATATTCTTTGCTGAAAAGCATATCTGCTGATTGGTAGATGCACATAGATGCCTTGTGTGATTGGCTGACACATACGCATTGTTATTTCTTCAACAAAGGATATCTTAAGAATGAAGCAAATTAGATAATAGATGTCAATTGGAATGTTATTTAAAATTGTATTCTCTTTCTGAATCATGAAATCATTTTTTAGGGTTTAGTGTCCCTTTAAGTCCGCCCTCTGACGTAATCACACAATGTGTAAATAAAAGGCACGCTAGTTTCACAGTAGATCCGTACCTCTGATGAAGAAGGCAGACGAAAGTCACTCAGGCCTTTGAAATGCATTAGGATCATATAGACTGCTTTGAACTGATCAAATCACTGCTGGTTTCACTTGCTGCCACGATTTGCTATTTATGCTGTTCATTTACCACATTAATTGAAGTTTTCTTTATGAGTAGGTTCTCATTGTTATTGCTTTATGCCATGTAATAAAAGGTTAATACACTATCAGTATCCCCTTTTCTTTACCCTTTATGAGCCTTTGTGAAGTTTCACCACTCTCCAAGGAAAGGGAGTTTGAGAGTTTCTATCTTTTGGGACTCCAAGAGTAAAGAAGGACCTGCATCCAAAAAGAGTGGCTTTTCAAGACAGTTGGATTTGATGGTGATTACGTCATTACTTACCTCATATGGATTGAGGTTTCCTCAAGTAAGTGTACATCTTTGGGGGGACCTTATCTGGATCGTATCGCATTTCAAAATATATTTTTTCTTTTGCTCCTTTACCTATGTGTTTATGGACTTTATTGTGATTGTTTGCACAATATTATTATTTTGTTTCACCACTGATATATTGATTGTTTGTTTTTTATGTATATGTGATTTATTGCTCTATGCTAGGCAGCGCTAACCGTTTATTTATTTCTTATTTTTACTAAGAAGGGGGGAATAGGGAATCTCCCTTCGTGTTTGGTGTAACAGCAGCTATCTGCATATATAGAAATAATTCTCTATTTTGTTATTATTTAGGGTATATACTGTATTACCCTTATCTGGAGCGCTAAGAGACCCTGAGCTTCCTGGGGTTTATTTCCCAGGATTCTACTTATTTTATATATATATATATATATATATATATATATATATATATATATATATATATATATATATATATATATATATATATATATATATATAAATAAATACCTGTTACACTATGCAAGCGTAACTCTAGGGGGCGCTAGAAGAAATATATAAAACAATCTGTAGGATAATACTGAAGTATAGTAAAAACAATAAAAACTTAAAAATAATATAAAATGATCAGATAATAATGTATAGAGACAAAATAATAATGACAATTACAGAAAAAATGAGACATGGACTCTCATCAAATGTGATGAGATCAATATAAACAGAAAATGCAGCTTAAAACAATATATAACAAATAAATAGTATTAAGTCTCTAATAAGTTCTTATCTGTATATGAAATTGATACTCAGGCAGTCCCAAGATTAGGAGGGTACTTCAGAGGTTTATTAGTCCTCCTGGGTAGCACATATATAAGATTCTCCCTTAGATCCAGAAGTCAGCTCCTTGTCACAAAACCAGTCTGGGTAAATACTCTCTCTGTGCAAAGAAAATCACAAAGACAAGGGCGCCTCCTCGTGTGATATAGTTTGGACAAATGTAAAAATAGGCGAATACAGATTTTATACTCACAAGTAAAGCAGCACTCTGTTGTGCTTATAGAGGCAGACTGGGAGTTCACAGTGTCCCAGTTCACTGACCAAGGCAGTGCAACAAATCACTCCAGGGTAGATTTCAATCAAGCTCAGGCTCTCAGCAAAGAGTTAAAATACCATAGTTTAATGGTGCAGTAAAATACGATATAAAATGTCACAAATGTGACTGTAACAATGGATAAACAAGCAACTAGTTTCTCAGATCTCTGTCTGTTTCCTCAGGGAAGCCTGAGGAAACAGACAGAGAGAAGTTAACGCAGTTACTATATCCGAATTTCTGCGCGCGCAAAAAGATTACTTCTGGCGGTGTTAACTATTGAGTGAAAGCAATAAATATTACACCACTTGTAATCTGGCCCTAAATAAGGTAAATAGTAAGTGGAGTTTGGTTATTGAAAAATAATTGCAGTTAAAAAAGATGGCCTAGATTACGAGTTTTGCGTTAACAGGGGATGCGGTGCTAATGAGCAGTTTATGCTCACCGCTCACTTACAGACAGCGCTGGTATTATGGGTTTTTACAAACCCGACATTAACCGCAAAAAAGTGAGCGTAGAGCAAAATTTAGCTCCACATCTCACCTCAATACCAGCACTGCTTACGTTAGCGGTGAGCTGGTAAAAAGTGCTTGTGCACGATTTCCCCATAGGGATCAATGGGGAGAGCCGGCTGAAAAAAAATCTAACACCAGCAAAAAAGCAGCGTAAAGCTCCTAACGCAGCCCCTTTTCCTATGGGGAAATAAAAGTTATGTCTACACCTAACACCCTAATATGAACCCCGAGTCTAAACACCCCTAATCTTACACTTATTAACCCCTAATCTGCCGCCCCGATGTTGCCGACACCTACATCATATTATTAACCCCTAATCTGCCGCTCCGGACACCGCTGCCACCTACATTATACTTATGAATCCCTAATCTGCTTCCCCCAATGTCGCCGCAACCTACCTACACTTTTTAACCCCTAATCTGCCGCCACCAACGTCGCCACCACTATAATAAACATATTAACCCCTAAGCCTAAATCTAACCCTAACCCCCCCTAACTTAAATATAATTTAAATAAAACTGAATAAAATTACTACACATAACTAAATAATTCCTATTTAAAACTAAATACCTATAAAATAAACCCTAAGATAGTTACAATATAACTAATAGCTACATTGTAGCTAGCTTAGGGTTTATTTTTATTTTACAGGCAACTTTGTATTTATTTTAACTAGGTACAATAGTCATTAAATAGTTATTAACTATTTAATAACTACCTAGTTAAAATAAAGACAAATTTACCTGTAAAATAAAACCTAACCTAAGTTACAATTACACCTAACACTACACTACAATTAAATTAATTACCTAAATTAAATACAATTAATTACAATTAAATAAATTACAGAAAATAATAAACAAATTACAAGATTTTTAAACTAATTACACCTAATCTAATCATCCTAACAAAATAAAAAAGCCCCCCCATAATAAAAAAGCCCTACCCTACACTAAATTACAAATAGCCCTTGAAAGGGCCTTTTGCGGGGCATTGCCCCAAAGTAATCAGCTCTTTTACCTGAAAAAAAAATTACAATTCCCCCCCCCAACATTAAAACCCACCACTGATTGGAACAGCCAATAGGATTTTTTCTACCTTAATTCCGATTGGCTGATAGAATTCTATCAGCCAATCGGAATTGAAGGGATGCCATCTTGGATGACGTCATTTAAAGGAACCTTCATTCTGTGTTTAGTCGTCGGAAGAAGAGGATGCTCCGCATCAGATGTCTTGAAGATGGACCCGCTCCGCGCCGGATGGATGAAGATAGAAGATGCCGTCTGGATGAAGACTTCTGCCCGTCTGGAGGACCACTTCGCCCAGCTTGGATGAAGACTTCTCCCGGCTTCGTTGAGGACTTCGGCCCGGTTGGGTGAAGACATCTCCCGGTAAGGTGATCTTCAGGGGGTTAGTGTTAGGTTTTTTTAAGGGGGGATTGGGTGAGTTTTAGTAGTAGTTGGTTGTGTGGGTGGTGGGTTTTAATGTTGGGGGGGAATTGTATTTTTTTTTTCAGGTAAAAGAGCTGATTACTTTGGGGCAATGCCCCACAAAAAGCCCATTTAAGGGCTATTTGTAATTTAGTGTAGGGTAGGGATTTTTATTATTTTGGGGGGCTTTTTTATTTTATTAGGGGGATTAGATTAGGTGTAATTAGTTTAAAAATCTTGTAATTTGTTTATTATTTTCTGTAATTTAGTGTTTTTTTTGTGCTTTAGATAATTTTATTTAATTGTAATTAATTGTATTTAATTTAGGTAATTAATTTAATTGTAGTGTAGTGTTAGGAGTAATTGTAACTTAGGTTAGGTTTTATTTTACAGGTAAATGTGTCTTTATTTTAACTAGGTAGTTATTAAATAGTTAATAACTATTTAATAGCTATTGTACCTAGTTAAAATAAATACAAAGTTGCCTGTAAAATAAAAATAAACTGACTGGTACCGCCTCCCCCAGAATCTGCTTCACTATCAGAAAAGGAAACTTGTTTTTTCAGATCTGGCCTTAGATCTAGCTCTATTGCATCTAGAATGCCTATTCTGACTATAACATCTGATAATACTGTTGCCTTCTAATCTGGAAATGTTGGTGTCTGTTCCATATGTAGAGCGTATTGAATTGGTAGTCAGCACTATCTCTAATAAACTTACACCTAGATTACGAGTTTTGCATTAGAGGCTATGCGGTGCTAACGAGCAGTTTTGTCTCACCGTTCACTTACATGCAGCGCTGGTATTACGAGATTTCAGAAACCCATCGTTAAAAGACAAGAAGTGAGCATTGAGCAAAATTTTGCTCATTACCGCACTCCAATACCAGCGCTGCTTAAGTCAGCGGTGAGCTGGTCGTATGTGCTCGTGCAAGATTTCCCCATAGGAGAGCTGACTGAGAAAAAGTCTAACACCTGCAAAAAAGCAGTATAAAACTCAGTAACGCAGCCCCATTGATTCCTATGGGGAAACAAAAGTTATGTCTACACCTAACACCCTAACATGAACTGGAGTCTAAACACCCCTACTTGTACACTTATTAACCCCTAATCTGCCGTCCCCAACATCGCTGACACCTGCATTATATTTATTAACCCCTAATCTGCAGCTCCGGACACCGCCGCCACCTACATTATATTTATAAACCCCTAATCTGCTGCCCCAATATTGCAGACACCTATATCTGCACGCCAATGTTGCCGTCACCTACCTACACTTAACCCCTAATCTGCCGCCCCCAACGTCGCCGCCACTACATTAAAGTTATTAACCCCTAAATCTAAGTCTAACCCTAACACCCCCTAACTTAAATATAATTTAAATAAGTCTAAATAAAATTCCTATCATTAACTAAATTATTCTTTTTTAAAACTAAATACTTAACTATCAAATAAACCCTAAGCTAGCTACAATATAACTAATAGTTACATTGTATCTAGCTTAGGGTTTATTTTTATTTTACAGGCAAGTTTGTATTTATTTTAACTAGGTAGAATAGTTATTAAATAGTTATTAACTATTTAATAACTACCTAGCTAAAATCAATAAAAAAGTACCTGTAAAATAAAACCTAACCTAAGTTACACTAACACCTAAAACTACACTACAATTAAATAAATTAACTAAATTAACAATTAAATAAATTAAATTAAATTAGCTAAAGTACAAAAAAAACACACACTAAATTACAGAAAATAATAAACAAATTACAGATCTTTAAACTAATTACACCTAATCTAATAGCCCTATCAAAATAAAAAAAGCCCCCCCAAAATAAAAAAAAACCCTAGCCTAAACTAAACTACCAATAGCCCTTAAAAGGGCCTTTTGCGGGGCATTGCCTCAAAGTAATCAGCTCTTTTACCTGAAAAAAAAATACAAACAAGCCGCCAACAGTAAAACCCACCACCCACACAACCAACCCCCCAAATAAAATACTAACTAAAAAAACCTAAGCTCCCCATTGCCCTGAAAAGGGCATTTGGAGGGGCATTGCCCTTAAAAGTTATCTCTTTTGCAAGCCCAAAGTCCCTAGCCTAAAAATAAAACCCACCCAATACACCCTTAAAAAACCTAACACTAACCCCCTGAAGATCGACTTACCGGGAGAAGTCTTCATCCAAGCCAGGCCGAAGTCCTCAACGAAGCCGGGAGATGTCTTCATCCAAGCCGGGCAAAGTGGTCCTCCAGACGTTCAGAAGTCTTCATCCAGATGGCATCTTCTATCTTCATCCATCCGGCGTGGAGCGGGTCCATTTTCAAGACATCCAAGATGGAGCATCCTCTTCAATCGACGTCTTCTTACTAAATAACGGTTCCTTTAAGGGACTTCATCCAAGATGGCGTCCCTTAGATTCCAATTCTATTGGCTGATTGGAACAGCCAATAGAATGCAAGCTCAATCCTATTGGCTGATTGGATCAGCCAATAGGATTTTTTCTACCTTAATTCTGATTGTCTGATAGAATTCTATCAGCCAATCGGAATCTAAGGGACGCCATCTTGGATGACGTCACTTAAAGGAACCATCATTTAGTAAGAAGACGTCGATTGGAACATAAACTAAAAGCTCTTAAAGATGGGGGAGGTGCGCTGTGACGACAGCACGTAGCGCAACACAGCGGGAGCCCAAGCAGAAGCACGGACACGCTAGCGGTGGAGAGGAAACCGCATCCAGTGCCGAGTTTGGGGTTTGAAGCGCCCTTGGAAAGTTTCTCTGCCAGGAGTGCTAGGAGGGGAGGCGGCTCGAATTGCGGGCTACACCTGGCCTGACACCTCCACAGCAGGATACGGCAAGGGCAAGGCTGGGATAAGCTACTACCCACAGCGACACAAGAAGGGTCTAGGGGCCCAGGATCTATTGGGCTACCGACTAACCCTGAGGTTTTTTCCGGGTGCAGAAGGTGTGAGGGGGTGCACTTGGGAAGCCACAGAGTTGCCTTCCTAGAGGAGGCCTTCGTCCCCCTGAAAGAAAGAAAGGAGTAAGGAGAGAGGCCCTGAAAAATTGTGGGCAAACAGAGCGGAGTAAATGGAGGAGAAAGGAAGGAACAAGGGAAGGTAGGAACGTATTTTACTGACTGTTGCTGTTTTTGTTCCCTGTTTGTCCCTCATATGTAAGAGGGGTGTTGAACCAGAGAGTATAGGAGCTCAGCTTACTTTTTCCTTGGCTCTTGGTTTACTTTTTTTTTTTTTACCTCCTCCTCTCCCTACCTTCCCTAAAAATTTCTTGCTCAAAAAGTTGAATTTGATAAAGATTGGAGTTGCTTAGAGACTGGTACAAGTTTCTCCTTTATCTCTTTATTATTTTTTCAAAACCCTCCTCTTTTAAAGTGATTTGGTTGTAAACTGCACTCATTGTGAAAAAGACCTATGAGATGACACCCTGCTGAGTGTTGATTACAACTGGGAGCTAGCAGGTCAGAGCCTGAATTAAGTCAGCAGATATATGGAGAAGTATCTCAACCAGGGGAAAATGTCACCAAAAATGAAACAAACGGAAAAAAAGGCAATACGACTGCCAATTCAATTAACTCCCCAAATAAATCACTTAGGGAAGAAAAGATCCCTGACACTTCTTATGCAGGGGAAATTGC
Source organism: Bombina bombina (assembly GCF_027579735.1). Taxonomy (NCBI): domain Eukaryota; kingdom Metazoa; phylum Chordata; class Amphibia; order Anura; family Bombinatoridae; genus Bombina; species Bombina bombina. The sequence continues at coordinate 589,445,960 of NC_069504.1, forward strand.
AACACTGGTCTCGGCCCTGATAGGGCCCAAATTGGAAGAGATTCATACCAGATTAAATACAATACTGGAGGAGTTAAAAAATCAGGCAGAGAGAATAAAAGAGATGGAACAACGGATTTCAAATTGCGAAGATACTCAGATTAAAGCACAACTTCAGATGGAGGCCTTAATGAAACAAAATCTATCACTATCTAACAAAATTGATGAGATGGAGAACAGAGCCAGACGGAACAATCTACGCCTGATTGGCATCCCCGAATCAATAAAAACCCAGGACTTAAAAAAGTTTGTGGAATGGACTATTCCTGAGCTATTGGGCTTAAATCCAGAGCAGAACATATTCATAATTGAAAGAGTGCATAGATTGGGAAGAGAAAGAGACCAATCAACGACAACTGATAGGAGACCAAGACCAGTCATGGCGAAATTCTTGAACTTCCAAGGAAAAAGCGAGATCTTAGATATAGGAAACAACAGAACCTACACCATCAAGGAGCAAAGATCCTGCTCTTCCAGGACTTTTACTCTGAAGTCTCGCTGAAAAGGAAACAATTTTCGCCTATCTGCTCTCGCCTAGTGGCAGAAAAAAGGTTTTTCTCCCTGCTGTATCCAGCCAGACTCAGGATAAAATCAGGCCTGGATTTTTTCTTTTTTGACTCCCCAGAAGCAGCCCTTTCATTCTTGGATAATGAATCGAAGAAGGGGATGGCTTAATGAGAGTCTTCTTTACATTATATGGTTTTTTTAATTGTTGTTGTGTGTCTAAAGATGCCATTTAACAAAGATTTTTTTTTTTTTTTTATATCTACCTATATTTATTTATTTTTATTTTTTTTTTATTTTTTTTCTTCTTCTTCTTCCCCGGACAGAAAATATATATATATATTTTTTTTTTTCCTCTGGATCTCTTTATGTTTGCTCAAGAGATCAAAATGTTTCTTCTTTTTTTTTTTTTGCCCTCTTTTTCTATATACACTCACAAAGAATGTATAACTATGTATCAAGTAATATATGATGCTGAACACAGATGGTTTATAAATTTCTGGTTTGATGTTTGTGAAATGTTGTTTATTACTGTAACATTAGGACGCATGAGAAACATGTCTACTTCTCTAAGTAGAAAAGGATTGTGTATATGCCTAAAAAGTTTTATCAGTATCTATATAGATAGAAAGACATTATAGTTATGGGTAAAATAAGGTATGATTCTGTTCACAAGGTGTTAAAAACACAATTTATTTATTTACTTACATCTTTTTTTTTTTTTTCTTTTTCTCTTCTTCCCTCTTCTCCCCTCTTTTTCTTCTTCTTCCTCTCCTTTCCCTCCCCCCTCCCATATCCTTCTCCCCGAGGATTCCCTCTTATAAGTTAGATGGTTAAAATACTGACTTGGAACATAGGGGGGATACACTCCCCTATAAAGAGGAAAGCAATCTTGAACCTACTAGGGAAAAAAGATTTCGATATAGTATGTCTACAGGAAACTCACCTATCAGATAAAGAGCATAGAAAGATCAAAGCTCGCTGGTTGGGAGAATCTTTCTTTTCATCATATACGAAAGCGTCTAGAGGAGTGATGGTTCTTTTCCACACAAGGTTGGAATATAAAATTCTTAATATCTCTCAAGATAGTGAGGGAAGATATTTGATCATTAGATTTTCTACTGAGGGGGAAGAATACCTGTTGGTTAATATTTATGATCCTAATGTCTCTAATGAGAAATTTTGGAATTTATTAGTGAAGAAGATGTTCAGATTCCCTAAAGCTAAGATTATACTGGTAGGGGACTTTAATGTCACACCAAACTCATACTTGGATAGAAGGAAAGTGGGGGCTCGAAGTGGGGAGATTAAATTCAAATCTGCTTAATTGAACTACGAGAAGAAAATATTTAAACTACTCCATAACTCACTAAAATTAGTTGATATATGCAGACTATTGAATCCAAATAGTCTTGAATACACGTGTTGTTCTAAAACTCACAATACGTTATCAAGGTTAGATCTTTTTTTGATCTCAGATGCATTAATCTCTAAAGTTGAGAAATGTAGCATTGGAGATTTTAGTCTATCAGACCATGCTCCGGTTACTTTATCTATCGCGGGAAAAAAGAAGTTCTCATTCAATTCTTTCTTCTTTCCAGCTTATCTGCGAGATTCCACCAGCTTTAAAGACTTTTTAATTAAAGCCTGGGAAGACTATAGCTCGTTTAACAGCCACTGCAGAGGGGATGTCCAGCTTTTCTGGGAAGCTGCTAAAGCCTATCTAAAAGCGGAAATCTCTAACTATGTGGCAAAGGTAAAGAAAGAGAACATGAGGAAAGATTTAGACCTCTCAGATAAAGTGAGGGAGGCATATATCTTGTTTAGGGAAAGACCCTGTAAATTGAATACAGATAAATACTTCCAGGCAAAGAAAGAAAGAGAGACGTTCCTTCTGGGAGAGGCACAGATACTCTCATATAAGAGTAGTGCTAGATTTGCTAAATATGGAAATAAAGTTGGCAAATATATGGCCTCTCTGTTTAAAAGACAGTCTAGGAGGAAATCAATAGCAGCAATTAGAGAGAAGGATCAAGTATATACAGATCAAGGCCGAATACTGCAATTATTTCAGAGGTTTTACACTAACTTATATACTTCACAATGTCCTGACCCAGAGGACATTAAAACATTTTTGGAAGATATCAATTTCCTAAAAATTACAGAAGAGGATAGTGAGGGTCTGAATCGACCAATAACAGAGAGGGAAATACAAAAAACCATCAATTCAATGGCTAGAGGAAAAGCTCCTGGCCCAGACTGTTTACCGGTCGAATTTTACCAAATCCTTCCGAACAGAGATAGGCCCGGTACTGACCGATCTATATAATACATATTATGGAACAGATAAACAAATTTCTGAGAACTTTAAGAGGGCCAATATAATCTTAATTCCAAAGATCAATAAAGATCCTTCGGATATGACTTCATATAGGCCCATTTCACTTCTCGGCCTTGATTACAAGATACTGATGAAACTTCTGGCGGAAAGACTGAAATCTTTGTTACCAGCGATAGTGCATCAGGACCAGGCAGGCTTCGTTATGGGGAGAGCGTCTGAATTTAATGTAAGGAAAATTCTTCAGGTTATCAACCGGTTTGGGGGAGACTGTACTGCCCTGCCGGAGGCCTTCCTGCTATCCTTGGATGCAGAGAAGGCCTTCGACAGGGTGGAATGGTTCTTCTTGATCCAGGTCCTAGAAAGATTTGGATTTAGGGGCCTCTTTAGGGATTTTATTGTTAAAGTATATTCAGATATTAAGGCCTCTTTGTTGATTAACAACTCTATGTCTAACTCATTTATGCTAACTAGAGGCACCCGTCAGGGATGCCCGATGTCTCCGTTATTGTTTGATCTTATAATAGAACCTCTGGCTATCAAATTAAGGAATATGTTGATCGGAATAAATATAGGCCAGGTAAAATTTAAAACTGCTCTATTCGCAGATGACCTTCTGCTATTTGTTGCTGAGCCAAGAAAACAGATTAGTGCTATTATTAATCTGCTTGAACAATATGGTAGAGCCTCAGGGTATAAAACAAACCTTTTGAAGTCCAAAATCTTGTGGCTGAAGCACGATTCAGGGGAAGCACAACCCTTTCAGTTTATAGAAACGAACTCGTTGGAATATCTGGGGTTGAAGATCTCTGCTAATACAGCAGATTGGTATAAAGATAATTTTGTATCAATACTGAGGGATAGCAGAGAAAAATTAAAATCATGGGCCTCACTCCCGGTTTCACTTACAGGTAAGATAGCTCTCTATAAGACGTTTATTGTCCCTAAGATTCTGTATACTTTGAGGATGTTTCCTCTCTTAATTAATAAGACTGATTTACGTCTCTTTAATCAAGCTCTGAGAGCATTTCTTTGGAGCGGGAGAAAGCCAAGATTGAAACTAGCCAAGTTATATCAACCCTATTTTAAAGGCGGGCTCGCTTTACCCGATCTAGAGAGATATAATCAGGCTGCCATCTTAAGATTCCCTATAGATTGGCTAACAAGATCCTTTGTATACTCGGATGAGATTCTCGAGAATCAAGTTTGTACCCCGCTCTCCTTAAATTATATCCTATTTGCTTCAAATAAAGAACTAGGAAAGAGATTAATGGAACACCCTTTGTATAGAGATATAATAATAGTCTGGAGAAGGTTAACTAAATCGATTGGAATGAGGCAGAACATCTCAAAATGGTTGCCGATAACTGGCAATACACACTTTCCTTTAGGCAATATGGTGGACATTTTTGAAAAATGGTCACCAGGGAGACCACTTATAGTGAAAGACTTCTATGACTCTGAGTCAAATAAAGTTTTCACATTTGATAGATTTCAAGAGATTTTTCCGGAAGTTCAGAAAAAACATATATTCTATTTTATTCAAGTAAAAGGCTATATCCTTAAACTAGTGAATTTGGATCCCCAGTTGTGGGAACAACATCCGCTGGTTGATCTGGTAAAGGTTAGGAAGGGATTATTATCCTTTATCTATAAATTTTTGGTATCCCTGGAAGAAACATCGGTTCTAGCAGATTTGACTTCCCAGTGGTTAACACTGGTTGACTCTCCTGATCTTGAAACAATACTCTTAAAGAGTGTAAAAACTGCACAGAGGCTGTTTTCTTCGTCTTATTATAGGGAAATTCAATTTAGGGTGATACACAGAGATTATTTAATTCCTCGGAGAGTGGCCAAGTGGAACAAAACTGTGTTTAATATCTGCTCTAAATGCCACTTTCATGACCCTGACTTGATTCATCTAGTCTGGGGATGCCCTAAGGTAAATCAATTTTGGATGAAGGTAGAATATTTTCTCTCTAATATAGTAAAAAAAAAGATCCAGCTAACACAAGACTCTATCCTTTTTTTAAGATCCCACACCGCTTGGGATAAAGATGTTGATTTTATACTAATAGCATTAACAATTATTAGAACACTTCTCTTTAAATATTGGATTTCTTGTAAGACACCCACTATCCCAGAAGTGAGGAAAGCACTATTAGACTCATCAATCAAAGCAGCATATGAATCAAAATTGGAGAGGCCCTCAGGAGAGAAATTCTGTAGAAGGTGGAGAGTTTTCGTGGGCTTTCAGGGAAACGACTTCGTACAATATATAGAACAAATCATTAACATTAAATTAGATTAGGGGGGGGGTGGGAGGATACGGGGGGGGCGAGAGGATAGAGGGAATATTCTTCATTACTACTACCCTTTTTTTTTTTTTTGAGTTGTCCGGGAAAGGGTCATGGCTACCTGGCTTTTGTCCCTTTCTATATATTGTTTCTTTTATGCTGTAATCTCCATGAATGGAGAATTGTGTGTTATGTGTGTGTTGTTTGTATTTGTCTTTTTTCTTTTTTGTATAATAAAAATTTATAAATTAAAAAAAAAAAAAAAAAAAAAAAGAAGACGTCGATTGAAGAGGTTGCTCCGCACCGGATGTCTTGAAGATGGACCCGCTCCGCGCTGGATGGATGAAGATAGAAGATGCCGTCTGGATGAAGACTTCTGCCCATCTGGAGGACCACTTCGCCTGGCTTGGATGAAGACTTCTTCCAGCTTCGTTGAGGACTTCAGCCCAGCTTGGATGAAGACTTCTCCCAGTAAGTCGATCTTCAGTGGGTTAGTGTTAGGTTTTTTTTAAGGGTGTATTGGGTGGGTTTTATTTTTAGGTTAGGGACTTTGGGCATGCAAAAAAGCTAACTGCCCTTTTAAGGGCAATGCCCATCCAAATGCACTTTTCAGGGCAATGGGGCGCTTAGGTTTTTTTAGTTAGTTTTTTATTTGGGGGGTTGGTTGTGTAGGTTGTGGGTTTTACTGTTGGGGGGGTTGTTTGTATTTTTTTTCAGGTAAAAGAACTGATTTATTTGGGGCAATGCCCCACAAAAGGCCCTTTTAAGGGCTTTTTTAGTTTAGTTTAGGCTAGGGTTTTTTTATTTGGGGGGGGGCTTTTTTTATTTTGATAGGGATATTAGATTAGGTGTAATTAGTTTAAATATGTTGTAATTTGTTTATTATTTTCTGTAATTTAGTGGGGGGGTTTGTACTTTAGCTGATTTAATATAATTTATTTAATTGTTGTTAATTTATTTCATTTATTTAATTATAGTGTAGTGTTAGGTGTTAGTGTAACTTAGGTTAGGTTTTATTTTACAGGTACTTTTGTATTTATTTTAGCTAGGTAGTTATTAAATAGTTAATAACTATTTAATAACTATTCTACCTAGATAAAATAAATACAAACTTGCCTGTAAAATAAAAATAAACCCTAAGCTAGATACAATGTAACTATTAGTTATATTGTAGCTAGACTAGGGTTTATTTTACAGGTAAGTATTTAGTTTTAAATAGGAATAATTTAGTTAATGATAGGAATTTTATTTAGATGTATTTAAATTATATTTAAGTTAGGGGGTGTTAGGCTTAGACTTAGATTTAGGGGTTAATAACTTTAATATAGTGGCGGCGACATTGTGTGCGGCAGATTAAGGGTTAATAAATGTAGGTAGGTGGCGTCGATGTTAGGGACTGCAGATTAGGGGTTAATAATATTTAACTAATGTTTGCGAGGCAGGAGTGCGGCGGTTTAGGGGTTAATATGTTTATTATAGTGGCAGCGACGTTGGGGGTGGCAGATTAGGAGTTAATAAGTGTAGGTAGGTGGCGGCAACAATGGGGTTAATAAATATAATGTAGGTGTCGTCGATGTTGGGGGCAGCAGATTAGGGGTTCATAAATATAATGTAGGTAACGGTGATGTCCAGAGCGGCAGATTAGAGGTTACATTTTTTATTATAGTGTTTGTGATGCGGGAGGGCCTCGGTTTAGGGGTTAATAGGTAGTTTATGGGTGTTAGTGTACTTTTTAGCACTTTAGTTATGAATTTTATGTTATGGCGTTGTACCATAAAACTCTTAACTACTAACTTTTAAATGCGTTAGGACTCTTGACAGGGTAGGGTTGTACCGCTCACTTTTTGGCCTCCCAGGACAGACTCTTAATATCACCGCTATGGAAGTCCCATAGAAAAAAGACTTTACGAAGTTTACGTAAGTCGTTTTGCGGTAAGGCCAAAGAAGTGTGCGGTGACCCTAAACCTTCAAGACTTGTAATACCAGCGGGCGTAAAAAAAACCCGGCGTTAGGAACTCTTAACGCTGCTTTTTCAGCCTAACGCACAACTTGTAATCTAGTCGTTAGTGTGTTTGACATTCATAATGGATGCCTTTGCTTCAGCTACTGTTTTATGCAATTGTTTGTCAAATCTAGGATAGTCCACATTGTTACGTTTGTTCAATTATAATTGCAATTTGTCAATATTACCCCAAAGTAGTTTTAAGTTTATAGTCAGTCACAGTAATAGCATGCGTCTCACAGAACATTCAAATAGAATACTATTACAGTTATCCCTGGATTCCTGGTCTTCCACCTCAAATGTAGGATACTTTTGAATCCTGAGGCTCCTTGGTATCAATTTGATCTTCTAATGTCCCATTGTAGCTTGTTTTCCTTAATTAATAATCCTTCCTTTTCCAGGAATAAAGAGCTTAAAGTAATTTCAGATAGTTCTATAGAAAATACTCTGTCCACCTCACAAAACAAACAATACCGTTTTGTGGTGGTCATGAGTGAAAAGCATTGTTACAACTGTGTACCCTCCATTACAGTTGTGAAGTATATACTGTAGATGGAAAACATGAAAATGTTTAGACAGTATACACTCAAGGGTTAAGCACAGTTAGAAAAAAAAATCCTGAAATCTCAAAATACTGGTCATAAAAATGCAAGTGCTGAATACTGTAGTAGGTGCTTAATATATTTATAATTATGTCAAGTTCAAATCATGCAAAGGAACACCTGTCTGCTATAATTATTGGCTCTTCTACCACCTGTTTGCTCTGACATTTTGCTTCTGTATGTAATAAAAGAGATGACAGTTTTAGGTGGATGGCTATTGAGCAAATTGTAAGAAGATAAAGAAGCAGTAGTACAAAAAAAAGATTGAGAAAGAGAGAGATATTCAGGATCTTTAAATTACGAACCAGAGTACCTGCAGAGCTAAATTGTGAGTATGATCTCATTAATTACTGGGAATATCAGTAATCAGTAATATCAGTTCAGGGGTGGCAGTGTGAGAGAGGGCTGTGTTGCCTAGTATAGTGAACAGTCCTTTAGCTGTGGAAGAGGAGCATACTATGGTGGGCAGTCCTTTAGACATGGTAGAGGGGCATACTATAGTTAACAGTTTTTCAGTCATGGAAGAGGGGCAAACAAGTCAGGGCCTGAGGCAGATGTTGGTAGTAGGAAACTCTATTATTAGGAAGGTTGATAGGGTAATTTGTCATCCAGACCCTTTAAATAGAACAGTTTGCTGTCTTCCAGGGGCTTGTGTTAGGCATATTGTGGAGTGTATTGATAGATTGTTAGAGGGATGTGGGTCTGACCCTGCAGTCATGGTACATATTGGTACAAACGAAGGAATCAGCGGGAGATGGAGAGTCCTAAAAAATGACTTCAGAGAGTTAGGTAGCAAGTTTAAAGCAAGAACCTCCAAAGCAATATTTTCTGAGACATTACCAGTGCTGTGTGCTAATTCAATAAGGCAGAAGGAGCTAAGGTCTGTTAATTCATGGTTAAAGACATGGTGTAAAAATGAGGGGTTTGATGTTTTAGAGCACTGGGCTGACTTTTCACTTAGGTACAGTTTGTACAGTAAGGATGGATTACACCTGAATGACATGGGTGCAGGTGTGTTGGGGAAAAGGATGGTAGCAAGTTTAGATAATCTTTTAAACTAGGCAAAGGGTAGGAGGGTCAGTTAGAACACAATAGAACAGAGAGTTCAGTCTGTGAATCTGTCACTCCTTAAATATCTTAAGGAAGGGATGACTTAAGAAATGTCACATTAGAAAGTATGGAGGAAAGCTCACCAAGTAGCAGCAGAAAGCCTATCAAAATTAAATGTATGGCAACAAATGCAAGAAGCATGACAGGTAAAATAGGGGAGCTGGAGCTCTTAGTTGCAGAAGAGGACTATGATGTTATCAGTATAACTGAAACTTGGTGGGATGATTCACATGACTGGGCAGTTAACTTAGAGGCGTATACTTTATTTAGGAGGGACAGGAATAATAAAAAGGGTGGAGGAATCTGCATGTATATTAAACCTAACCTTAAACCTAGAATAATGGAAGATATTTATGTTACAGGCGACAATGTAGAGACCCTGTGTGTGGAAATAAAGAGTGGTGGGGGGGGGGAATTTTTTTTTTTTTTACTAGGAACATGCTACAAGCCCCCCAACATTAGTGACCTGGATGAAACTCAACTACTAATGCAAATAGGTAAGGCTGCTAATAGCAGTGCTGTAAATATGGGAGATTTTGACTACCCTGATAAAAACTGGGCCAATTAAACTAGTAATTCAGCTAAGGGGGATAGATTTTTAAATGTTCTCAGGGATAACCTCTTGTCACAATTAATAGAGGAGCCAACTAGGAGTAACGCTATATTGGATTTAGTGCTATCAAATAATATAGATATAATATCAAACATAGAAGTCAAAGAACATTTGCGTAACAGTGATCATAACATGGTCACATTTGAAATCTCTTTTCATAAGCAGTTTCTTAAAGGTTTAACCAATACTTTTAATTTTAAGAAAGCAAAATTCAACGATTTAAGGAAATCATTAAATAACATAAATTGGGACAAATTATTCTGTAATAAAAATACAGAGGATAAATGGAAAACATTTAAAACTTTGTTAAATAAATATATATATCAACAAATACCATATGGTTATAAAAATAAAATAAAAAATCCAAGCCAATGTGGCTGAATACAAATGTGTTAAGAGAAATTAGGAAAAAAAGTAGGGCATTTAAATTATTCAAAGAAAATAGTACAGAATCAACATTCCATATTTATAAGGAATGTAACAAAGCATGCAAAAAAGCAATCAAATTAGCTAAAATTGAAAATGAAAAATTAATTGCAAAGGATTCTAAGTCTAACCCTAAAAAATTATTTAAGTCCATAAATAGCAAAAAATCTAAGAAAGACAATATAGGTACATTAAAATGTGTGGAGAGTAGCATGATAAACAGTGACAGGGAGAAGGCTAGCGGCTAGATTTAGAGTTTGGCGGCCAAAGGGGTGCATTAGCTGCGCATGCTTTTTTTCTCCCGCACCTTTTAAATACCGCTGGTATTTAGAGTTCACAGAAGGGCTGGGTTTTCAGTGCATTAGGCTCCAAAAAGGGAGCGTAGAGCATAATTTAACGCCACTGCAATTCTAGATACCAGCGGTGCTTACGGACGCGGCCAGTTTAAAAAATGTGCTTGTGCACGATATCCCCATAGAAAACAATGGGGCAGTTTGAGCTGAAAAAAAACCTAACACCTGCAAAAAAGCAGCGTTCAGCTCCTAACGCAGCCCCATTGTTTCCTATGGGGAAACACTTCCTACGTCTGCACCTAACACTCTAACATGTACCCCGAGTCTAAACACCCCTAACCTTACACTTATTAACCCCTAATCTGCCGCCCCCGCTATCGCTGACACCTGCATATTTTTTTAACCCCTAATCTGCCGCTCCGTATACCGCCGCTACCTACATTATACCTATGTACCCCTAATCTGCTGCCCCTAACACCGCCGACCCCTATATTATATTTATTAACCCCTAATCTGCCCCCCACAACGTCGCCGCCAGCTACCTACAATAATTAACCCCTAATCTGCCGATCGGAGCTCACCGCTACTATAATAAATGTATTAACCCCTAAAGCTAAGTCTAACCCTAACACTAACACCCCCCTAAGTTAAATATAATTTTTATCTAACAAAATAAATTAACTCTTATTAAATAAATTATTCCTATTTAAATCTAAATACTTACCTGTAAAATAAACCCTAATATAGCTACAATATAAATTATAATTATATTGTAGCTATTTTAGGATTAATATTTTTTTACAGGCAACTTTGTATTTATTTTAACCAGGTACAATAGCTATTAAATAGTTAAGAACTATTTAATAGCTACCTAGTTAAAATAATTACAAAATTACCTGTAAAATAAATCCTAACCTAAGTTACAATACTATCAATAAATAAATTAAATAAACTACCTACAATTATCTACAATTAAACCTAACACTACACTATCAATAAATTAATTAAATACAATACCTACAAATAAATACATTTAAATAAACTAACTAAAGTACAAAAAATAAAAAAGAACTAAGTTACAAAAAATAAAAAAAATATTTACAAACATAAGAAAAATATTACAACAATTTTAAACTAATTACACCTACTCTAAGCCCCCTAATAAAATAACAAAGACCCCCAAAATAAAAAAAATGCCCTACCCTATTCTAAATTACAAAAGTTCAAAGCTCTTTTACCTTACCAGCCCTTAAAAGGGCCCTTTGCGGGGCATGCCCCAAAGAATTCAGCTCTTTTGCCTGTAAAAAAATACATACAATACCCCCCCCAACATTACAACCCACCACCCACATACCCCTAATCTAACCCAAACCCCCCTTAAATAAACCTAACACTAAGCCCCTGAAGATCTTCCTACCTTGTCTTCACCATGCCAGGTATCACCGATCGTTCCAGGCTCCAAAATCTCCATCCAAGCCCAAGCGGGGGCTGGCGATCCATAATCCGGCAGCTGAAGAGGTACAGAAGAGGCTCCAAAGTCTTCATCCTATCCGGGAAGAAGAGGCGATCTTCTATCTTCATCCGATGACGACCGGCTCCATCTTGAAGACCTCCACCGCGAACCCATCTTCTTCTTCCGACGACTTCCCGACGAATGACGGTTCCTTTAAGGGACGTCATCCAAGATGGCGTCCCTCGAATTCCGATTGGCTGATAGGATTCTATCAGTCAATCGGAATTAAGGTAGGAAAATTCTGATTGGCTGATGGAATCCTATCAGCCAATCGGAATTCGAGGGACGCCATCTTGGATGACGTCCCTTAAAGGAACCGTCATTCGTCGGGAAGTCGTCGGAAGAAGAAGATGGGTCCGCGGTGGAGGTCTTCAAGATGGAGCCGGTCGTCATCGGATGAAGATAGAAGATGCTGCTTGGATAAAGATGGTTGCCGGTCCGGATTTTATTATTTTAAATATTTTACTTATTAAATAGTTCTTAACTATTTAATAGCTATTGTACCTGGTTAAAATAATTACAAAGTTGCCTGTAAAATAAATATAAATCCTAAAATAGCTACAATATAATTATAATTTATAATGTAGCTATATTAGGGTTTATTTTACAGGTAAGTATTTAGCTTTAAATAGGAATAATTTTTTTAATAATATAAATAATAATATATTTCGTTAGATTTAAATTATATTTAACTTAGGGGGGTGTTATTGTTAGGGATAGACTTAGCTTTAGGGGTTAATCCATTTATTACAGTAGCGGCGAGATTCGGTCGGCAGATTAGGGGTTAATAATTGAAGTTAGGTGTCGGCGATGTTAGGGAGGGCAGATTAGGGGTTAATACTATTTATTATAGGGTTATTGAGGCGGGAGTGAGGCGGATTAGGGGTTAATAACTTTATTATAGTATCGGTGCGGTCCGCTCGGCAGATTAGGGGTTAATAAGTGTAGGCAGGTGGAGGCGACGTTGAGGGGGGCAGATTAGGGGTTAATAAATATAATATAGGGGTCGGCGGTGTTAGGCGCAGCAGATTAGGGGTACATAGCTATAATGTAGGTGGCAGCGGTGTACGGAGCGGCAGATTAGGGGTTAATAATAATATGCATGGGTCAGCGATAGCGGGGGCGGCAGATTAGGGGTTAATAAATATAATATAGGGGTCGGCGGTGTTAGGGGCAGCAGATTAGGGGTTCATAGGGATAATGTAGGTGGCAGCGGTGTGCGGTCGGCAGATTTGGGGTTAAAATTTTTTAATAGAGTTGCGGCGATGTGGGGGGACCTCGGTTTAGGGGTACATAGGTAGTTAATGGGTGTTAGTGTACTTTAGAGCACAGTAGTTAAGAGCTTTATGAACCAGTGTTAGCCCAGAAAGCTCTTAACTACTGACTTTTTTCTGCGGCTGGAGTTTTGTCGTTAGAGTTCTAACGCTCACTTCAGCCACGACTCTAAATACCGGCGTTAGGAAGATCCCATTGAAAAGATAGGATATGCAATTGACGTAAGTGGATCTGCGGTATGGAAAAGTCGCGGATGGAAAGTGTGCGTTAGACCCTTTAATGACTGACTCCAAATACCAGCGGTAGCCCAAAACCTGCGTTAGGAGCCTCTAGCGCTGGTTTTGACGGCTACCGCCAAACTCTAAATCTAGGCCTAGGGTAATAAACCAGTTTTATTCTTCAGTATACACAAGAGAGGAACCATTGGATGATACTTTGGAAAAAAAATAGAATATGCCAGCCCTTACCATTAACTGGGTTATGTATAGAGGATATCAGGAACAAATTGGATAATATTAAGGTAAATAAAACTCCAGGCCCAGATTGAATACACCCAAGGGTGTTAATGGAACTTAGCACTGTTATAGACAAACCTCTACTCTTAATTTTTCAAGACTCATTATCCTCAGGCATGGTACCCAAGGATTGGTGTAAAGCTGATGTGGTGCCACTCTTCAAAAAGGGAAGTAGGGATGATCCAGGAAGCTATAGACCAGTTAGTCTGACATCAATACTGGGGAAGATATTTGAAGGAATTATAAGGGATTATATCGATGAGCATATTTGTGTAAACAAGATTGTGTGAGTTCTAATCAGCATGGTTTTATGAGAAATAGATCATGTCAGACTAATCTAATTAGATTCTACGAGGAAGTATGTACAAATATAGATAAAGGGGAATCAGTTGATGTGATATACTTAGATTTTGCAAAGGCATTTGATACAGTGCCACATGAGAGATTAATGCACAAAATTAAGGGACTGGGAATAGCTGAAAATGTTAGCTCATGGATCAATAACTGGATAAAAGATAGGGAGCAGCGAGTAGTAATAAATGGATCATACTCAGATTGGACAAAGGTAATCAGTGGAGTCCCCCAGAGATCACTACTGGGCCCTGTTCTTTTAAATATTTTTATAAATGACTTGAAGCAAGGATTAAATAGCAACATCTCTATTTTTGCAGATGATACTAAGTTAAGTAAGGTCATTAGGTCAGAGCAGGATGAACTTACGTTACAAAATGACCTGCAAAAATTAGAAGTATGGGCAGGTAAATGGAAAATTAAATTTAATACTGGAAAATGCAAGGTTCTACATTTTGGAAGTAAAAAAATCAGGCAGTGTATTATTTAAATGGGACAAGACTTAGCCAAACATAGGAGGAAAGGGATTTGGGGGTAGTAATAGATAACAAGCTAAAGATGGGTGCACAATGCAGGGCAGCAGCTTCAAAGGCTAATACGATACTAGCATGTATTAAAGAGGCATTGATTCAAGGGAGGAAAGCATAATTCTGTCATTATATAAAGCCCTGGTAAGACCTCACCTTGAGTATGGAGTGCAGTTCTGGGGACCGATCGCATAAAAAGATATTGCAGAACTAGAAAAAGTTCAGAGAAGGGCCACAAAGCTAAAAAGAGGATTGGATAATTTAAGCTATGAGGAGAGGCTAGCCAAACTGGGTCTGTTTTCTTTAGAAAAAAGGCGCTTGAGAGGTGACAGGATTACTTTATATAAGTATATTCAAGGCCCATATACAGAATTGGCAGAAGCTCTGTTTATTCCAAGAAAATAGTTTGTGACAAGAGGTTACAATTTAAGGTTGGAGGAAAGGAGATTTAATCTCCTGCAATGGAAATGTTTATCACTGTAAGAGCAATAAAATTGTGGAACTCATTACCAAAGGAGTTGGTAAATGCCAATATCCTAGATACATTTAAATATTGTTTGGATACATTTCTGTCTATAAATAAAATTCATAGATATGATTGCTAGTATTAAATGGGTCACCTTTTAGTGGGATTATTTAAGATTAACTGGAGCTTTTTTGCAAGTATTTTAGATTTGTATAGGTTGAACACGATGAACTTCTGTCTTTTTTTAACCTCATCTACTATGTTACTATGTTACTATGCTTCTATTGAGATATGTTTCTATTATTTAGTGCTATTTTCTAATACTTTATTCCACAACATCTCATTTAATGCTTAATTTCATATATACTCATATAATAGAAATAAAAATATTACTATAATAACTCTTGGCGCTAACTTGTAGCTTAAATTGGTAGTGCAAAGAAAAACTCAAAAGGCAAATTGTGCATCTGTGAATAAATGTATTATACACAAGAGCTGAAAGTAACAATAGTTGAAATCGGTAAAAATGTATCAGTCTTGTATCTGTATTAAAACTTCCTTTCTGTTTTTTTAATTAGTGCTTAACCAATCATATGCATGAGTGACGGTTTAAAAGACCTGATCTCCCATCTATCAGGAGCTTGACAAAGGCCCAGACCGGGCTGAAATGCGTTGCTCCTCCCACTCTTCTATTACACAGGTGACTGGAACTAATTGCCAGCGTCGAGACCGCAAGGAGACCCAGAGCACTGTTTGGTCTGTTTGATGCGAGTGCTGCTACGGACCTTAAAGACAAGAGATTTCTTTGCAGTGACTTATCCAGCAGTGATCGCATCCAGGACCGCTATAGAGAGACAGCTGTGACTTCAGAGAACATTTTCTGTGTAAGTAATAAGTGAACACCTTAAATTTGGCTCTCTTCCTGTCTTTTCATTTGGATCTCCAATCTCGTTACAGCTCCGAATAAACATCTCAAACTTCCAGCTGACGTGGATCTTCCTTGGTTTCTATTGGGATCTTTGTTCTTTGCCTTGAAATAACCATTTGTAATAGTGGTTGTTTAATTCAATGTTATTTTAATATTTATGTATTTTATTTAATGTAATTTTATTTTATTTGGTATATAGGGATTTTTTTGTTTATTGATACTACATTGTCAAACACCTGATCAGTGTGTTTTTAGATAAATTCTGGTTTTAGAAAGCATTTTTATTTGGATGTATGAATAAGATTGTAATAAAATTTGTTCATTTTTTACTTGCACTACTACTCTCTTCTATCGATCTAATTCATCCTTAAGTGCATCCCTAAACAGATTTGCCACTAATATTTATTAAACCCATTTAAAATATTCTTCTATTTAAGGGTATATTTAACATATTTGTTTTTAGTTAGAACTACCTCAATAAGTGGATTTATTGTTTATAGTATATTCTACTAGAGCTCTTTGCACTACCAATTTAAGCTACAAGTTAGCGCCAAGGGTTATTATAGTTATATTTTTATTACTATTGTATGAGTGTATTTGCTTTTGTGGAGTTTGAGGATACTCCATTTACCCAGTGGTTTATTGGTAATTATCCCAGCGCAGATTGAGCACACCCTTTTCAGTACACTGTTAATTTCATATATGCAATGTTGTGCATGCAACTTTTATGTGCAATTAATATCTGTGCATTATAACTTTTACTGTTATTGTGTGCTGATAGTTAACTACTAAGCAATCAAGCATTGATGTTGTATTAGCGGTCTGTGCAAAAGTATTCTATCGCCTAGATTTAGAGTTCTGCATTAGCCATCAAAACCAGCGTTAGGGGCTCCTAACGCTGGTTTTGGCCGCCCGCTGGTATTTAGAGTCAGTCAGGAAAGGGTCTAACGATCACTTTCCAGCCGTGACTTTTCCATACTGCAGATCCCCTTATGCCATTTGCGTATCCTATCTTTTCAATGGGATCTTCCTAACGCTGGTATTTAGAGTCTTGGCTGAAGTGAGCGTTAGAAATCTAACGACAAGACTCCAGCCACAGAGAAAAGCCAGGAGTTAAGAGCTTTCTGGGCTAACGCCGGTTCATAAAGCTCTTAACTACTGTGCTCTAAAGTACACTAACACCCATAAACTACCTATGTACCCCTAAATCGAGGCCCCCCCACATCGCCGCCACTCTAATACATTTTTTTAACCCCTAATCTGCCGACCGCACACCGCCGCAACCTATGTTATCCCTATGTACCCCTAATCTGTTGCCCCTAACACCGTCGACCCCTATATTATATTTATTAACCCCTAATCCGCTGCCCCCAACGTCGCTGCCACCTACCTACAATTATTAACCCCTAATCTGCCGACCGGACCTCACCGCTACTATAATAAAGTTATTAACCCCTAATCCGCCTCACTCCTGCCTCAATAACCCTATAATAAATAGTATTAACCCCTAATCTGCCCTCCCTAACATCACCGACACCTAACTTCAAGTATTAACCCCAAATCTGCCGACCGGACCTCACAGCTACTCTAATAAATTTATTAACCCCTAAAGCTAAGTCTAACCCTAACACTAACTCCCCCCTAAGTTAAATATAATTTTTATCTAACAAAATAAATTAACTCTTATTAAATAAATTATTCCTATTTAAAGCTAAATACTTAGCCCGATGATGGACCTCATCAGCCCGATGATGGACCTCTTCAGCCCGATGATGGACCTCTTCAGCCCGATGATGGACCTCTTCAGCCGGATGATGGATCTCTTCAGCCCGATGATGGATCTCTTCAGCCCCCGCTTGGGCTTGGATGAAGATTTCGGAGCCTCCTCTGGACGGATCGGTGATACCCGGCGTGGTGATGATAAGGTAGGGAGATCTTCAGGGGCTTAGTGTTAGGTTTATTTAAGGGAGGTTTGGGTTAGATTAGGGGTATGTGGGTGGTGGGTTGTAATGTTGGGGGGGTATTGTATGTTTTTTTTTAGAGGCAAAAGAGAAGAATTCTTTGGGGCATGCCCCGCAAAAGACCCTTTTAAGGGCTGGTAAGGTAAAAGAGCTTTTCTATTTGTATTTTAGACTAGGGTAGGGCATTTTTTTATTTTGGGGGGCTTTGTTATTTTATTAGGGGGCTTTGTTATTTTATTAGGGGGCTTAGAGTAGGTGTAATTAGCTTAAAATTGCTGTAATATTTGTATAATGTTTGTAAATTATTGTTTTATTTTTTGTAACTTAGTTCTTTTTTTATTTTTTTTGTACTTTAGTTAGTTTATTTAATTGTATTTATTTGTAGGTATTTGTATGTAATTAATTTATTGATAGTGTAGTGTTAGGTTTAATTGCAGATAATTGTAGGTATTTTATTTAATTAATTTATTGATAGTGTAGTGTTAGGTTTAATTGTAACTTAGGTAGGATTTATTTTACA
Source organism: Bombina bombina (assembly GCF_027579735.1). Classification (NCBI taxonomy): domain Eukaryota; kingdom Metazoa; phylum Chordata; class Amphibia; order Anura; family Bombinatoridae; genus Bombina; species Bombina bombina. The sequence continues at coordinate 589,464,240 of NC_069504.1, forward strand.
GGTAATTTTGTAATTATTTTAACTAGGTAGCTATTAAATAGTTATTAACTATTTAATAGCTATTGTACCTGGTTAAAATAAATACAAAGTTACCTGTAAAATAAATATTAATCCTAAAATAGCTAAAATATAATTATAATTTATATTGTAGCTATATTAGGGTTTATTTTACAGGTAAGTATTTAGCTTTAAATAGGAATAATTTATTTAATAAGGGTTAATTTATTTCGTTAGATAAAAATTATATTTAACTTAGGGGGGTGTTAGTGTTAGGGTTAGACTTAGCTTTAGGGGTTAATACATTTATTAGAGTAGCGGTGAGGTCCGGTCGGCAGATTAGGGGCTAATACTTGAAGTTAGGTGTCGGTGAGGTTAGGGAGGGCAGATTAGGGGTTAATACTATTTATTATAGGGTTATTGAGGCGGGAGTGAGGCGGATTAGGGGTTAATAACTTTATTATAGTAGCGGTGAGGTCCGGTCGGCAGATTAGGGGTTAATAATTGTAGGTAGGTGGCGGCGACGTTGGGGGCGGCAGATTAGGGGTTAATAAATATAATATAGGGGTCGGTGGTGTTAGGGGCAGGAGATTAGGGGTACATAGGGATAACGTAGGTGGCGGCGGTGTACGGAGCGGAAGATTAGGGGTTAAACAAAATATGCAGGGGTCAGCAATAGCGGGGGCGGCAGATTAGGGGTTAATAAGTGTAAGGTTAGGGGTGTTTAGACTCGGGGTACATGTTAGAGTGTTAGGTACAGACTTAGGAAGTGTTTCTCCATAGGAAACAATGGGGCTGCGTTAGGAGCTGAACGCTGCTTTTTTGCAAGTGTTAGGTTTTTTTTCAGCTGAAACGTCCCCATTGTTTTCTATGGGGGAATCGTGCACGAGCACGTTTTTGAAGCTGGCCGCGTCCGTAGGCACCGCTGGTATTTAGAGTTGCAGTGGCGGTAAATATGCTCTACTCTCCCTTTTTGGAGCCTAACGCAGCCCTTCTGTGAACTCTAAATACCAGCGGTATTTAAAAGGTGCGGGGGAAAAAAAGCATGCGTAGCTAATGCATCCCTTTGGCCACAGAGCTCTAAATCTAGTGGTATGTTTTTTTAAGAACAGGTGTGGGATGTTTTACCCATTATCCTATCGGTTTGTTTTATTGTCTTCAAATAGTGTGATAGTACAAACAAAAGTAGGTCATGACCACGGCAGTAGCCAAAATGCATAGGTTTGTTTGATATTCACACCCCCGTTTTATGTCTGCCCCTTTTTATTTTAATTACTATGGAGCAATAAAAGTTATGTTTTATCCTTAAACTTAAGGACTTATTTTATCACTTAATTCTACCCTTGACTGGTTCTTGTAAGCCTATTTGAAGTATTGCCACTCTCTACTGGTGCTTTACTTTCTAGTACCAGTGTACATGAGATGATTTGGAGTGGATGTCATGAGTATGTGAATGTTAATATAAGTGGTATCTTTAAGTTTGATGAAGAAGCTGTGCTCCCCGATTGGTACTAGTAGGTTATATGACTGGACCACGGGATGGGATCAAGGCTCAAACACACAGAGGATCCGTGAAGCATGAAAGTTTGTGAGCTGTCGGCCAGTACACGCTACATCCATCCTTACATGATTCTGTTATACTGGCTCAACTTGTGACATTACAGTAAGTAAGTTTACCCAGTTTTGCTTACTTTATCTCTGAATATTGCCTTGCACCATTGCGTGTTACTGCATTACACAGCTGTCTTGCCGCTGCTGCTGTCTAATGTTTAGGTGAAAATTAAAGAGACAGTCTACACCGGAATTGTTATTGTTTAAAAAGATAGGTAACACCTTTACTACCCATTTCCCAGCTTTGCACATCCATCATTGTTATATTAATAACCTTTTTTTTATTATAACCTGTAAACCTCAAAACTGCTGCCTCTTTCTAAGCCACTAAAGACAGTCTCTTTTCACATTCTTTTTTTATTTGCTTTTCACAACGCTGGACTGCTAGTTCATGTGAGCCATGTAACATTGTGCTTATACCCGAAGTTTGTGGCAGACACTGCACTAATTGGATAAAATGCAAGTTAATAGATAATAAATAAAAAGTCATGTGATCAGGGGGCTGTCAGAAGATGCTTAGATACAAGGTAATCACAGAGGTAAAAAGTGTATTAATATAACAGTATTGGTTATGCAAAACTGGGGAATGGGTAATAAAGGCATTATCTATCTTTTTTTAAACAATAACAATTTTGGAGTAGACTGTCCCTTTAAGTATGTATTGCTCAGAAGCACTTTGTTTTGGCAAGTTTCCAGAACTCATCATTTAGCATTGCGGTGCATTATACATATGACTTTGAAACTGCCTTGAGTAAATGGCACTTATTTATTTATTTATATATTTATTTATATTTTAACTTGACATCATTATAAATATATTAAGCAACTAATATACAGCACTTGCATTTTTCTGTTTTCTAACCAATATTGGGAGAGTACAGGATTTTATTTCTAACTGTGCTTACCAAAGACTACCCAAACTTCTAATACCCCACACATATCATGAGGCTCCACCTATTGGCTGCATAGGCAAACAGTTCCAGGTTATGATTTTAAAACAACATGAGTTATGCTATTCACATTTACACTTAGATTACGAGTTTTGCGTTAACAGGGGTGCAACGCTAACCGCTCACTTACAGACAGCTCTGGTATTATGGGTTTTTTCAAACCTGGCGTTAGCCGCAAAAAAGTGAGAGGAGAGCAAAATTTAGCTCCACATGTCACCTCAATACCAGTGCTGCTTACGTTAGCGGTGAGCTGCTAAAACGTGCTGGTGCACGATTTCTCCATAGGGATCAATGGGGGAGAGCCAGCTGAAAAAACACCTGCAAAAAAGCAGCGTAAAGCTCCTAACGCAGCCCCATTGATTCCTATGGGGAAAATACTTTTTATGTCTACACCTAACACCCTAACATGAACCCCGAGTCTAAACACCCCTAATCTTACACTTATTAACCCCTAATTCACCGCCCCTGACATCGCCAACACCTGCATTATAATATTAACCCGTAATCTGCCGCTACGGACACCGCTGCCATCTACATTATACTTATTAACCCCTAATCTGCTGCCCCAACATCATCGACACCTACATTATATTTATTAACCCCTAATATGCCACCCCCAATGTCACCACAACCTACCTACACTTATTAACCCCTAATTTGCCGCCCCAACATCACCGCCACTACAATAAACATATTAACCCCTAAATCTAAGTCTAACCCTAACCCTAACACCCACTAACTTAAATATAATTTAAATAAATCTAAATAAAATAACTACAATTAACTAAATTATTCCTATTTAAAACTAAATACCTATAAAATAAACCCTAAGCTAGCTACAATATAACTAATAGTTACATTGTAGCTAGCTTAGGGTTTATTTTTATTTTGCAGGCAAGTTTGTATTTATTTTAACTAGGTACAATAGTTATTAAATAGTTATTAACTATTTAATAGCTACCTAGTTAAAATAAAGACAAATATACCTGTAAAAGTTACAATTACACCTAACACTACACTATAATTAAATTAATTCCCTAAACTAAATACAATTAAATATAATTAAATACAATTATCTAAGTACGAAAAAACAAACACTAAATTACAGAAAATAATAAAATAATTACAAGTTTTTTAAACTAATTACACCTAATCTAATCCCCTAATAAAATAAAAAAGCCCCCCAAAATAATAAAAAGCCCTACCCTATACTAAATTACAGATAGCCCTTAAAACCCACACACCCAACCCTACTCTAAAACCCACCCAATCCTCCCTTAATAAAACCTAACACTAACCCCGTGAAGATCACCCTACCTTGAGAAGTCTTCACCCAGCCGGGCCGAAGTCATCAACGAATCCGGGTAAAGAGGTCCTCCAGACAGGCAGAAGTCTTCATCCAGGTGGCATCTTCTATCTTCATCCATCCAGCGTGGAGCAGGTCCATCTTCAAGACATCTTACACGGAGCATCCTCTTCCATCGACGTCCAACTGAAGAATGAAGGTTCCTTTAAATGACGTCATCCAAGATGGCGTTCCTTGAATTCCGATTGGCTGATAGAATTCTATCAGCCAATCGGAATTAAGGTAGAAAAAATCCTATTGGCTGATGCAATCAGCCAATAGGATTGAGCTTGCATTCTATTGGCTGATCCAATCAGCCAATAGAATGCAAGCTCAATCCTATTGGCTGATTGCATCAGCCAATAGGATTTTTTCTACCTTAATTCCGATTGGCTGATAGAATTCTATCAGCCAATCAGAATTCAAGGGACGCCATCTTGGATGACATCATTTAAAGGAACCTTCATTCTTCAATTTGACGTCGATGGAAGAAGATGCTCCGCGTCGGATGTCTTGAAGATAGACCCGCTCCTCGCTGGATGGATGAAGATAGAAGATGCCGCCTGGATAAAAACTTTTGCCCGTCTGCACCTTTCATTATTTTAGGGGGCTTTTTTTATTTTTTTAGGGGGATTAGATTAGATATAATTAGTTTAAAAAACTTGTAATTATTTTATTATTTTCTGTAATTTAGTGTTTTTTTCATACTTTAGATAATTGTTTTAAAAATGTAGTTAATTGTAGTTAATTTAGGTAATTAATATAATTGTAGTGTTAGTTGTAATTGTAACTTAGGTTAGGATTTATTTTACAGGTAAATTTGTATTTATTTTAACTAGGTAGCTATTAAATAGTTAATAACTATTTAATAACTATTGTACCTAGTTAAAATAAATACAAAGTTACCTGTAAAATAAAAATAAACCCTAAGCTAGCTACAATGTAACTATTAGTTATATTGTAGCTAGCTTAGCATTTATTTTATAGGTAAGTATTTAGTTTTAAATAGGAATAATTTAGTTAATGATAGGAATATTTGATTTAGATTTATTTAAATTATATTTAAGTTAGGGGTGGTTAGGGTTAGACTTAGATTTAGGGGTTAATAACTTTAATATAGTTGCAGCGACTTTGGGGGCGGCAGATTAGGGGTTTATAAAATTAAACTAGTGTTTGGAATGTGGGAGGGCGGCAGTTTAGGGGTTAATATAATTTTTATAGTGGCAGCGATGTCCGGTTCAGCAGATTAGGGGTTAAACATTTTTATTTAGTGTTTGCGATGTGGGGGGGGGGCATCGGTTTAGGGGTTAATAGGTAGTTTATGGGTGTTAGTGTACTTTTTAGCACTTTAGTTAAGAGTGTTATGTTACGGCGTTAGCCCATAAAACTCTTAACTACTAACTTTTAAATGCGCTATCACTCTTGACAGGAGAGGCTGTACCGCTCACTTTTGGTTAGACTCGTAATACCAGCGCTATGCAAGTCCCATAGAAAATATAGGATACACAATTGAAGTAAGTGGATTTGCAGTATTTTCACGTCTGACCAAAAAAGTGAGCGGTGAGCCTGTCATTTCAAGACTCGTAATACCAGTGTTAGGAATAAAAGCAGCGTTAGGACCTCTTAACGCTGCTTTTTAACCCTAATGCACAACTTGTAATCTAGCCGTTAAGTTCTTCAAATAATAAATTAAAAATCAATGTATTATGTGGTTACCTAAATGTAATTAAAAAAATATATAAAAGCAAACAAAAAAATATTTATATATTTTTGCCACAGCTTGGATAATGTTAAAGTATAGTATTAAACAGCATTTCACATTTCCTATATTTAATAAGAGATGTAGTTGCATTAATTTAACTGTTAAACACTAAAGTACTTGATTCAATTGATACTAATAAAACTTGGCATGAAGATCATTTAATTAGTATAGTGTATTAAATAAAATAAGAAAATTAAGAGTGCAGAACGGCCCAAAAATGTAATTTGACTTTATGACCTAATATTTGGTATCAATCATGTTAACTGCTAGTAACAGCATCAAGAGGACGTTTGATTACAAAATTAAAATAGTTTTATGTTTTATTTACCGACTACAGGCAAAAAAACCTCTTTTAAGGATAAACAAAGATATTAAGAAAATATAAATATAACATTTCATACAATACTGTCTTTCCTTAAAATATACTGCACACTATTTTCTCTAAATGGTATTAAAGACCACTATGGAGAATTTACATTTTGTTTCTACAAATTCTGCAGATTTTACCTCTAGATTGAAATGGTTAAAATTATTATCATTTAACATTTACTGTAAAACTGTCAGTAGTGAATTGGTAAAGTTTTAGTATACTTGCCAAGATATTTATTAAAGGGATAGTCTAGTCAAAATTAAACTTTACAAATAACCGATAATAATAATAATAATAATAGTCAAAATTAAACTTTGATGATTCAGATACAGCATGCAATTTAAAGCAACTTTCTAATTTACTCCTATTATACATTTTTGTTTGTTGTCTTGGTATCTTTATTTTAATCTAAACTTAGGAGCCGGCCCATTTTTGGTCCAGCCCCTAGGTAGCACTTGCTGATTAGTGGCTACATTAAGACACCAATCAGAATGCGCTACCCAGATGCTGAACCAAAAATGGGCCAGCTCCTATGCTTACATTCTTGCCTTTTCAAATAAAGATACCAATAGAACGGAAAAAAATTGATAATAGGAGTAAATTAGAAAGATGCTTAAAATTGCATGCTCTATCTGAATCATAAAAGTTTAATTTTGACTACATTATTCCTTTAAGTGTGGAGCAGTTATCTGTGGTTTTCAGTATTAACTCAGAACAGCAGTTGTGCTTATTTAATATTTTTTACTTCCCTAACTTACATTTTGCCCGAGTTTATATTTATTTAGTGACTGGCTAATGATCAAGCTGTTTCCACCAATCAAACAGTTTGAAGAGAGCTCACTTGCCACTGTCACAAAATGAGTGCTGAATCTTTTGTCACAGTGGCGTATTTAGGTTTTGTGCTGCCCTAGGCACTCTAAATTCTGCTCCCCCCCCAAGGGTTTAGGCCTTTTTTTCCCCCTTAATATTTTTTTGGGACAGTGTGTAAATTTTTTTTATTTCATAACAATTAAAAAGAAAATGGGCTAGCAAAACACTTGGATACAGGTGGGTTGAATTGCATGCATCTCATACCATTTTCTCCCTGAGAGAAGGGAGAGAAAAGAAGGGGAGAGGAGTAAAGGGAGGAAAAGTAAAGAAGGAAGGGAGGGAGAGAAGAGAAAAATGGGGAGGGAGAGGAGAAAAGAGGGAGGGAAAGAAGGGAGAGAAGGGAGAGAGAGAAAGAAAGAAAGAAAGAAAGAAAGAAAGAAAGAGAGTGAAAGAAAGAGAGTGAAAGAAGGGAGCAAGGGAGGGAGTTGAGAGAAAGAAGGGAGGGAGGGAGTTGAGGGAGGAAGGGAGGGAGGGAGTTGAGGGAGGGAGAAAAGGAAAGGAGGGAGAAAGGGAAAGAAGGGAGAGAGGAAGGGAGGGAATGAAGAACACACTTTGAAACAAGCACTGTCCTTCACATGCAACACTATACAGTAATTACCATTATTCAAGCAATTAAACTTTTTAAGTGTCCATTTACTATTTACTCTGTGGGTTCATGAATGCTGAGAAAGCTAGATATTAGTAGCTAACCTACATTAGCGCTGAGAGTTTATGATTAGACATCACAAGTTGATCTAACAGTGCACGGACACATCCAGTCTGTTAGTTACTAAGACCTGCAATAAGCACTACGCTCGCAGACACACCACAGCTGACAAGGGAAGGCAGCATATCGACACAAAGTCTTCTCCTCCAACCTCACCTTGTAAGCATATCCCTGGGCAAGTTTCTCACCAAGAATGCTTCTACTGCAAAAATGCTGGCAGCTCTAAATGATGCAACGGTTTAAAGGAGCACTGCCTGTGAAGAGTCAGCGCACATGCCTTGTCTTCTTTGTAAAAGCCTGCACTTTATCGCTCACTGTACTGTGTGCTTGCTAAAAGAGAGAGGATGGGGCAGATGTGCTGCCCCTCCCAAATCTGCTGCCCTAGGCACCGGCCTTGTTGGCCTAGGCCATAATACGCCCTTGTCGTAGCCTGTAACAAGTGGGTGATTGAGCAAGAGATAAACCATCTGTGTTCTGGCTGGTGCACTTTGTTTATGCTTTTATTTATTCCTAAAGATACATAAATTAATAATATAATTTGCTATGTATTGGGACTTACTGGGGTCTTGTGACCCAATATAAAAGGAGAAATAGATTGAGTAACTGATGTTGAGTCATATCAAAGTGTTCAGGTCTAGCCATGTTAAGTGTATAAATAGGTTATAGTAGGCAAAGTATTTTATGTTTTATAGGTTTCATTGGTTTTACCCACTATTGTAACTATTTTCAATATTATAAATACCATTTTTATTGTATTGGGGCTTTAGTTTGCTATGTCAACCATTTTGTCCCCAACGCTTTCACTAATAATTTAAAGCTACATTAATAGCATGATTGGCCGTACTCCTTGTACTATGTTTTTTTGTGGTGTTGTAGGGACTGGGTCAGTTTCCATAGAACTTCATTAGCTCAGAACTTCACCAGCCACCACAGGAGCCTCTGGTTTGTCCTCATTGTCCAGTAATGAATGATGAATGCAATATGCTTCATATGAGGACACAATAGCATTTGCTGAACAGAATGTAAGCAGGCCATATTGTATATACTAGATATGCAAGGATGATGCTTGCCTAAGGCAGACATTTTTTATTGTCCCTATTCAAGCTGTCACTAAGTGGTACTTGCAGTGTTTTTTAAACTGGAGCTGGAAGTCTTCAGAGGAGTGGAGCAAATATTGTTTATTTCATGAACTAGAAAGAGCATGCAAATTTAAATAAGTTCCATTTTTTCTGTTACCTAATTTGGTTTGTTCTCTTTGTATCATTTGTTGAAAATGATCCCTAGGTAGGCTCAGAAGCTGCTGATTGGTGACTGCACATGCCTATTGTCATTGGCTAGCTCCTAGAAGTGCTTTATTGTTCCTTCAACAAAGGATAACAAGAGAATGAAGCAAATTAGATCATAGAAGTAAATTGGAAAGTTGTTTAAAATTGTATGTTCTATCTGAATCATGAAAGAAATCTTTTATGTTTCATGTCCCTTTAACTTGGACCTGCACCATAGTGGGCTAATTTTCATGTGGGGACATGTCTTTACTCTTCGTGTTTGTTCTCATGTTGGTTTTAAATTGTAGTAATTGAAGTTGTAACATTTATTTACTCCACCTTGTTTGTTTATACTTTGGAGTGTGCATGAGCTAGTATTTAAAGCCATAGTGGGAGATGAATGCTGAGGTGAGAGTGCTAATTTGTGAGTAACTGATAATCCAGGTTACAGGAGACCTAAAGATAAAATATCTGTTTTACATGGTTAGAGTAAGGTATGTGATTTGTTGAGATGGCAACATTGTCTCTATAGGTATGTGTACTTATTTATCCAAAAAGGATGTTGTTTTTTAATTATTTGTTCACATATCTTTACTGCTGTTAAAGTGCCAGTATCAATAACCGATGTAGTGATAATTCACATATTTTCATGATGTGTGTTAAGCTCATGCACCATATGCTTTATTATACTGACAATTTCATATTAGCAAATAATAGGACTCTTTACTTATCCAATAATAACACAGATGCACCTGCAAGATAAGACACATGCATAATAAATTTAAAGGACATAAGCATTTTCCCTGACATGTCATCTATAGCAACCGTGTTCAGCAAGTAACATGCTGAAAGAATATAAAAACATGGGACAAATGGACAAGTATATAGGTGAGATATTAAAAGGAACCATAGTTATCTTGAGCGAGATTAGAAAAGGACACAAGCTTCAAATTATAGAAATAGTAGGTCCATTAGGTCCATATTTATAAACTGACTCCCAGGCTAACTAACAGCTGGGAAGGGACAAACTGGAGCTCAAAAATCAGACTGTAGACTTCATCAAAGGCCATTTTATCACCAAAATGGAGCTATGTAGAGGGTGCAGAGTGACCCCCAATGTAGCAAAATAAAAGTCTGACACACTTTCACTTTTCCTCCATTATTAGAAAGTGCAGTCTCATAAGGAATTATGGAATGTCCTTGTTCACCACAGCTCATTGACGAGAGGTCCATCTAGGGAAAAAGTAAAAAAATGGTCATCTGTCACCATGCTTGAAATCTCTATGCACTCATCCGAGCAGCACAAACCATATACCCCAGCCCCTTAATCGCCATGTTCCGTATCTCAAACCTAATCTGGGTAATCCTCAATTAAAGGTAAGGACAAGTCTTTTCCATGGAGGTTGTGATCTGCATATCTACGTGCACTGACCAAACACTACTGCTGCCCTGATCTCGGGCTCAGGAAGAGCTTTAAATTGGGAGTAGTTTCACAGACTCTGAGCTGATCAAGGAGACTGATGCCATCATCATCTTCTGGTAAAGTTGCCCCATGATACTCTTTTATGTGTATTTATAATTCATGTTGCTTTTTGTCAAAAATATTTCCTCACACTTCATACTTTCTTCTGTGAAATTGTTTTTTGTTTTGTTTTTCTTCTTAGAACTTTGGCTACAGTTTTGTTACCTTTGTTTCTCTTGTCTGTGAAGTATAGTAAATAATGTTTTATTTGATTATTACAGTTTAACATTGGGGTTTCAATTGTTAATGAACTGTTATTTTTAAATATTAATTCTGTGACTAATGAAGATGATGATTATCATGATGACAACTTTGATCCGCCAAACTTTAGAATATATCATGTGTGTTTAAATGGCCATTACACTAATCAATTTTCATTGGATAAATAATTATACAGTTATTTAGGGGGCTGGAGGAAATTATGACAGTGTCAGAAAATCACACTTTCTGGTAATAAAAACTCTACCATAATCACTTATACTCTTGCAAAGTTGGGTGATTCATTTATAATGCTTTCTGAAGTGCAGTGCAAAAAAAACATTTAGTTAAAATGTATAAATGTATCTAAAATAGATATTAATATATGCATACATTTAATAAAACATAGAAAATGACAACAAATCCTGGAAGACAAGAAACAAGAGGCGCTCTTGGTGCAGCAAGTTCTGAACAAATACAGTGTACTAAAACAAGAATGAGCAGGTACTCACAAGGATCATTGCACATTCAGTGCAATAATGAATGAGCCGAAGCTTCAGAGACATTCGGCTGACTCCCCCAGAGCAACCGCTGCTGTTGACGGAACAAGCCTCCTAAAGACCTCACCACTCCCGGTTCCGTATCCCGAATCCAGACGCTAGTACTGACACTCACATAAGTGTAGCGCTAGATAGAAGTGACCCAACCAGGCGTGTTTTCCAAAGTTATACTGGTATTAATAATCCAAGAGCAAGGTTAAAAGTATAACAATACTTTATTAAAACAATTTAAAATTGTTGCTTAGCAACGCGTTTCTTGGCTGTATGCCGTTTCATCAGACTATAACGATATAGCTTGATGAAACGGCATACAGCCAAGAAACGCGTTACTAAGCAACAATTTTAAATTGTTTTAATAAAGTATTGTTATACTTTTAACCTTGCTCTTGGATTATTAATACCAGTATAACTTTGGAAAACCTGCCTGGTTGGGTCACTTCTATCTAGCACTACACTTCTGTGAGTGTCAGTACTAGCGTCTGGATTCGGGATATAGAACCGGGAGTGGTGAGGTCTTTAGGAGGCTTGTTCCGGTAACAGCAGCGTTTGCTCTGGGTTAGTCAGCCGAACGGCTCTGAATCTTCGGCTTGTTCATTATTGCACTGAATGTGCAATGATCCTTATGAGTACCTGCTCATTCTTGTTTTAGTACATTGTATTTGTTCAGAACTTGCTGCACCAAGAGCGCCTCTTGTTTCTTGTCTTCCAGGATTTTTTGTCATTTTTTTCACCCATTTGGAGAGAGCTGCCTTCTGGTCGTCACATGTTGATCTCTTCTTGTTTGGATCATCATTTTGGGACTAATTGCATATATATACACTTTGTATAAGAGTTTCTATTTGCCACAAACTGTTTTTGGATGATTAATAATAATTATCTTTATAGAAGTTTAGTTTAGTGGTGTTAAGTTCATGCTATTGTTTTTGGCCACTATCTTTTCAATACTATAGCCTTATATTTATAGATGTAATATTACACAGTAAGCTAGTATAGGGTTTTATATTTATTCTTTGGTGCACCTCTTTATATAGATACACTCTCTTTGAGGAGTGCGTGGTCTAGTGGTTTTTTAATAAAATATAGAATTGCTAAAATATGGGAAAAAAACTAACTAAAATTTGTAAGGAAATGCTAAATTCAATAACTCAAAATATTAGAAATTTCAGAGGCAGAAACATTTAATTTAGAGGTTTACAGAAATCCTCACTAGTAAATGTATTACCTATTTCTCATTAATGAAATAGTGAAATAAGAGATGAATAAAAAAAGAGTCAGATAGAAGCCATAATCTGGGCAGGAAATATTTAAAATTCATAACACTACATTAAGCTTGCACTGAACGGTTAACTTCATTGCAAAAATAAATAAATAGCCATTGTGCTTTCATCAGCAAAAATTCTGATAAAATCAGCAAAACCCCAATTAAAATGTGAAAAATGTCACCTACTTATTTTAATGAACACAAGGCATCAAGAAAAAGAGAAGCTTGGTGTTTATTTTCATAGCTGCAGTAAGTTTGCCTTCTAAATCATATTATATTTAGTTTGCATTTCCTGGGTAGAACCAACACATCAATCTAGTTGAGGTGTACAGAGTTTAAATTCTTCACACTGCTGTAAATCTTACTAACTAAAATATACCTTTCCTTACATTTGTTTAAATATGTCTTCTGGCTTATCAAATTGAAATTCTGTGTATATTTACATTCTGTCTATTTGTTTGCAGTACACAATATAAATGTATTGTGATAAATAATACAACTAAAGAACATGTGACTTGGTCTCTACTTATTTGTCAGTGAAATAATGCGCATGTTGTAACAAGCAAAATTATTTATACAGATGAAATGTTTCATACCTTGAACTATAATTTTGGCTGGAATATATTTAAGAAAACACATTTTATTATTATTATTATTATTATTATTATTATTATTATTATTATGTGTTATTTGTAGAGTGCCAACATATTCCGTAGCGCTAATTTAATTGCTTGACTGTAATTTCTGGCAATGTTATACCTAGTGGCTGTATTAAAAGTGGATATCACACAACAGTTTTACCATCTAACAGAAATCTACTGGTAAATCCTGACCTTTTAAGAATAGATATATTATATTATGGTAGAGTTTCAAATTAGTCATTTGACTTCAAAGTTATGTCAAGTTCCTTTATCCACTGAAAGACTTTGGCTGATGATGGTAATTATACTCTAATTCTGAATAATACATAACAAGAACAGTATACAATGTGTGTGTGTGTATATATATATAACACATAGAAACACCCAGCACTCACCAGCTAGCTCACAGCTAAGTTAAAATCACAACTGGAAAGGTTAGTCACCGCATCTGGCCAAATGGGAAAGCTCAGGCACCATGTCAAGGTCCTTTCCATTGCCTGAGTCCCTAACACAGCCACACCATCATGCAAGCTCACAAAGCCAAACAAACTGAGAACAAGGAAGGGGTTCACAGGTGGCTTCCATGTTTTGTATTTTCTATGGGTGATTACAGCCACCTGTGCACCCCTTCCTTGTTCTCAGTTTGTTTGGCTTTGTGAGCTCGCATGATGATGTGGCTGTGTTAGGGACTCAGGCAATGGAAAGGACCTTGACATGGTGCATGAGCTTTCCCATTTGGCCAGATGCGGTGACTAACCTTTCCAGTTGTGATTTTAACTTAGCTGTGAGCTAGCTGGTGAGTGCTGGGTGTTTCTATGTGTTGTATTACTTTTTATTTGTAATCCCCCTTGTTTCTTGCACCCATTCCGGACTGGGGTTAACTGCCTGTGGCTCTGGTGACATCACAGCTTTTTTGGAGTGCTATTTAGCACCCAGGGCTGGATGTTGCTGAGTCACAGGATGTGTACCTGATCCGGTCTTGGAGTGCAGTTCCCTTCCATGTTTTATATATATATATATATATATATATATATATATATATATAATTGCATAGGCAATTAGCACATCTAGGCAAGTATCCTCGCTTGTCTTTTCCCAGTAAAACTCCATATACATTGTTACCAATACACAAAAGGATTCTGGGTAAGATATGCAAATTAGATATGCAACATCTCAGGATTTTTGCTTCAGATACTGTGTTAACACACAGCGTTCCCCTAATGGAGTAAGTGCAGCAAAACAAAAAAATCACTTATGGACAGCTGTTTAATTCTTATTTGCTGCTAGGTAAAGCTCATTCCAGGGCAAAATCAAAATTCATTAAAATTATGGTGAAGATAAAAGCATGAGATTAAAATCCCCCATATCGCAAAAATAAATTAATTTTGATTTTGCCCTGGAATGAGCTTTACCTAGCAGCAATCAAAAATCTATCTACTGCTGATGAGTTCTAATAAGATGAAACAGCTGTCCAGTAGTGATTTTTGTATTTGCTGCACTTACCCCATTAGGGGACTGCAGTATGTTTGTGCATTGGTAACAATGTATATAGATTTTTACTGGGTAAAGCCAAATGATACTTGCCTAGATGTGCTTATTGCATATGCAATAATTTCTATTGATTTAATTTTGCTATATGGAGGATTTAAATCCCATGTTTTTTTCTCCAATATATATATATATATATATATATATATATATATATATGTCACCAGAGCCACAGGCAGTTAACTTATTTAGGATCTTTTTGGTAATTGATATTAATTTTTAAAGTTAGTCTTTTTTTATTTTATGTAAATGTAGTTAATTGGGGTTAATTTAGGGAATGCTAGGTTAGGGGGCTTAGTGATTAGATTAATACTTTGCGTTGTGGGGGATGACGATTTAGGGTTTAATAGGTTGATTAGGTAGATTGCATTGTGGGGGCTTGGCAGATTAGGGGTTAATAGTTTTAATAGGAAGTTTGTGTTGTGGGGAGATGATGGTTTAGGGGTTAATAGTGTTGATAGGTACTTTGCATTGTGGGGGATGGCGGATTAGGGGTTAATACATGTAATAGGTACTTTGCTATGTGGGGTTTGGCGGATTAGGGGTTAATAGTTTAAATAGGTAGATTGCATTGTGGGGGGATGGCGGTTTAGAGCTTAATACATTTTATTATTAGTTGTGATGTAGGGGGATGGCAGATATAGGGGTTTTGACGTGTTGTGTTAATTTTTTGGAGGCAGGTTAGATTTTTATGGGTGATTCATAAACTGCCATAAGTCACTGGCGACTCTAGAAATGTCTATTTCCGCACATTTCTGATCTTTACCATTTTATCTGACTTACGATCTGCCACCTCTGTATATGTGATTCCCCTGATGTGTGAGGTGAACTTACGGGCGGGGTGGATTTCAGCAGTTGCGCTGAAACTTATGCCGTATATATGTAATCTCGCCAACATATCAGTCTTAGTGCTAGATTATGAGTGGTGCGTTAACAGTTATGCGCAAGCAAAAGGGGTTTATCATGGGTGATTGTGCATCGGGTTTTAGAAGTTAAAAGTAAACGCGATCGCTTGAATGCAATTTAAGTTAACGTGCATTAGGTTAGCACAACCTCAGAGCTCAGGTCAACTCTTTCGCGAAACAAATAAGTACAGTTACACTCATGATAACACTAGCTAATAAAAATTATTAAAAAAAAATATTGTTCAAAGTTATAAGGGCTCATAGATATGAAGTCTCAGGTATTAGAAAAAAAAGGCTCCAAAGAGCTTTAACATTGAGAAACATACATATACATGTCTAACTAGGTGTATGTATGTATGTATGTATGTGTGTGTATGTATATATATATAAATATATATATATACATACACACACAGTGGATATTGAAAAGAATCACCCCCTTGATAATAATCACATTTTGTTGCATTTGCAGCCTAAAGTAAAGACAGACACTGTCGGCTAGATTTAGAGTTTGGCGTTAGCCGTCAAAACCAGCGTTAGAGGCTCCTAACGCTGGTTTTGGCCTACCGCTGGTATTTAGAGTCTTGTAGGTAAGGGTCTAACGCTCACTTTGCAGCCGCGACTTTTCCATGCCGCAGATCCCCCTACGCCATTTGCGTATCCTATCTATTCAATGGGATCTTTCTAACGCCGGTATTTAGAGTCTTGGCTGAAGTGAGCGTTAGAAATCTAACGACAAAACTCCAGCCGCAGAAAAAATCAGGAGTTAAGAGCTTTATGGGCTAACGCCGGTTCATAAAGCTCTTAACTACTGTGCTCTAAAGTACACTAACACCCATAAACTACCTATGTACCCCTAAACCGAGGCCCCCCCCACATCGCCGTCAATCTAATAAAATTTTTTAACCCCTAATCTGCCGACCGCACACCGCCGCAATCTACGTTATCCCTATGTACCCCTAATCTGCTGCCCCTAACACTGCCGACCCTTATATTATATTTATTAACCCCTAATCTGCCGCCACCAACGTCGCTGCTACCTTACCTACAATTATTAACCCCTAATCTGCCGACCGGACCTCACCGCTACTATAATAAAGTTATTAACCCCTAATCCGCCTCACTCCTGCCTCACTAACCCTATAATAAATAGTATTAACCCCTAATCTGCCCTCCCTAACATCGCCGACACCTAACTTCAAGTATTAACCCCTAATCTGCCGACCGGACCTCACCGCTACTATAATAAATGTATTAACCCCTAAAGCTAAGTCTAACCCTAACACTAACACCCCCCTAAATTAAATATAATTTAAATCTAACTAAATAAATTAACTCTTATTAAATAAATTATTCCTATTTAAAGCTAAATACTTACCTGTAAAATAAACCCTAATATAGCTACAATATAAATTATAATTATATTGTAGCTATTTTAGGATTTATATTTATTTTACAGGCAACTTTGTATTTATTTTAACCATGTACAATAGCTATTAAATAGTTAAGAACTATTTAATAGCTACCTAGTTAAAATAATTACAAAATTACCTGTAAAATAAATCCTAATCTAAGTTACAATTAAACCTAACACTACACTATCAATAAATTAATTAAATAAAATACCTACAATTAAATCTAACACTACACTATCAATAAATTAATTACATACAAATCCCTACAAATAAATACAATTAAATAAACTAACTAAAGTACAAAAAATAAAAAAAGCTAAGTTACAAAAAATAAAAAAATTAATTACAAACATAATAAAAATATTACAACAATTTTAAGCTAATTACACCTACTCTAAGCCCCCTAATAAAATAACAAAGCCCCCAAAATAAAAAAATTGCCCTACCCTATTCTAAAATTAAAATAGAAAAGCTCTTTTACCTTACCAGCCCTTAAAAGGGCCTTTTGCGGGGCATGCCCCAAATAATTCAGCTCTTTTGCCTGTAAAAATAAACACAATACCCCCCCAAACATTACAACCCACCACCCACATACCCCTAATCTAACCCAAACCCCCCTTAAATAAACCTAACACTAAGCCCCTGAAGATTTTCCTACCTTATCTTCACCACACTGGGTAACACAGATCCGTCCAGGCTCTGAAATCTTCATCCAAGCCCAAGCGGGGGCTGGAGATCCATCATCCGGCTGAAGTCTTCTATCAAGCGGCAAGAAGAAGTCCAGAAGGGGCTCCAAAGTCTTCATCCTATCCGGGCAGAAGAGGAGATCCGGACCGGCAACCATCTTCATCCAAGCGGCATCTTCTATCTTCATCCGATGACGAGCGGCTCCATCTTGAAGGCCTCCGGCGCGGATCCATCCTCTTCTTCCGACGTCCTAAGTCCGAAAGAAGGTTCCTTTAAATGACGTCATCCAAGATGGGGTCCCTCGAATTCCGATTGGCTGATAGGATTCTATCAGCCAATCGGAATTAAGGTAGGGAAAATCTGATTGGCTGATTGAATCAGCCAATCAGATTGAGCTCGCATTCTATTAGCTGTTCCGATCAGCCAATAGAATGCAAGCTCAATCTGATTGGCTGATTGAATCAGCCAATCGGATTGAACTTGAATCTGAATTGCCTGAAGGGGGCATTCTCAATCCATTTTGGATGATGTCAAGAAAACCGTTTGTATCAGTGTCGTTTCTATAGCCTTTCGTGCCTATTGTATTCCCTACATTAAAAACGACCACATACAGAAAATGTATTTAACTTGTATCAGAACTTCCTGTAAATGTTATATTCATTTTGTTCAAATTCAGCTCTTCTGTGAATATAAACCAACTAGAGAGATCTCCATCCCAAATGACCAAAATGTCATCAATATATCTCTTATGAAATGTTCATTTTTATATTCATTATTTTTATAAATCATATTTTCTTCAAGGCAACCAACATACAGATTTCTAAAATTTGGAGCAAATTTTGTCCCCATGGCGGTGCCCTTTTTCTGCAAGTAGGATTTTTTTCTGAAAAAGAAAATAATTATTTTCCAGAACAAATCTAATGGAATCTAGTATGGAATTTTGTTGTAATTCTGGAAGTTGTTCATGTTTGGTTAAAAAATACTTTACTGCATCAATGCCACCGCCATGGGGAATTGATGTATACAAAGCTGATACATCCAAAATTGCCCATCTGTATGTTAGTTTCCAAATTATATTTTCAACCATTTGTAGCAACTGTGGTGTATCTCTTATGTGGGATTTTGCCTCTATCACCATTGGTCTTATGAACACATCTATGTATTCAGATAGTTTCGCAGTTAACAAATCTATACCCGATATAATGGGTCTACCAGGTGGACATTTTTGGTCCTTATGAATATTTGGCAAATGATAAATTATCACAATGTTTGGTTCATCATTTACCAAAAATTTCCATTCATTTTGATTCAATATCTTATCCTTATGTCCCTGATCAATGTGTGATCTATATTCACCAAGAAATCTGGGGGTGGGGTCGCCATGCAATATTTCATATCTCTCCAATTCAGACAATAGACTATATGCTTCTTTTAAATAATCAATTTTGTCTTGAATGACGATCCCCCCCCTTATCTGCTGCTCATAGGACGATATTTTCATTCTCTCTTAGGCTTTTTAGAGCCTCTTTTTCTTTAACACTTAGATTTTGTTTCTTAAAGGGACAATGAACCCATTTTTTTTCTTTTGTGATTCAGATCGAGCATACAATTCTAAGCAACTTTCTAATTTACTCCTATTAGCAAATGTTCTTCATTCTCTTGGTACCTTTATTTGAAAAAGAAAGTCCCGAACCTTGGACAGCACTTGTTTATTGGTGGATGAATGTATAAACCAATCAGCAAGAACAACGCAGGTTGTTCATCTAAACTTACATTCTTGCTTTTCAAATAAAGATACCAAGAGAATGAAGAACATTTGCTAATAGGAGTAAATTAGAAAGTTGCTTAAAATTGCATGTACTATATGAATCACAAAAGAAAGAATTTGGGTTCAGTGTCCCTTTACTCATAAAATCTTTGCACATCTTAGTGCATTCCTGGATCACTGCATCTTTGAACTGAGAAATATGTTTCCCCTGTGAATGCACAGGAAAAATATAGACCTTGGTTTTAACTTGCTATGTGTAAAATCCTCTCTTTCAGAGGATTCTTCCTTATCCATTGGCCATAGATCAAGATCACTATAAACCTGGCTATTACATTCTTGTTTCAGGTCTAATAAAGCTTGTAAAGTTTCCCTATCATCCTCTTTTAAGGTACCCTCTACTTTCTGGGTTTTCCCTTTTTC